>NW_026057577.1:126527118-126892424 GCF_023721935.1 Panthera uncia | reverse complement strand
AGTTTGGAACCTCATATCATCCACCTGGAACTAAACCAGTGTGTACATCTGGAACCAGAACCACCTGTGTGCTCCCTAAAACTATAGAATCCTGTGCCCCATGCAAAGTCTGCTGATCGGAAGACTTCCAGGCAATTCTTGTGTGCACTAAGGCTTGAGAGTGACCTAGTCCCAGCCTCAATCCAATCATCTATGGAGTTCAACATTGAGTTGTACCTGTTTCCAAGCCAGTTCTGAATACTTTCGTGTGTGTATGTTCAAATCACACAGGGATCTTGTTAAGTTGCCTGGTGGGACCTGAGATTCTACATTTCCTTTTTTAAAAATTAAATTAAATTAAATTTTATTTTAATGTTTATTTATTTTTGAGAGAGAGAGAGAGAGACAGAGTGCGAGCAAGGGAGGGGCAGAGAGAGAGGGAGACACAGAATCTGAGGCAGACTCCAAGCTCTGAGCTGTCAACACAGAGCTGGACACGGGGCTCAAACCCACAAACTGAAAGGTCATGACCTTTACTGAAGTCGGGCGTTTAACCCACTGAGTCACCCAGGTGCCCCTGAGATTCTATGTTTCTAACAGAGGCTGTTGCTGGTTGGAGGACCACATTTTGGGGGGCAGCATCTGGAGAGTCTATATTGCCATCCGTTGCAGGCCTGTGAGTTTGTGACTAGCGGTCATCTAGACTCACTCTGATTCACTGTTCCCCTCTTCCCTCCCTTTACTGACTCTACCCTTCCCCACTCCACCCTCCCCTTCCCCACCCCAGGCCCACCACACCCCCACAGCCCCCTGCCCGCCCGGCCAGTCTTCCTCACTCTGTGGGCCTCCTCTGACTGTAGGTAAGTAACTGAACATCTCTAGAGAATCTTTAAGTTTGCTAATATGACAAAGCCCTTTCTTTTTTTTTTAATTTAATTTATTTTTTATTTTTATTTTTATTTCATTTGAGAGAGAGAGAGTGAGGGAGAGGAGCAGAGAGAGAGAAAAAGAGAGACAATCTTTTTTTTATGCCAAAGAATTTTATTATTTTTTTTCAATATATGAAATTTATTGTCAAATTGGTTTCCATACAACACCCAGTGCTCATCCCAAAAGGTGCCCTCCAAAGAGAGACAATCTTAAGCAAACTCCACCATCAGTGAGGAGCCCAACTTGGGGTTCGATCTCACAACCCTGGGATCATGACCTGAGCTTAAATCAAGAGTCAGATGCTCAACCCACTGAGCCACCCAGGTGCCCCAACAAAGCCCTTTCTGTGAGAAAAGGGGAAGTAAAATTTAAGCAGGCAAATAAAGGTGAGTAAGGAGTTCTCTTTTCTCCTTAAGTCCCTCCTCAGTGGGAAAGACATTATAACTGCTGACACTAGCTTTGACTTTGAAAGAAGAACTGATTCTGAGTCTGTGGGAACTCCTGCCCTTTCTGATGGGCTGAGGATAAAGAGGAACCCTAAACTCTCTTGCATGGCATGTGCTATCCCTCAAGTCGTGGGGAGTGGAGGGAAGAGTTATAGAATATAAGAAGTGGTGAGATTCTTTTCTGCAGCCATAGAGAACTTTTGATGTTCAAACTAGCACGGCTTCAATCTCTGTTACTTAATAAGAGAGTAGGCCTAAGGTAGAGCTACAGGGAAAGACTGACCTGTGGTGCTCTCCAGGCATGGAGAATTGTTGATCACATGGAAAGGTCTAAGGTTGGAGTGAAGCCAGCAATGGTCAGTGGATTGTAATGCCAATGGATCCAGAAAGAGACTCCTGACAATATGCTCTGGCCCAGAGTGAGATCCCCTAGGCCTGGGAGGGTAACCATGGAAGTCATTGGCCCTGTGGCCAAAGACAATTTCTCATGGCAGCGGCACCCAGGCAAGGGTCTGTGGAAAACTCCATCATGCCACTTAGGGAAATTTAATAACAATGAATGCTAACCCCAGAGAGGCTGATTCAGCAAGGCCTCCAACTATATTTCTAAAAACACTCTTTAGGCAATTTTATACATACAGCCAGGTTTAGAAACCAATACCTTAGTACATGATTTGCCAACTTTTTAGCAGAAATATTCATTCATTAGATACTTATTGAACAACTGTTATATGTCATTTATTGTTCTAAGCCCTGGGCAAGCAGAGGTGAATGAGACTGGTGATATATTTATAGCGCTTCAAAATATGGAACAGACAAAAATGAGGAGTGGATTTTTCAGGAATTTTAAATATTCATTGTTTGGCAGAAAGTACTGGTTTTTGCTGAAGCCCTGAAGCACCATCAGATGCTGTGATATATAGTTTGAGAACCTCTGCCTTGGAGGCCTGGGAAACAGTTTGGAGCAATAAAACTAGAACCGGCATTCAGTTTCCAGATCCATTAGGTGGGGACACATTACAGTCTTACTGTGAGTTACAAAAGTTCCAAACACAAAGCATGGTGTATGGTGCTTGGTGTGCAGCTGGCCCTGGCTGCATTTTCTTTCTCTTTCTCTTCTCTTTGCTCAAGGGGCAGGCTACCTAAGCAAGAGGAGGAGGAAACATCTGGAAGTGTGCTGCCAGAGGGACCTGTGGATCAGGCAGGTTATGAGGAGCACAAAGTGCAGAGGCCGAGGAAAGGCCCTACCCCGACTGTAACAAGGAGCAGCCACAGACGCAGAATGGTACAGCTGCTGTGGGCAACAGTCTGGGAGTGCCTCAAGCAAGTTAAACCGAGTATCACCCTATGACCCATCAGGTCCCCTCCTAGTTGTATATCCACGAGAGAAGAAGACACATGTCCACCCAAAGACATGTAACCATGGTTCACCATAGCATTATCCATGAGAGCCAAAAAGTAGAAACAACCCAAATGTCTATCAAGTGATGAATGGATAAACAAAATTGGATATATCCATACAGTGAAATATTATTCAGCCATAAAAAGGAATGAAACACACACACACACACACACACAAAGTAATGAAACACTGCTAACGTGCAACAGCATGATAAGCTTGAAATCAATAGAGAGTGAAAGGTCGCAGAAGACCACATATTGTAGGGTTCCATTTACATGTTTAGAATAAGAAAATTGATAGAAACAGAAACTAGATTAGTGATGGCCAGGGACTGGTGGAGAGAGTAGGGGGTGATTGCTGATGGGCAAGGGGTTTCTTTTGGGGTGATAACAACGTTCTGAAACCAGATAGTGGCAGTGGCTACACAATCTTGTGAATATACTGAAACCCACTGAGTTGTATACTTTAAAAAGGTGAATTTTATGATATGTAAATTATATCTCAATCTAAAAATTTTTTAAAATTTTTTCAATGTTCATTTATTTTTGAGAGACAGAGAAAGACAGAGCATGAGTGGGGGAGGGGCAGAGAGAGAGGGAGACACAGATTCTGAAGCAGGCTTCAGCTTCTGAGCTGTTGCACAGAGCCTGATGTGGGGCTCGAACTCATGAACCATGAGATTATGACCTGAGCTGAAGTTGGATGCTTAACCGACTGAGCCACCCAGGTGCCCTGCAATCTAAAAATTTTTTTAAGAAAGAAGCAACCACAGATGATAAAGCCAGCCCTGTGTTGTGTGTCTAAGAACTAAGAAAATGCCCAGACCCTATTGTGCCTTAGCTGGAACCCATAAGACGCGGCAGAAGGGGACCCAGGGTTCAGATGACAAATCTGGTCAGGCCCAAGATTGCCTTTCTTTGCTGGGTTTGATGAGTTTATCAGTATCTCAGACAAGAGGGACTGGTGATTAACAAAACTATGCCTATTATAATAATTATCTTTTCTAGTCCTACGTTGATTTTTTTATACATTTTTATACTCAAGTCATAGGAATGGTTTATTAATTTTCTTTTTTTAATGTTTATTTATTTTGGGATAGAGAGGGAGGGAGGGAGTGCATGGGAGGAGGGACAGAGAGAGAGGGAGAGAGAGAATCCCAAGCAGGCTCTGCACTGTCAGCATGGAGCCCCACACAGGGCTCAATCTCACAAACCATGAGATCATGACCTGAACTGAAATCAACAGTCGGACACTTAAGTAACTAAACCACCCAGGCACCCCAATTTGTCAATTTTCAAATACTTACTTCAGTTTGCTATTTTTCAAAGACCCACTTCCAGAAGCCCATTTGGATTGTCAGAAATTCAGCGACAGGTCTTGGTGTAACTCTACATTTAAGCCGATTAGACAACAGGTACACGGGTCTTGGTCGAGTAAATCTCCTTGATCAAGTCTCAAAGGCTCCTGTTGGGTGGTTGAGGAAAGTATTTTCAGGAGAAACAGTTTGGAATTTACATGCTCTATGGAAATGCCTTAAGGGGACAGAAGGTGTTTTTAAGCATGAAAAGTTTGGATCGTTGTTGGGAGTGAAGGCCTGCCAGTGAATCGTAATTCCACTTTCTGGCGCATCACTGCCTTTGGGTTTTCTTCCTTGACTGGTTCTGACAATGTGCCATTTTACAGAATGTGTCACTGTTGCTTCCGAGCCGCTACATACGCTCTCCTGCACATCTGGGATTACTGTGTCAGGTTCGCAAAACCAATTGACAAAAAAAATCTTTTGAAGTTTGCCTTTAGCATTTTGCAAGGAGGTTGCTCACCGGCTGTTGGTTTATGTTCTCTAGTGACTGTTTTGCACATTATCAATGAGTAGCATGCAATTACATCATTATAATGGCAAGTATAAATGGAATTCTCAGTAGGGCGTTTCTGGAAGAATAGATGTACTCTTTCTAGTCCCAGTGCTCTAAAGAGACTCCGTAGTTAGACTAACCAGTGGCTTCAGAGAGATGAGAGCCCTGTGGTCAATTGCCAAAGCTTAGGGCTTCTAGCAACCCTCAGGCTATTAGCCAAAAAATATCAAAGGACTGAGGTTTGCCAATAAGACCCATCTGAACCTCTTACTACCTGTATTTCTGACCCAAATTATTAATGACAAACCTCCCTTCTCCTGGAATTGACACTGAATTAAAATAATCCCAATGATCTGGATATAATTAGAATCTCATTTGTTCGTGCATTTTTTTAAACAACAGCTTTACTGAGATATAACTTATATATCATAAAAGTCACTTTTGTTTCTAGAAGCAGGACTAGTGAATTCAGATTGAAGGAACTATATTTCAGTTTGACATAGGAAGAGGTTTTTTTTTAATGTTTATTAATTTGAGAGACACAGAGAGAGTATGATGAGCAGGGGAGGGAGAGAGAGAGAGAGAGAGAGAGAGAGAGAGAGAATCCCAAGTAGGCTCCATGCTGTCAGTGCAGAACCTGATTTCAGGCTCAATCTCACGAACTGTGAGATCATGACCTGAGCCCAAACCAAGAGACAGATGCTTAACTGACTGAGCCACCCAGGTGCTCGTAATTTTTTTTTTTTTTTTGAATTTTAGAGAGAAAGCAGGGGTGGGGGGGCAGGGAGAGAATCTCAAGCAGGCTGCACACTCAGCATGGAGCCTGATGCAAGACTTGAACCCATGACCCTGGGATCATGACCTGAGCCAAAATCAAGAGTCAGACGCTCAACTGACTGAGC
Organism: Panthera uncia; assembly: GCF_023721935.1. Taxonomy (NCBI): domain Eukaryota; kingdom Metazoa; phylum Chordata; class Mammalia; order Carnivora; family Felidae; genus Panthera; species Panthera uncia. The sequence continues at coordinate 126,886,912 of NW_026057577.1, read as the reverse complement.
CACACAGACATCCCTAGAATTTCCTTCCTTTTATTTAAATTATTTTTTACAGTTTATTTATTTATTTTGAGAAAGAGAGAGAGAGGCAAGGAGGGACAGAAAGAGGGAGAGAGAGAATCCCAAACAGTCTCCACACTGTCAGCACATAGCCCAATATGAGGCTCGAACTCACAAACTGTGAGATCATGACCTGAGCCAAAATCAAAAGTCCGATGCTTAACTGACTGACCCACCTAGGCACCCTGGATTTCCTTCTCTTTAAAGACTGAATAGTATTTGTGTGAGTGTGTGTATGTGTGTAATATACCAATCACGTTTTGTTTATAATTCTTCTGAGTTGATGGACACTTGGGTTGCTTCCATCTTTTTGGCTATTGTGGATAATGTTGTTATGAACATGGATCCCTGCTTTCAATTCTTTGGGGTAAATACTCAGAAATGGAATTGCTGGATCATATGGTAGTTCTATTTTTAATTTACTGAGGAATCACCATACTGTTTTCTATAGCGGCTGCACCATTTTACATTCCTGCCAACAGTCTACAAAGGTTGTAATTTCTCCTACATGTCTCCAACACTTGTTATTTTCTGTTATTATTATTTTTTTGACAGTAGCCATCTGCAGGGGTGTGAGGTAGCATTCATTCATTCTTCATGCTAGGTGGGTGGGAAGAGGGAAAAATATAAGCAAGATCATAGACATAACCCTTGTTTCAGTCTTAAAATTCATTTAGGGAGGTGAGATCATAATTTTAAAGTCAGCATTTTCAAAGCAATTACTATGTTCCAGACACTGTGCTCAGTGTTTCTCTAATTCAGTCCTTTCAGCAGCCCTGTGAGGAAGGTAGGATTGCCGCCATCTTGGAGGGTGTGAACTTGGCATGTCCCAGTGATTTGCCATTTGTCTCCAGGTCAGAGTTGAAAGGCTAGATGAGCCACCTGCCACTCTGAAGCCTGCGCTCTCTGTACAAACCAGAGAATGAGCTTAACCTGATCCTGTTAGCCCAGTCTTGCAGGGCTGGAGAAACTGGTATGGCCTACAGAGGTAAGGACAGGTGGTGCTAGGCTCACATTGGAAATGTTAGTCATCTGCTGTAATACACTTTTACCCCATTGTATAGAACTAGAACATAATTTGTTTGTAAATGGAAGGGATAGAGAATCCACCTAGAGATGCCCTCTATCCTCTCCATTGCTATTTTTACAGAGAAAGGAAAAGGGCCCCCAGGTCTCTACCTTAACCAATGTCATATAGATAGACACAGGGAGGGGTGGGAGACCAGGACCTGAATGCTGACCTAGTGACAAGTCTGATTCTTGTTCATTCTGGGATCATATTGTTGTTTAATGTCTTCACTGAATATCTATATCTTTACCTATGTATCTCTATCTGTATATCTTTATCTCTATCTATATAAATGGATAGCCATCTATATCTCCACTGAATCTCTCTCTCTCTCTCTCTCTCTCTTTCTCTCTCTCTCTCTCACTCCAGGTTCCCCACATGGCCACTGAAGTAATTTTTGGTCTAGACCTGCCTGAAGAGTCTAGCGAACCCTCCCAACTTTGAGCTAGTGACAAAGGCCAGCAAGCCCTCATAGAGGCAAAGGAAATTGGGAGCTCCACCAGCAGTTATAGCTTTAGAGCAGGCTTGAAAAAGATGAGAGTGGGGAAGGCACATGGAAGGCAGCACATACCATTTATCCGTGGGTTCTTCAATCTGGACCGTTGCAGGGGGCTCCCTAGAGGCAGTTCCTGTACCTCAGCTCTGATTCAAGTCCTACTGAATCCAGTTCTTTTCCACTAGGTAGGGTTTTAGGACTACAGTGATGGGCAGTTTTATGTGTTAACCTGGCTAGGCTATGGCTATGTTAAACACCAGTCTAGATGTTGCTGTGAAGGCATTTTCAGATGTGATTAATATTAAATAAATAGACTTTGAGTAAAGCAGATTACCCTCCATAATGTGGGTGGGGCTCATGCAATCAGTTGAAAGCCTTAAGAGCAAAGCCAGAAGTTCCCCAGGGCAGAGGGAGTTCTGCCTGTCATCTGCCTTTGCATTTGAGACTGCAACATCAGCTCTTACCTGGGTGTCCAGCCCACCTGGCAGAGTTCGGACTTTCCAGCCCCCACAATCATGTGAGCCAGTTCCTTAAAATCTCTGTCTTTCTCTACACATACACACACACACACACACACACACACACACACACACACATCCTATTTGTTGTGTTTCCTTTGGAGAATCCTGACTAATACAGCTAACCTAATGTCCAAAGATATACGGCCTTTGTGCTCCATATAATTTGGTGTTAGGGTGGAATTTGCAGCTGGTGGGGGTGGCTCAGCTCTCAGGCCCCATCTCACTGGGGACAAGGCTACGGGAAAAGCCAACAGGAGGCATGGAAGGAAATACAATGCATACTGACAGCACAGTTTACGCAGTAGCCTTACAGTATACAGAATCCTTACAGCAGCTTGCTTTGAAATAATCTTTTAAAAAAATCTTGTTCTTTTCCCCCCCATTATAGCTTTTTGTCTAATCATCTTTCTGATTCTGTTTGTTTTCCCACTCTTGTGGGGAATCTGCAAGATAGCGGCCCTCGTCCCCAGGCTTATTCATGGTGGGGGACAGTCAAGGCAGAAATGGTCCATCTCTGTCCTATAGCAGAGCTCATCGCCCAGCCAGCAGTACAGGAGACAGCAAGGGAGGCACATTACAGATGCTCAGAGGCCGGCTTGAAGCGATTGAAATGGAAGTTCTGGGAGGAGAGAGCTACAGAGGCAGCCGCAGGCAGAACAGGAGGGGAGGGGATGGGCCTGAAGGGGAAGAGAAGGAGAGCCTGGGAAGCCTGGCCTCCTTTCAGCAATATCCTTACCTTGAGAGCCACGAGACAGAGCGCAGGAGCTGCAGGGAGGGGATGGTCCCCACTGGCAATTTCTCTCCAGGCGCCCTGCACATCCTCTCCGGTGACAGAGGTAGCTAAGGACCTCTTATTCCCGTGACCATCATGGATGCCAGACATACAAAAAATGACACCGATCACTTTACTGTGTCCCGAGAGTTGAAGCTATACCCACACCACCCATTTTACTCCTACCTGTGGTACTGAGAGAAAGCTAACTCCTGTAGCCGAGTTGCTATGCCAAATGGAATAAGACATATATTGTCTATTTGCTTATCTATAGATATAAATATATATATAAATCCCCTGCATTATAAATTTAAAAAGGTTATGAGTTGTAGCTGTTGGCATCATTTTCAGACAAAAAGGATAGGATGAGGAAATGTTTGCAAGTGAGTTTTTGTGGACGGACACGTGTGTGGTGTTTAGAAGTCTCTGTGAGGGGTAGTGCAGGGCCCCTTACTTCCTCCTCCTACACTAAGTCAGGGTTCCTGTATAATATGTAAATTATATAGTTGTAATATACTTTTGGGCATCATTAAAAGTTATTTTAATGTTTATTTATTTATTTTTGAGAGAGAGAGAGAGAGAGAGAGAGAGTGAGCATGACAGAGAGAGAGAGCCAGAGATGCAGAATCCGAAGCAGGCTCCAGACTCTGAGCTGTCAGCACAGAGCCTGATGCAAGGCTCAAACTCACCAGGGGTGAGATCATGACCTGAGCCGAAGTCGGACGCTTAACCGACTGAGCCACCCAGGCACCCCTACTTTGGGTTATCATTTTGGGATGACTAGAATTATGAGTGTTCTGTAACATGTCATCTTTCCTCTTATTCAGAATTCACAGGAATGTCCTAGATGGGAAAGTCACTTTGATGAAGTCAACTGAGACACCGACAGTTCTCACAAGCCACAATTCTCAAATGGAGACCACTTTGCCCCCTGGGGGATATTTGGCAATGTTTGGAGATGTTTTTTTGGTTGTCATGACTGGGAGGGGCACCATTGGCATCTAGTAGAGGCCAGGGATGCTGCTAACCATTTTACAACGCACCGGAGAGCCCCGCAAGGAAGAATTATTCAACCCCATGTGCGATAGTGTCAGAGTTGAGTCTCTGTCCAAGAACAAGTCAGCAATCCTTCTGATTGGCCCCTCTTCCCAATCTTTGTGGGCAACAAGAAACCAAAGTGTCATTATCAACATCCCTGGCTTCTGTCTTTCTGGACCCCTTTCTCCTTGATGTGGGACAGCCTCCTCAGGAGAAGCTACGTGTTTTTTTTTAAAGCAATGAAAGGAAATACTCCCATTTAGACTTGGATATCTTCAACCCTTATTTCTTCTTCAGCTTTCTTTGTTGTACCACCAAGTCAACACATGAGGTGTGCAGGGGCAGTCAGCAAGAGAACTGCCACACGGGGGTGTTAGAGCCTGGCCCACGGCATACCTCCCTTGGTCTCTAGGCAGACTTGCTCGAGGCCGGCAGGCCCCAGGGCAGGAAGGGATCCAGCAAGCTGTGGCCTCCTTTTACATTTAAAAAAATGTTTATTTTATTTTTGAGAGAGAGAGAGAGAGAGAGAGAAAGAGAGAGAGAGAGAGAGAGAATGTGCACGAGTGGGGATGGGTGGGGGAGGGGCAGAAAGAGAGGGGGACAGAGCATCTGAAGCAGGCTCTGCGCTGACAGCTGAGAGCCCGATGCAGGGCCCGAACTCACAAACCGTGAGATTATGACCTCATGGCCAAAGTGACCTGAACCAAAGTCAGATGCTTGACTGAGCCACCCAGGTGCCCCATCCTTTTACATTTTTAAGGGACTTGAACTTTGAGGAAAGTTAACCTAAAGCAAATGTCAGGAGACATTCAGCTTTTGTTTGAGGGCTCCCCTGGGTGAAGGAATGCCTTGCTTCAGCACAATTGTCTAGACTCAGAAATTAGAGTGTCTGCAAGGGGCCATGACAGGGGGAAGGTTCGTGAAGTATACAGCTTAAAATGTCTTTCTTGACATTGTTCGGGTGCACCCCTCAAGGCCTAAGCAAGCCTTGCTTATCTAGAAGCTCCCCAGGCCCGGGATTAGGGTGGGAGGAAGCGAGGTGCAGAGGGCACAGACTCCACAGAGGTGCTTCCTTTTGGGGTCCTGTGAGTGCAGGGGCAGCACAGCACCAGCCTGAGTGGGGCCCGGCTCCTGCTCTTGCCTCACCCTCGTCCTGGGGCCTGAGGTCCCCCCACCTTCAGAGGGGCCAGAGCTGCCCGTGCCAGTGGAAAGGGTGCGGCAGGATCCAAAGTGCTTGTGAACAGACATCCTCAGGGGCCTGAGTGATCTTGAATCTTCTTTTGTCCAGCCTTGGAGATAAGCCCTAACAAGGTGTCTTGGTCTCAAACTCTCCCTTCCAGCTCTGACCCAGTCTATTCTTGGTCCAGATTATTTTACTTGGTTCCCTAAAATGTCTGTATTGTCTTCTCATTTCCAAATCACTTATGCTCCTCTTTCTGACTATCCAAGCAGTATCTCTCTGTTGACTTTCTCAGTGTGCTCTCTTTTTATTTTATTTTAGAGAGAGAGGAAGCACGAGCAGGGGAGGGGGGCAGAGGGAGAAAGAGAGAGAGAATCTCAAGCAGGCTCCACGCTCAGCATGGAGCCTGATGCGGGGCTCGATCCCACAACCCTGGGATCATAATCTGAGCCGAAATCAAGAGTTGGACACCCAACTGACTGAGTGACCCAGGCACCCCTCTCAGTGTGCTCTCTTAAATTTTTTTTTAAGCCAAAAAATAATTGTTGTTGAAGTATAGTTGACGTACGTTATATTAGTTTTGGGTGTACAATGTGGTGATTCAACAATTCTCTCCATTAATTGTGTTCACCATGATTATGTGCCATCACCCTCTGTCACCATACGTTATCACAATATTATTGACAATATTCCCTATGCTGCATTTTCATCTCCATGACTTATTTATTTTATTACTAGAAGCTTGTACCTCTTAATCCCCTTTATCTACTTTACCTACCCACCCTTCCTGCGGCAACATTACTTTGTTCTCTATATTGAAGAGTCTGTTTGCTTTTTTGTTTTTGCATTTGTTTTGTTTTTTTTTCTAGAGTCCACATATTAATTTTGCTTTTTTCAAGCTTATTTATTTATTTTGAGAGAGACAAAGACAGCGCAAGTGGGGGAGGGGCAGAGAGCAAGGGAGACAGAGAATCTCAAGCAGACTCAGCACTGTCAGTGTGGAGCCCCATGTGGACTCGAACTCATGAAACCGTGAGATCATAAACTGAGCTGGAACCTAGAGTCGGACACTTGACTGAGTGAGACACCTAGGTGCCCCTAATTTTGCTCTTTATTTAAGGCATTTGCAAATGCTGTCAGCCTTTTTTTCCCTTGCACTTATTAATTTATAACTTACTATTTGTGGCAGGCTGAATAATGGCCACTAAAGATATCCATGACCTAATTCCCAGAACTTGTGAATGTACCTCACAAGGCAAGAAGCACTTGGCTATTATGATTGGGTTAGGGATCTTGCGATGAGAAGGGTTTCCGATTATCTGGTTGGGCTGCAAATGTGATCGCAGGGGTCCTTACAAGACAGAGGCAGAGGGAGATTTGACTATCGCAGGAGATGTGATATCTCAGGGACTCGAGGAGAGGGCCACCGGCTAAAGACTGTGGGTAGCCTTTCGAAGCTGGAGGCAAGGATGGTCAGGAAACATACTCTCCTTCAGAACCTCCAAAAGGAAAGAGCCCTGCCAACACCTTGGACTTAAGCTCAGAGAGTGATTTCAGACTTGTGGCCTCCAGAAGTGTAAGAGAACAAACCTGCGATGTTAAGTTGCCTAGTCTGTTGTTATTTGTTATAGCAGCAGTAGGAAATGAGTATGCTGTCCTTGTGATCTGGTAAATAGCACACATGCTTTCCTAGACTATATATCCATGAAGGAGTCAGCATGGTTTGGGATTAAGAGTAATGACTCTGGGGCAATCAAACCTGGGTTCAAATTCTGGCTGACCCTTGTAGTGGGCATCTGCCAATGTTTTGTCCACTCAGGCTTTTGAACATCCTTGCTGCATGAGGCAGACTATGTGACCTAATGTTCATTTTCCACTTGCCATTACTAACAGAGCTCTGATTTTATATAGGGGGGTAAATGTGACCATCTTAAAAGTAATCACATTTCACAGTCTCCTTTGAAGCGAGAGTAGCCACTGACAGTTCTTGCCAAGTGATCATTTCTGGGAGGGGCTTCAGAGGAAGCTCTTTAAAAGGGGAGTGATTTTGACTGGCATGTACCTTCATCCTTGGACTTACCCTTTTTTCCCAGAAGGCCACAGGTTGAGGATGGTGGAGTGGAAAGGTATAAATATCTGGGGTTTTAATGGAGTCACGGAGACAGCGTTCCAGCCCTGGTCTGGTCTGCACACTTCCAGGCTTCTTAACTTTGCGGGAAGAATAAGCCCTTTATTTGGGTAAGCCACTGTGTTTTGTTTGTTTGCTTTTGTTTTAAATACTTCTTTGGGGGAGGGGGCACCACACTTCTCATTTAAGAGAAACATGGTTACAGTCTAGAGGTCCTTTTTTTATACTTATCATGCCATGAATTCACAGGGACTGGGTTCCAGCAGCTGCCTTCTGTTAGTTCTCACAAAGTGTGCTTCTTGGGTGGGGCAGGCTGGCGCTTCAGCTGAACCCCAGTATCTTTCTCTTTGGCTTCCTTCTTTTCCTGGTCATTTTCCTTCACAGGCTTCAACAAGCTATCTCTGCTCACAGAGTGCTTAATATACTCACTACGTACATGAATTCTCTTGTCAAACATCCTGCCTTTGCTTGTTTATAACAGTGCCAACTGCATGCTGGGTACCACTGTAGACTCTTCCAGTTTTGCCACGATTTGTGGGGCGTTTCTTTCTGAACAGCGCCCATTCCCTTGATGTCCACAATATCACCTTTCTCATAGATTTGCATATATGTGGCCAAAGGAACAAATCTATGTTTTCCAAAAGGCCTAGAGAACAGATAGCCGGAGTCCTCCCTCTTTCCATCTTGTTGGTCATCTTGGTGCGTTACTGGAAGATGGCATATCTGGCTGAAAGGCCAAGCCACTTGTTTTTCTTTTCTTTTCCTTTTTTTTTAAGTTTATTTATTGATTTTAAGAGAGAGAGAGAGAGTGAGAGAGTGCACAAGTGGGAGAGGAACACAAAGAGAGGGAGAGAATCCCAAGCAGGCTCAGCATTGTCTGCACAGAGCCCAATGCAGGGCTCAAACTCATGAACTGTGAGATCACGACCCGAGCTGAAATCAAGAAGTAGACACTTAACCGACTGAGTCACCCAGGCTCCCTATAAGCCACTGGTTTTTTTTATGCCCTCTGTTACATTAACCCTATGATTTGTTATTTATTCCACTCTGTGGAACTTAGCCATTTCTTTCTTTGATTCTAGTATTCTAGTCCATTGTACATGTATCTATAACTAGGCTCTAAACTTCCTAAAGAAGACAAATGACAAGCGGGTAGGAACACGGGCTCTGGAGTTCCATAGACCTGGTATATTTGTTAGAATAAGTGGTGCCCCTGGTAAAACAGACAAAACTCAAATTCTTTGTGGTTTCATGCAATAGAAGCTTATCTCTTGTTCACATGAAGCCCTTTCTGGTGTGCATTGTCGTTCAGTGAACTAGGCTCTTACCATCTCATAGTTCTTGACTGCCTATCTCCCTGGAGTGGTTTTCCCACGTGCACAGTTAAGCACTTGGACAGATATAGCTACTCATTAGATTGAGCTGGAAGAAACTGACAACATTTGAACAAAAAATAGCCTACAAAATGGCAGTTTCACATGATTTTGCCTAATTTTACATGTATGACTTTAAGCAAGGGACTCTCTAAATCCATTTCCTCAGCTGTAAAATGCGGTACCAACACTTTTTCCCTCTAGGGAGGTTATAAAGATTAAATAAGAGGGTGAAAGCAGATAACTTAGTAAAGGGTCTGACACACAGTAGGTGGCTCAAAGGGATAGCTACTTTTTTATGTAGTGCTTACCTCAGGATCTCTGGAACATACTAACCACTCTTGAATTATCTGAAAAAAATTTTGAGATACAATTCACATACCAAAGAATTCACCCCTTTAAAGTGTACAGTTCGGTGTTTTTATTTTCACCACCCTAAAAAGAACCCTCATAACCAATTAGCAGTCACTTTAACTATCTTTTAACTACCACTGTAGCCCTGGAATCAATGATCTTTTCTCTTTAATATTATTTTATTATTTATTGATTTATTTACTTAAAAGTTTTTTTTTAATGTTTATTAATTTTTGAGAGACAGAGAGAGACAGAGACAGAGTGCAAACAGAGGAGGGGCAGAGAGAGAGGGAGACACAGAATCCGAGGCAGGCTCCAGGCTCTGAGCTGTCAGGACAGAGCCCGACGTGGGGCTCAGACTAGTGAACCTTGAGATCATGACCTGAGTCAAAGTCGGACGCTTAACTGACTGAGCCACCCAGGACCCTCTATTTATTTATTTATTTATTTATTTATGTATTCACTTATTTATTTATTTATTTATTTATGTATTCACTTATTTATTTATTTTAATGGAAATATCGTGGACACACAATGCTACGTTAGTTTCGGGTGTACAACCGTGACTCCACATGTCTACATGTTCTGCTCTGCTCATCACAAGTGTAGCTACCATCTGTCACCATACAACGCTATTACAATACCATCGACTATATTCCCTATGCTGTGACTTTTATCCCCGTGACTCCATTCATTTTATAACTGGAATCAATTATCCTTTTTCTTTATTTTTTTAATTTAATTTTATTTTTTTATCCTTTTTCTTTAAATATATTTTTAAAAATTTTTAAGTAGTCTCTACACCCAGCATGGGACTTGAACCCACAACCCCAAGATCAAGAGTCACATACTCCACTGACTGAGCTAGTGAGGAGCCCCTGGAATCAATTATCTTTTGAAAGAATAATCTTTGTTGAGAATACCTTGCTGATAGCACTTGCTTATAGGACTCACTCCGTATTTGTTTATTTTATTGGCATGGTCTGTAGAGTTAAAGAAACATTCCTTGTTTATTTAACAACTGGTAACCTAATTTAATGTGCACGTGCATGTGTGTGTTAGTGTATATAATCACAGACATCCTACACTGACGCTTAGTGTAAATCAGAGTATCCCCACACCAAAATAACAAAAAAGACGAAAACAACAACAATAATAACGTTGGTAACAGTCCTGGCTGTATGTTTAGAAAGACATAAGAAGCTGTAGTGGGGCTGTGAGGATCTCTACCTCCACGTCTGGGAGAGAATTCATGAGGGAGACTGGAAGGGTGAGTCTCCACATTTTTCTCACTCGAAATGACCTTCTTACTTGTGGCAGTCACTGCAGCTCCTGGAGCCTCAAGGGAAGAAATGGAATCAGTGTTTAGGAGGGTGCCTTGAAAGCTCAATTGTATTTAATCTTTTGTTTCAGAGCATTCTATAAATAGCACCATTTGGGGCACACACAAGGAAGGGCAAGTCAAAGTGAAAATAGCCTAGTTCTTCTTCGTAGCTAAGAATGCCCACTTTCCACACCTGTCAGATTGGACAGGATGCGTCACTGGGGCAGTTTGCCTGATTCTGTTCAGAGTCGCAGCTGTAGAGGCAGATGCAGTTTTGCCTGCTTTACATTCTTGAAGAAAGGTCATCCTGGAAAACGACCCACTTTAGTATTTATGTTACTCTGCATGGTTGATGGTTTCAATGGTTAATCACTGGACTATATTTATTTTGGAGACGGTTCGTTGCTCTTGTTTCGAAACAGGCCAGTTCTCCTTTGCACCTGCTGTGGCTACAAGGGCATTGTTCCGGCTTGGGTCCTTCCTTAAAAGTAGAAGGTGCTTCAACTCAGAAGGAGCAAGAAGTACTGTGCCACTGCACTGCAATCAAAATAGGTCCATTATTTTAATTTCTATGCCTAGGAGTGAACAGATAGATGTGAGAAAGAAAGCTTTAAATGTGAAATGTGACCAATCCAGTGGCAAAACATTTGAAAATTGAATAATCCAAATAAAACTCGTAGACCAAACAAAGCAACAAAAGTGAAAATAAAAACAGCCCCTGGTGGGTCCAGCCAGCTTGTTCCACAGTTGTCTGGAATCACATGGAATATTTAGTTTGACTGCTGACAGAGCAGGACCCTGAGAGCCAGAGAGGTGACATGACTTGCCCTAGCCCTATTCTGGTCAATATCACTACTGGTCTCTGGACCTGGCTCCTTAGCATTCTTTCTGTTGCTCTATACAACCCTCCAAGTATCAATTCTCTGAGTGACAAAAACAGGGAGTTTGGGCATCTGTAACTCTCACCATGAATTCAGCCAGATCAACACTTCTAATTAGCTTATGGAGTCTGGAGCATTCCTGAGTAGGTTTAGGATATCAGGTGGCAACAAAAACCACCCTTGATAGCATGGAGTATGGGTTATGCTTGATATCTGGGATGCAGGCAATTGATCAAATCCAGCCCCTTTACTCACCAGCTGCATGATGTTGGTGCTTTTGTGTCCTGAGATTGCCTTAACAAATAACTAAAACTGGCTGGCTTAAAACAACAGAAATTTATTCTCTCACAGTTCTGGAGGCTAGAAGTCCAAAATGAAGGTGTCAGTGGAAACTTGCTACTTCTGTTGGTTTCGGGGAACGATATCTCCTTGACTTTTCCTAGCTTCTTTGACTTCCAGCAATCACTGGTGTCTGTTGGCTTGTAGACTTTTCATTCTAGTCTCTGCCAAGGTCATCACAAGGCTTTCTTCTTCATATCGCTGTATCCAAATCTCTTTCTCCTTTCTCTTATAAAGACAGCAGTTATTGGGGTGCCTGCATGGCTCGGTCAGTTAAGCGTCCAACTTCCGCTCAGGTCATGATCTTAAGGTTTGTGAGTTCAAGCCCCATGTAGGGTTCTGTACTGACAGCATGGAGCCTGGAGCCTGCTTCAGATTCTGTGTCTCCCTCTCTCTCTGCCCCTTCCCCACCCCCACCCCCCACTCCCTCTCTCAAAAATAAAGAAACATTATAAAAAATATTTGGGGAGAAATCAATTACCAATGACTTTTAACCATTTGAATTTTAAAGCATTTCAATTATTCATTCATGTTTTTCATTAAAAATAATTAAGGATGATGGTGCTGATTTCTTTACCTTGCTATGTCCTTCTGTGTATAGGTCCCTGTTTTCTTTACTTGGTTCTATGTCCCAATCTGATATAGTTATATGTTCTTCTACATGGATTTCCAAATTCAGCATTGTCATATTAAGGGATATGAAGACAACAATATCCTAGGTGCTACCGTGAAAGGACAAAACTATTTAATGCTTGTAGTCTAGGTCTGACAACCTAGCAGAAGTCACTGAGGGACAAGGATGTCCACATAAGGTGTTACTAAAAAGTAGATCTTTTAAAAAACAGAGATACCAGAATCTATACACCTGTCTTTGTTCCTTAATCGTAGTTAAATTTTTGAAGCTCAAAGTAAGAAGCTGATCGCTTTTAAATAACAGGCATTTATTAAAGATACAGTGATGTGAAAAGACTACAGTTCTGAATGAGATAAAGTGGCATTGTCATGTTGACCCTGGTTTGTGGGTTTCTGGGATAGTCCAGAGTCAAATATCCTACGTAGCTACCCTGAACGCCAGTATTCTGAAATATTGCCACATTGGATTATTGAGTTTCTCAATGTAGGTGACACTCAGCCCTGTGGTCTCTGGTTAAGTGGCTTTGTAAGGTTGGCAGATGGGAGTTCCCATCTCAGCAGAGACCATCACGGTATTTGATTGTTTGCTCAATCACTATGCCTAACCTGTTGGCTGATATAGCTCATGCTGTGTTTATGGACAGTCTCCCCAGGGGTGTGATGGTCAGTCAGCCAGGTAACCCTTAGCATTGGGCCTCAGATAAAGAGGAGAAGGCTTGGACTGGATTTTCATATTGGTTTCATTGACTATCACAGGCACAGCAACATAGGATGCTTGTTTAATATGGAGCACTCCAAAAAAGTTTAACTAAGCAATACAATACCTAAATGGAGTATCCTCCATGGTCTGTTTGGGGGGCTATGTACTTGTTCAAACAGTGCTACCACATTTACAGTCTACATCCTTCTTTGTTTTGAATTGTCACCAGAGCCATTTAGTGATCCATATATCATTTTATGAATGTATTTGTGACTCATATAAACATGGCTCTGATAATTTTTTTGCTCTTTCCAAACAGAAATTGATCTCAAAAGCTAAATATTTCCTGTTACCAGGGACATATAAAAGACCAGACAGCTACTCTCAAAACGGAGTTCTGAAAGTTAACTTTGACCAATGTCAGAGTCATTGTGGTAATTATATAGCTCCTTAGAAGACTACTTCTGAAGGGGAAAACATTCATTTGGTTGTAAGTTATGGCATATTTACTAGGAACTAATTACACTATTTTATAGAACATTAAATAAGTCAGGTATAGAGAATAAGAGAAGTTATGCCATTCACCTAGTAAAGATGGTTTGTATTCTTTGGGATTACGAAATGCATTCTTTTATAAGAGGTGAAATGGCATTTCTAATGAAAGTTTGACCTAAGAATAGCTCTGCTACCAAGTTCAGAAAAGTCACCCTAGGGGAAAAATGCTTAGCAGTTTGTATTTAAATAGCCTCCTTATATATATTCCTGTTACTCATTGCATATGACCTTACATATAATTCATATTTATTTATAATTACTTGAGTGAGAAGAAGTATTAAACTTTAGGAACTATAAATTATTAACTTTTTAATGTTCTACTATGAAAGTTAATTTCAGCAGATAAATAGGAAAAAAAGCTTGTAGCAGCTTGTTTGCTAGAAAATTTTAACCCTGTGCTTTCAGGAGCAAACACAGTCCTTCCTTTCTCCCCGCATGCAAGTCAGTTTGTCCACTTTGGCCTCCAGCTGTCCACAGAGGAATTTTGCTCTTGCTTTTGATTGCCGTTGGCTATTTTATCTGGTTTATGCGTCACTGAAGCCAGGCCCATATAACACTAGGTGAATATTCTTGCTGGTTCCTTCCTTCTCTGTCTCCAGACTTAACTTTCCAGACTCTCAGTGGGGTAGGAAAGGGAGAAAGGAAACTCCTTTTGCCATCTTCCTCAAAGCTTTTGAAGCATGATTCCTTTGCCTTAGCTTTCTCTCACTTCACTGCATCGAGGGATGTAGCTCTCACCCTGTGAAGACAGACACACTTCCTATGTCTCCTCTCATGGAGAGGGTGTGCAACCAGCTCACATTGCACCCTCACCCTTCCCACCTCTCCAGCATCACTGCACTGAAGGGTGCCCAGGGCTTGCTTTCACTTGTTTTCTCACCTGCACATATGATCCAGATGGCCCCATCCTAGGTGTTCCCAAGACCTCGAGATGTCCAAAGCTACCAATACTTTAATAGTCAAATGGAATGTTTGTTGCTACCATTTCATTTGCTGCAGGATCTCCAGTAGGCTCCCTAAGTGTCCAAAAATCTTCTGGAGGGAACTGTGTTCTAATCATTCTGTGGTGTGGTCTTCTTCCCTGTTTTAGCCTCAATGCTCTTGACCAGAGGCTGCTGACCTCCCTCTGTGCCCACCCCATCCCTGGCACATAGCACGGCTCTTCTTCCTTTATTTCTTGTTCCCTCTTCTTTGTGTGTTACAGGTACAGCTCTTGTGCTACAAACTCAGGCTCAGGAGAAATGTGACTTTCTGGATTTTTCTATGATTGCATTTACTGATCACCATTCATTCCATCTAGTGGCAAACACTTTATCTTAGCCAATTTCAGGTTAAACTCATGATTTCTTCCCTTCTCAATTGTGGGCAGGGGTGGGGTGAGCTTCTATGGTGTCAGAGCCTCAAGGGTGGTGGCAGAGTCCAGCCTGTTTCCCTCTACCTACTCAGGCAGATCTTCAGTTAAGAGCTGATCTTGTCTGGTTCTTGTCTTTGGTGCTTTGTCACCCAGGCATTTGTTGAGATGTCCTTTGTTCTGTCCACTCTGTTCAGATCATGGCTGGTGAGATCTCCTTGCCCTGACTGCAAGGCCCCTCAGATCTGCGGGGTGTCAGCACCACATCTGTGCTACTCTGGACAAGAGAGGAAGACATTCTGCTATGTGCTGTAGCAACTTGGAGAGGCCTGGAGTGCAGTGAGGCTGCCTTAAGCCTGCCATCCTCGGCATGCAGACTTCTCTGCCTATACCTTGTGGGGCGCAGAGGACCTCCAGGAGTCCAACTGGCTAACAAGTCACTAGGTTTGCTTTGCTTCTCAAACTCTCTGGGGATCTTCCCCCAGGGCTGGTCTTGGGGACAGGGGACCGAGCTACCTTCTCAAAGACACTGAAGAGAACTTTTATCTCATTTCTTTCTTACTCTCCCTTTCCGTAGTCTGGACAACATCTCCAGGGCCTTTGGGTAGGGACAGAAATAACAGGATTTAATTAATTACATATTGTTTTAAATCTATAATTTATGCCTGGAATCCTAAGATTTTATTTTATCTTTTTTTTTAAGTTTATTTATTTAGAGAGAGTGAGAGCGAGCGAGCAGTGGAGGAGCAGAGAGAGAGGAGAGACAGTGGATCACAAGTAATCTCCATGCTGTCAGTGCAGAGCTCTATGTGGTTCGGATCATGACCTGGGCAGAAACCCAGAGTCGGGCGCTTAACCATCTGAGCCATCCAGGCCCCTTCGGAATCCTAAGATTTTAAGTCAAAAGCCAAGAATCGGAGCCCTGTGCTCTGCTCTGACATCCTTCTCCTTTGGAATGCTGTGGCCCTGAAAGTGGGAAGTCAGGGAAAGGATAAGGGACAGAGAGTGGGAAGTGCTGGGAACCGGAGCTGCCCTGGGTAATATTTCAAAATGATACCCTGTGGCCTGAACAACTTTTTCTCAAGTTTTGGAAGAAATGAGTAATGGAGGTATTCACAGTGCAGTACGTGGCAGGGAACCCTTGAAGAATCCTCCGCACCCCCACCCCTCAAGGGTACTAGGAATTTCTCCCTAACTGTCTGTCTCTTCCTCAAGCTCTGGTCTTCCCGAGCAACTGAACTGTTTCCTGCACGCTTTCTCTTTTCATGTCTGCTCCCCAAACCATCTCTGTTTCTGGTCTACCTATAGATACTCCAAATTCAGCTCATTTTTTATCATCTGCTTCTTCTGGAGCAAGGCCTGGAGTAGGGGATGGGGTCCATTAGTGTCCAAAGATTCCTTCTAGGGATTTCCCTAGATTTCCCTATGAAAGGAGCAATCCCTGACCCCATCCTGTACAAAGGTTTGTGAATTCGCCTGCCTCCTATTATTTGAAAGCAACAGCATTCCTATTTTGTTGTAAATTAAAAAAACAAAAACAAAAACAAACCACAATGTCCTCTTTCACTTAAATGTAGTCATTTATTTTTGTTAATTTTTTGAATTATATTTACTTAAAAAAAAAGTGGAGATCACTTATTTTCAAGGATTTGCTAACAGTTTCACCAAGTATCACAAACCCAAGAAAACGGAGCCAACAACATTTGTATGCAAAGATTCACCTTTCCCTGCTTCTAAAAATTCATACTTCCTTAACAGTTCTCCTCTCAAAGCTCAGAGAATGGAAACCCAAACCCACTGCAGGCAGACCGCCCAGTTCCCTCTGCGACACAGAAACTGAATGAAAACTTTTGTTAAAGGGGGAAAGGATGGAGATGAGAGGACGCTGTGTTTACTTATTGGTGCTTGGTTTACCTAGAATAGTAAACAAGATTTTGAAGGAGACCAAAATATGTCATACCAAGAGGTGCCTCGAAATTGACGTCAAAATTATTTTGAGCTAAGGGCACTTAAAAAAAAAAACAGTGGGTGCAAGAAAGACACTCTGAATATCCCCCTTTTCTTCCTAAAAACAGGAGATAAAACCCCCAGATGGAACCCCCATATGGAAGACGTCTTTCCCAAACCAGAAGGAAAGTGATGTTTCTTATTGTCAAGACCGAAAGTTGAGACTAAGGGAATTCTATACACATAGACCACGTTCAAATAATTCCTATCTTTCTTTAGACTCCCCACATAACTGAGTTACTTATCTGTAATCACCTCTAGTTCAACCTAATATAAAGGCGTGTAGGTTTTGCAATTTCTGGGAATCTTCATTTCCTTATGAGGGCTGCTGTGCCACACAAAACTTACGTTAAATAAATCTGTATGCTTTCCTCCTCTTTTTCTGTCTTATGCCAACTTAATGCCCAGCCTCAGGGAAGACCCTAAGAGGGGGAAGGTAAATTCTTGCATCTGCTTCAGTTTCATTAGGTAGGTATGTGTGACAGAGAGGGAACAAGTGAGCAGGGGGCCCGAACCAGTGGGCTGTGTCTGTGTTTATCTGCATGGCTACTTTTATTTCATCATGATTTAGAGTTCCACGAAATACATATTTTTAAGGAATTAACTTGTATTTTTTTCTGCATTTAATTATTTATTTGTTTGTTTATTTTCAGAATGGTTTGGTCTGGTCTTTACCAGTCTTTTTTTTTTTTTTTTAAGTTTATTTATTTTTGAGAGAGAGAGAGAGAGAGACAGAGAGACAGAGAGAGAAGAAACAAATGAGTGGGGGAGAGGCAGAAAGAGAGGAGACAGAGAATACCAAGTAGGCTCCCCCCACCCCCATGTGGGGCTGGAACTCAGGAACCTAACCATGAGATCATGACCTGAGCTGAAGTCAAGGGTCTGAGGAGGCTTAACCTACTGAGCCACCCAGGTGCCCCTGCATTTAATCTTTTAAAAGTCAAATAGTCCTAGAAGGGAAAGGGTCTGGGGAAGGATGTTTCACATGAACAGACTTAGAAGCAGTCTTCTGAATTCTGCTTGTTCCTCAAGCCCTTCACACATGCCATCCTCCCTCCCATTTCTCCAGAGAAGACGGAACTCCCTTCTCCTGGGAGATGGGGTGGATGGGAACCACTGATCTCATCGTTCCACATACAGTCCCAACCATTCCCTGATTTCCTCACTCCCATTTCCTGTACCCCTCATCCTTCTGTGGCATCTCAGACCTGTAATTCTGAGCTTCTATAGAATTCTGCATTTATTTTGCCAACTCCCTTACCATTCTTCTACCCACCCACTGTTCCTCATATTTTGGGAATCTGCACCACATATGTTCTCCGCTATGGCGGCCATGAGAATGCACGTCTCTGTTCTCCTACTTATAAGGGAGTGAATTGATTCAGAGCCTGATGGTCTCTGCTGAGTACTGTTTTGTTTTTTTTTTTAAACAGGTGTTGCTCTGCTGGGTCGCAGTCTCCTCTCTCTCCTGGATACTGTGTCCTCTCTTATTGCACATTGAGGCCTAGGAATTTATTTTTGGTGGTCACCATGAGCCCACACAATTCCACAGTGGTGCCATAATCAGTGGCAAAGAAGGGAGGCCAGCTCTCTTCCCTTTGCATTTAATGCAGGCAAATGGTCTGAAAGCAGAGTTGCTTGGACCCAGTGGGTTTAAGTTTAGAAAAGATCTTTCTTCTCCTTATTACTCCTAGTGGTCTCTCTATTGGATGCAGATGTGTGCACAGAGAGCTCAGCTGGGGCCAAGTCCATATGATAGTGATTTTGATGTTCTAGAAATTTGTCCCTTTTTTTTTTTAAGTTTATTTATCTTGAGAGGTGGGGAAGGGGCAGAGAGAGAGGGAGAGACAGAGAATCCTAAGCAGGCTCTGCACCGTCAACATGGAGCCTGATGTGGGGTTTGAACCCATGAATTCTGAGATCATGACTTAAGCTGAAGTTGGATGCTTAACCTACTGAGCCACCCAGGTGCCCTGGGGAAATTTATCACTTCTTGTGTTAGCAATCAAAAAAGCCTCCTCTACAGTGTTTTCCAGACTCTAGCTCTTCCTTCTTTCTTCAGCCCCATCTTCATTTTACCCTGGACGTTCTGAAAACATTTTAACTGCCATGGCTCAAAAATCTTCCACATTTCATTGTCTTCATTTTCACATGGGGTAATCCAAACTCCTTCAACTTCATTTAGGATCCTTTGCCATCTGGCTTCATCCTACTTTTCTGGAAGAATTGCCTACTCTTCCTCTGTGCCAACTCTACTCCGATAGGATTGACACTCATAGCTTCTCAATGTGCTCAGAGCGTTCCTTTCTTCCCCCTCCACATGGTCTCTCTCATCCCCCCAGTCAAGTCTGAGGCTGTCATTCTCTTCAAAGCATCCCCAGTTTATTCTAATCCAGAGGTCCAGCTATCTGTGGAATTTTCTAGTATTTGTGGCGGTAGCTGTCATTTCACAATTACCCAGGGCCTTGCACTATTTCATGTAGATCGATACCCCAAAAAACAAACCCCTGGCTAACATGGATCCATTTCTCTGGGCGTGGACACTGCTGGAGGAAGCTGTGGGATTCCTTGGTGCTGATCCATAATGATGGGTGAGGAGGAGAAGGCAGAGGTGCTGTCTTGGATCTTGGAGAAAGGCCAGAACTGGGCCCCTGAAGCTCTGCAGAGCCAGCACTTTCTAGGACTCGAGCAGCCCTGGCACTGCCCCTGGGGAGCTGCTGTGTGGGCCACACGTGTGGTAGCCCCTGGTCTCTGATGGATTTCTACATCGAGAGAACTTTTTGATCTTTAAAAACAATTTTTTTAATGTTTATTTATTTTTGAGCGAGAGAGAGCAAGCGGGGGAGAGGCAGAGACTCCAGGTTCCAAGCTGTCAGCAGAGCCCAATGCCGGGCAGATGGTGAAATCATGACCTGAGCTAATGCCTACCCGTATAACCTACTGAGCCACCCAGGCACCTGAGAACTTTTTGATATTCAGACTCACCTTAGAGCCTCTGCTCTGTTTGAAACTCCCAGCACCAACATTTTAGCCCAGCTGCCCCTTTTCTTTCAGGTTCCTGTCCAAATAGTCCCATTTCATCCTTATCATATCTAAATTAATCTCACCCAATATCCTCTATGGCATCATCCTGTTTTTCTTCTAGTTTTCATAGTACTTATCTAAAATTATCATCTGTATTTCATTTTTTGCTTGTTTATTGTCTGCTTCATGTATTTACACAGGCCCTATCAATCCTATTTATTCCTGAATTCCTGGCGAATTCCTGGCAAATTCTCTTTGAGTAAAGAGAGTTGTAACTCTTTTTATCTTGGAGGAGGAGGAGGGGAGGTTGTGAGTCAGATGACTACAAACAGTGCCCTGAACTCTATCCATCCTCAGCTGACACCAGAGTTCCAGGGAGAGCCACGTCCATGGCTTTCAGGGCCTGGGCAGCCCAGTGATCCTCTAGTTACCCCAGTATATGAGCTCAGTACAACCAGATACCCTGACAATGCTCTAGGGCACTGTTGGCCACAGGGAAACTTTGGTCAGCTGGCCATAGTGCTGGTGGGGGAGCTCCCCAAACTTCCTCTAGGTGTGCAAACTCTAGGCTAGCAAGAGACCATGCTGGAACAGTAGTTATTGAGTACCTTTCATTTTTTTTACAAATTAATTTAAATATTTCTTACTTTTTCAACTTTCTCATTGAAGTGTATCTTATATACTGTGAAATTTTACATCTATGTACACCTGTGTAACTGCCACCCAGACCAAGATATATTCAGCATCCTAGCAGATTCCTTTATACTTGCTCCCAAGTGATATCCCCCAACGGTTACTGACCTAGATCCCCATAGATTATTTTTGCCTTTTTTGGAACATCATGTAAAAGGAATTGCACAGTAAGTGTTTCATTTTTTAAAAAGTGGTCATCTAGCCTGACACTGCATGATTAGGAGAGGGGTAAGAACTCTTGCACTCTCTTAGTCGACAGCAATGTGAGTCAGACAGTGCAGGGTTTGAATCATGACTCACTCCCTATATAACCTCTAGCAGCTTATTCAACCTTGTTGACCCTGGGTTTCTTCATTATAAAATTGAGAATAATTATTCCTACTTTGGAAAGTTGAGATGAGTAATATATGCAAAGTGCCTCATGCAGTGGCTGACACATAGTGGGTGCTTGATAAATGTGTGTTGGACAAATAAAACTTTATATATATATTCTTTTTTTTTAAGTTTATTTTTGACAGAGAGAGAGAGAGAGAGAGAGAGAGAGCACTTGAGCAAGAGAGGAGCAGAGAGAGAGGAGACACAGAATCCCAAGCAGGCTCCACACTATCAGTGCTGAGCCCAATGGGGGCTGGAACTCATCAACTGTGAGATCATGACCTGATCTGAAATCATGAGTCAGGCTCTTAACCAACTGAGCCACCCAGGCACCCCTATATATATTCTTGGCTATAGCAGGCATTTATTAACTGTAAATCTATTGGCCATGTTCCTGCTTGTAGTATGGATTTCTCCTGTCTTCTGTGAACTACCTCCAAGACTTCAGTTTAAGGATAAGGGTGGCCAAGGACTTCTGTAAAGATTTCTTGCACTTCCCAGAATTAAATGTGTGACACTTTGGTTTCCTTCCTTTGGATTTTACCAGTGAAAAACTGCGGGAGGTAGGGGGGGTGGGGTAAGGACCATTTCTGGGAAAATGGGCTTATTCAGTATGGACACTTCACTTTAGTACAAGAAACACTTATGGAATTAAGGGCAAAGTTCGATGGTTGTCATTCGTGTTTTATTCGTGCCCTCATTCACACTCACAGGTCAGGCTCAATCTCCGCTGCATTTTACTTTCAAGGCACTAGCTCAGCACGAGGACGGTCCCTTTAAGGCCCTGGAAAGGGTCTCGCTGTTGGTTTCGGCGAGAAAGCCACGCCCCATCACGTGTACGCAGTCCCAGAGGGGCGGGGCCGGCAGCTCCTCGCTTTCGTCACTTCCGGTTCTCTGTCAGTTGCAAGCGAGCGAGCAGAGGGCTGTTCGGCTGCAAGAGCGGAGCGTGAGTGTTGGGGGCCCCGCCCCCACCCTTCGAGTCCCTGCCCGGCCGATCCCCACCCTCCCGGCGGGGCCGCGAGCCGTTTGCGGCCTCTACACCGCTCGCCGGCGACGGCCGCGGGAAATGGCGGCGCTGCCAGACCTCCCCTTTCCCCGCCTTGGCCTCCCTGGACCTCCTCCTTCGCCGACCCTGCGCCCCATGCGCTGTAGGCCATTCCGCGCCAGAAGCTGGCTCCCGGGAATGGCTCGGGCGCGGCGAGAGCTGCGGCCCCGGGCGGCGGGGTGCGGCCGGGCGGGGGGCGGGGAGCTTTGGGGAGGGGGCCGGGGCGCCCCCGGGACAATGCAGCGGCGGCCCGGGCCACAGCGGGGGCGCGTGCGGAGCCTGCTTTTCCTCAAGGCTTTGCTGGGGCTCTCACCGTGACTCCCAGGGTGGGGGTGGGGGGCTGTCTAGGGGAGGGAGAGAGCGGACCCCGTCGGAGGAGGGCTGCGGGGGAAGGACGACTGGTATGCTGGGGGTAGGTAATGCTTCGAGAGAAGAAAATGGCGCTTGGTGCAAGTCCCTCCTCTTCCCATACGGTCTCCTCCGCACTTCGCCGCCTCCCACGCCCCCTCCGACCAACCTGTCTCCCCCCGCCCCAGCCGTTGCCAGCCCCAGGGTTCCAGCAGTTTCCTGGTGTCGCGCAACCCCCTTTCCCCGTGTTGGTGCTCATCACCCTCGTGTAGTACCGAATTCGTGTGCCTTTTAGTCTACGTTTATTTTCACCTCTTCTTTTCTAGTCCTCCACGCCATCATCAGAGAATGAAGATTCGTTTTTTCAGTTGCGTTTTGTATATATTCTACACTAGCATTTTAATACCACCTGCCTGAATTACTAGCCTGCCTTTTTTTACGTAAAAATATATTTTGTCAAAAGTTCAAAGTGGCCTTAGTTACCATTATCTTGTTTTTTTGTTGAATGGGCTTCTAATTTGGATTAATTACGAGGTCATTCTTTGAAATGATCTTAGCCCTCCCCCTCCCCCCCCCGCAGCTTTTATTAATAGACCGTATAGTTATGCTTGATTATTTCAAAGTGAAAAAATAGGTTATGTTCAATTTAATTACCTTTAAAAAAATGTTTCTTGGCATTATTAGCTGCTAGCATAAAAAAAACTTAAATTGATTTTGGAGTTTATGATGTAAAATGGAGGCAGTAACAGGATTAGTACATAAAACATGGTTCAGAACCTTGTTGGTTCCACCTGAGTTTCCTCTTCTCATCAGGAAATTACCAGTTGGGTTTGTTTGAGCTTTTTGAAATTAGTGGCTAGAATTGGAATGGATGGCCCACTTCTTTTACCTTGACCTCCTATTGTGGAATACATTCAATGTCAGTGTAGAGACAGGTTTAGTCTAGAGAGCTTGATTATGATATTTTGAGGAGAAAATGAGGTCTTTTTTCCTTTATTCAACATTTAACAGACTTTGTTGTATATATTGGGGCTTTTAGGTTATACAAAAATTAATAGGACCCATCCTTTTTGGATAGAAAGCAAAAGATTTTTTAATAAGTGGTTTACCACTTGGTTTTATAAAGTGCCTTGAAAAGAAGTACAGCATGCCTTGGAATTCCTTGAAATTTGGGCTTTAGCTTTTTTTTCTTTCTTTTTTTTTTTAATCACTGCAAAAGTAGAGAAACAAGGCCCTCTGTCTGGCTGTGCTCAGTAAACCTCCACTTGAAAGCAAGGGATTGGCCTATGTATATACCTCTGGGGAACTAGGGCCATAGTAGGGATTTGAGAAAAGGTGTTGCCCCTCCCATAAGCAGATTCTTCAGAATTTAGTTATATTCCAGAGAAAAAAATCAGTGTAAAATGTAATGAATTGTAAAAATTACGTATAACTTTGTGAACTCTGAATAGGTGCTTGTTATTTTGATGGCATGGTCAAAAAGCCAGAGAGCATGAAGGACATACACAAAATGTGAAAAAATAGGATTATACTGGCGAGTGAATTAGCTATTGACATCTGTATAGTGCAGCTCTTCTCCATGTTGGGTGGATAATTCCGTTAGATCTCATGAGTGAGAAATATAAAGCCGTATTGAGGATATTCCTACTTCCTGGTTTTAGCAGATTGCTGTCACCTGCCTTCTTGCAATTTATCCTACCCATAAACCTCTAACCTCTCTAAAATGCAGTATAAAAAGACCCAGTGGCTTTGAGAAAGAGGTGTAGGAGTATGAGAGGTGTGTGACATTTTACTTCTTTCTCCTTGCTGGGTTCTGGGTGTTATTTTCAACTCAGAAGAGCATAGATTAAGAGTATAACTTCTAGCATTGTGCTTCGCGTCACAATTCCAGTACCACAAAATGATAGAACCATGGAACTTCTTAAATTTTTGCTTGGGAGAGATTAAGCTGGAGGTAATCGAATAATTTGTTAATTATATAATGTATTTGTCTTGCAGAATGCCTAAGTCAAAGGAACTTGTTTCTTCAAGCTCTTCCGGCAGTGATTCTGACAGTGAGGTTGACAAAAAGGTGACTATTAATGCAAGTCATTTCTGTGATACTTAATTCAGCAGTATTGCCCACATCCAGTTCTATAGGACAGCAAGGCATATCAGAATCGTAAAAAGAGAGCTTGGACGGGTGTTTCTGAAAGTGCAAATGGTTCTGGGACCACTTGACCAAAGTGCCTAGGGTACTTGTTCATGCACACTCCTGGCCCCTAAATCAGACTTGAGCAAGTGTTTGGACCTGAACAAGTCTCCCATTGAGGACTTCTAGGAACACTAACTCTGCAGAACCACCACCTTATTCCCTAGGGGGAATACCATTAGAAATAGGCCAAAGCCGCTATTTGCTTTATTTGGAAATCTGCCTAATCTGTAGGTATTGTGTGTTGTAGTTGAACTAAATTACCTGAACTCTGAATGCAGGTGTCAATTTTGACAGTGTCCTTGGCCACTGATGTTTATCCAGCCCACTAGGATTACTTCAAATGTAGGCTTGGTACATGTTAAGTTAGAATGTTATTTACTCTGGTCTCCTCCTTTTTAGTGAAATCAACACCCAGCAAAGCTAACGTGAAATAACCCATTTTGACAACAGGCTTTTTCTACATTAGTTGACACCTGTGCTGGAAGCTGTGCATTCTGCTTACCTGAGCAGCTCACATTGTAGTCCGAGCTTCCTTCCATGCAGAACTTTTTATTTCCTAGAAGCTTACATAATTATGTCTCTGAGTTTAGTTGACAGTGTTAGTTAAAAGAGCTTATGGGAGAATCTTGGAGAAGATGGATCTTTAGGGAAATAAAGAATATATCACGTAAAGGTTGAAATGAAGCCTCAAAGAGCATACATAGCTGTACTGCAGAAGGAAATATGTCTTAAATTCTTATTTGCGTTTGGTATGGCATTTGATTATGTTCATTTAGCAAATTTTTATTGAGTGTTTATGTGCCGGGCATGTGCCAATCCCTGGGGAGTATCCAGACCCTGATACAAAGAATAATCACTTTCTGCTTATTGAGCTGAATTGATATTTGCCATTTGTCCCAAATAGTATTCTTAATCCTGTAAGCACTTAAATTAAATACATTCACTTTTGGGGCACCTGGGTGGCTCAGTTGAGTGTCCAACTTTGGCTCAGGTTGTGATCTCGCAGGGTTCGAGCCGTTGGTTGCGCTCTGTGCTGACCGCTTGGAGCCTGGAGCCTGCTTCAGATTCTGTGTCTCCATCTCTGCTCCTTCCCGCTCATGCTCTCTTAGAAATAAGCTTAAAAAAAATTAAATGCATTCACTTTTTCAGTTATATGCATACGTAACATTATATTTTATCTAGTTTCATCTAATTTAGTAAGACAACAAGTCAGTTTGTACTTTCCACTAAAAGGAACACGACTGCCCTCTGCTGTTTAGGTTGGGAACTCCACTAGTTTTCATAGGCGTTAGCTCATTTTAAGAACCAGGCTATATAAAAAGTTTTTACAATAATGCTGTTTAATTTAAAACGTTGTTTTGATTTTGAATAGTAGTCTAAGCACATTGCTGTTCACCTTTGGTGATTTTTTTTTCTGATGAGGAAGTTCTTGAATTGTTGACTTCTAATGCTCAGTACGAAATAGCTTTCTTAGGTTTGTGTACTCATAAATTTTTCTTTCTTTTTTTTAAAAGCTTATTTATTTGTTTATTTTGAGAGAGAGAGTGCGCACATATGTGCATGAGCAGGGGAGGGGCAGAGAGAGGGAGAGAGAGAATCCCGAGCAGTCTCCATGCTCAGCGTGGAACCCATCTCAGGGCTCGATCCCATGAAATGTGAGATCATGGCCTGAGCTGAAATCAAGAGTCAGATGCTTTAACTGACTGAGCTACCCAGGTGCTACATGTACTCATAATTTTCAAAGTCAATTTAAGTCCCTTTTGGAATAGGCAGCGCATGAATAACATATCCTAGATTGGAATAAGTTGGTTGTATTCTTACGAATTAATATATTTCCTTTGTAAAAAAAATTAGTAGCTGACTAACTTTAATAGACTCGTGGTTTCTAAAAGTTTATTCTCTTCCCAGAGAAATCTGATGTGCATATCTGGTCTATTAAAGAGTTGTTTCTCTGGTTATTACCTCTTTGATGCCTGAAGTGACTTTTGGGCTCTTGGGAACACATTTTGAAGACACTGTGTTAGATATTAGGTTAATTCCATAGTTCTCTTGTCAAGTGAAACTTGCCTGTGTGTGTTTTTAGGATTCTTTTTTTAATGAATAAATGTAGTCCTCTGATCGTTTAAGTCCTAAGGAGTCAGGAAGTGTTTGAACCTGAAATGTGTTTTATTCTTATGTATGCAGATTTTAACCATTATTCTTGTTTTTCTTTCAAGTTAAAGCGGAAAAAGCAGGTTACTCCAGAAAAACCTGTAAAGAAGCAAAAGACCGGTGAGACTTCAAGAGCCCTGTCATCCTCTAAGCAGAGTAGCAGCAGCAGAGATGATAACATGTTTCAGGTAATTTCCTTAGATCCAGAGGAATTATTATCTGGCTTGATCTGATGAATGTTGAAAGTACTATAATCTGATCCTGCATAATAATTTTTAATGTTTCTTATAATCATCTTATATTCGTTGAAATGTAAGAGCAAGTTTGTAGAAATGAAAGTAATTTATATGCTGCTAGATTATTGTTAAAGTCTAGAAACTTGTGGTTTGGCTAAGTGTAAAACAGTGAATTTAAAATTATAGACATCCAGGGGCTCCTGGGTGGCTCAGTTGGTTAAGCGTCTGACTTCAGCTCAGGTCATGATCTCACAGTTCATGAGTTTGAGCCCCGCGTCTGTGCTGACAGCTCAGAGTCTGGAGCCTGCTTCAGATTTTCTCTCTCCCTCTCCCTCTCCCTCTCCCCCTCCCCCTTCCTCTCCCTCCCCCCCCCCCCTCCCCCCCCCCCCCCCCCCCAAAATAAACATTGAAAAAAAAAAGATTTTAAAGTTCTAGGCATTCAGAAACAGATTGAGAACTGCACATTTAGGAAGCAGTTTGAATGCAGGGCTTGATGTCATGAACCTGTGAGGTCATGACCCAAGCTGAAACCAAGAGTCGAACACTTAACCAACTGAGCCACCCAGGCATCCTTGAGTTGTTAATTTTAGTCATTCTGACCGGTGTGAGGTGGTATCTCATTGTGGTTTTGATTTGTATTTCCCTGATGATGAGTGATGTGGAGCATCTTTGCATGTGTCTGTTAGCCATCTGGTTCTTCTTTGGAGAAATGTCTATTCGTGTCTTCTGCCCATTGCTTCACTGGATTATTTATTGTTTGGGTGTTGACTTTGATAAGTTCTTTACAGGTAAAATAGGTATATATTTTGAATTTACTGATGGCCTTGAAAGACAGTGCCAGGATTAAGGTTAGAATAGGAAAATAGAAGTTGGATATTTTTACTCACTTTTTGCCTAGTTATGTGTGTGGATGAAAATAGACGCATGATGGTTATACTTACTACTGTATTGAATATGGAATATGCTAAAAGAGGTTTCAGGTGCACTGATCACACAGAAAATGGTAACTGAAATATGTTAATTATCTTGACTAGTAATCATTTCACTATGAATAGATCACATCTTCATGTGGTACACCTTAAATGTATACATTTTTTGTTAAAAAATATTAAAAATTTAGACAAAATGCAGATGGATTAGTTATAGGTTTTAGTCTTCTGACTTGCCTATAGCTTAGGGGAGCAGACTACTTTGATAGAAAACATAAGTCAGTATATGTAAGGAAGAATTATGAAAGGGCCCTCATTTCTTTAAGTTTGAATGCTGTTTTTTGTTTGTTTTTTTGAATGCCTCCTGTACATCAGGCCTTGCTAAGTTCTGGGTAAGCAGTAATGGTCCCAGTAGACATGGTCTCTGGTTTTGTGGAATTTATAGGGATAAATATTATACTAATAAACATACATATATATGTATATGTATGTATATAAGTTATGTTAAGGGCTGAGAAATAAAAGGGTAGGTTATTATGAGAGAGAAGGTGCTCTGGGAATCTCTCTCTAAAGAAGTGACATTTGAAGCTTAAGACATAAAGGAGGAGCCAGTCATGAAATACATGAGAGAGGGAATCCTTTCTAAAGTAGAGAGGCTTGTGCAAATATTTTGTGGCTGGAGCCTAGGAAACCTGGTTGAGAATGTAGATAGATCTGGTTGGTAACGAGGGTGAAGGACCAGGTCTTGCACTCTTTGAGTTTTATTCTAAGTGCTGTGGGAAGTTTCCTTAAGGGTCAGAATGAAATGTGGAATCTGCAAGAGAAGCATCCCGTCCTTTCATAGACCTTCTTGTAGAGAATGGACTTTCTTCTTTTGGAGAATGAAGTGCTGCATTGGAATATTTTAACTTAATGTTTGAAATAGAGGTAAAAACTTTCGAGGATTTGGGCAACTATCTATCTTGGGCTTTCTCTGATCAGTTCTTGTTTACCGTTTGCCTGCCTTTGTCTGTTTAATGAAAACATCTGTAGCATTTTAATGGATTTTATCTTGTCTTTTGAAGAAACAGGATCCACATTTAGAGATTTTATTATGTTAGAGCAGTTTGGGGAAAACCACATCTATTTTTAGGGGGTGGTTATCTCATCAAAAAAAGTGGGTTCAGTTTTTAAAACCTCATTTGGAAAGCTTCCTGAGCCTCATAAAGCTGTAAGATTCCTCACTCTTTTGAAAGCGCCTCTTGGTTTCTCTAGGAGGAACTATATATTTTATTTTCAAAGTGAGTTTTCACAGACCTTAGTAGTGACAGGCATTCTACAAGATAATCTTTAATTTTGTTGCTGTTATAGGTTTTTCTTTGAAATGGTAATTTGGCCATAGAAAAATATTTTGGTGATAATACTGAATTTTAATTGGCTTAAGAGCACAGTAGAGTACATTGGTTATATAAATAAAAAATGAGAACTTCATTTTTACTTACAATAATGGTTTGACAATTTTATTAATATTTTATTTGAAATTTTTTTCCTAGAACTTTTATAGTTTTAACCCTCACGTTTAGGTCTGTGATCCATGTAGAATTAGTTTAGTTTTTCTGCGTATGGTGTGAGATAGAGGTTGAACTAATTTCTCCCCCCCATGGAGATATTCTTAGAGTTATTAAATCAGTATTGTAAGTCCCAGCGAACAGTTCCACTATGAGAATTATTCTGGACTTATCTAATTTATCCAATAAAACAGTTTACTAAGAACCCAGTATGATAGGCACTAGGGGGTTTCAAGAAGACTGACTAAAAAATGAGCCATTAAAAGTGACCATAAGATCACTGGTGACTAATTTAGTGTAGGCAGTGGGAATTTAATTAGTAGAAACAGTATTCCTCTCCTTTCAAAATTTAGCAATAAATGGAAGAGGGAAACACGGAGAAAGTTTACAAAATGCAGGTTAGGGAAAATGTTTTCTAGAAGAGGGGAATGAGCATGTTAGGAAATGGTAGGTATGAAGCCAGTGAAATGGGAAAGAACGTGTATGAAAGAAACAGGATAGAAAAAGTAAAGAAAGTTAACTGATATGATGTGAGTGCAGAGAAGAAAGATTTGAAGGCACTTAACCCGTACCCAGTGCACTTCATTTCTCCATAAAGCATGGGGCATGCCCTGGAATTAGGGGTATACCAGCAGGACAAGAAACGTAACCTGAAAATGGAAAACTAAAGGAAAATGCACAAGACCTAGCTGAGACCAGAAAAAGCAGTCTAAAAGGACATAGGCAAGATGGAAGCCATTAATATGTACTGGGTCAGCACAGCTGTGATTCTACTACAGTAATAACTTGTATCCCCGTGAAAAGGATTATTTAATAATCAAGGGGCCCTGGTTCGAAGGGAAAGGAGCATAACTGAACCCCAGATCTTTACATGTTGATGTAAGCACAAAAATCATAGCTGGTTTTTAGTCAGTAAGCCTGAAGAGTAGTTTCAGAATGAGTAAGAGATGGGCAGGTGTTAAAAGTTTTGATCAGAAAGTGTGACTTCTTAGTTTAAGTGCTAGATAGTATATTACAGCAGTGTAAGACATCCTGGAAAGTGCTTACAGACACTTTGTTGAGTAAATTGTTTTCCTTTGTAGTTTGTTAAGCACAGTGTAAGGTTTTTGAAAAATAGTTTTCTGTGGGTAGTTTTAAGTTCTTACTTTGAGACTATGGGTGAAGTGTATTAAAGATGTTATTTGAAATGAATGTCTAAAAGGAAAAGCTTTCTCATGTTACTATTGACCGGATCTCTGGATTCTTAGAATGGTGTATTGCTGGTGGAGTCTATGGATTCCTACTGGTTGTAGTTTGTACTGCAAAACTTTGCTTTCTAATGATTTTTATTGTGGTAAAAAATCAAAAACACTTTACATAGAATTTGCTATTTTAACCATTTTTAAGCATACAGTAGTGTTAAGTATGTTTATATTATTGTGAAACAGATCTCCAGAACTTTTCATTTTGCAAAACTTAAATAACAACTCCCCTTTACCCCCTCCCCAGGCCCTGATAACCACCATTCTACTTTTTCTCTCTCTGAATCTGACTAGTCTAGGCATTTCTTATAAGTGGAATCATATAGTATGTATCTTTCTATGAGTGGTTTCTTTCACTTAGCATATGTCAGCAAGGTTCATCTGTGTTGTAGCATGTGACAGGATTTCCTGTTTGTTTGTTTGTTTGTTTGTTTGTTTATTTATTTATTTATGAGAGTGTGAGCAGGGAGGGGCAGAGGGAGAGAAAATCTTTTTTTTTTAATGTTTGTCTATTTATTTTGAGAGAGAGAGAGAGGGAGAGAGAATCCCAAGCAGGCTCCGTGCTGTCAGCGTGGAGCCTGATGTGGGGCTTGATCCCACAAACCACGAGATCATGATCTGAGTCGAAATCAAGAGTCAGACACTTAACTGACTGAGCCACCCAGGTGCCCCTAGGATTTCCTTTTTTTAAGGCTAATACTCCATTGTATGTATATAACACATTTTGTTTATGTCAACATTTAGGTTGCCTCCATCTTTGGGATGCTGTGAGTAATGCTGCTGTGAACATGGGGGTACAAATAAATATCTTCTCAAGACCTTGCTTTTATTTCTTTTAGGTACACACCCAGAAGTGTGGCTCCTGGATCATTGCTAGATCATGTATTAGTTCTGTTTTTAATTTTTTTGAGGCATCTCCATACCATTTTCCATAGTGTTCCTCTGTTTTACTAATGATTCCTTTAATGTGAAAATGATTGGAAGGGTCAGATGTGCTTCATTTAATTCCGTCTTTTTAAGAAAGATTTTTTCAGTGACATTTCCTTTGGTTGTAGTTTCGATATTCAGAATAGTAGTAAATATAAATATGGACATCACTCTTGAATACCTTTCTATGTTTTTTTTTCTTTGGCAGATTGGGAAAATGAGGTATGTCAGTGTTCGAGACTTTAAAGGGAAAGTCCTAATTGATATTAGAGAATATTGGATGGATCCGGAAGGTGAAATGAAACCAGGAAGAAAAGGTGAGATTTAATTTCCTGAATTTGGTCCTGTTATTAGGACTGAACTAAAAATTATCTAAGTAACGTATCTTACTTGAAATTGAAATAATGTTTGCAGTGCATTGGGAGGATCTTCATTCAGTTGAGTGTTCTGTAGTCTTTTTGGACATGACACTTCCTTCAGTCACCTGTCTTAAATAATTGTTGGAATAAAACCCAGAAGAAAGAATACCCCTAATATCATTTCATTTGGCTGCTAATTTGTTTGGCTATTTTTTTTTTTTTTTTAATGTTTGTTTATTTTTGAGTGGGGGAGGGGCAGAGAGAGAGAGGGACACAGAGGATCCAAAATGGGATCCGTGCTGACAGCAGAGAGCCTGATGCGGGGCTCGAACTCTCAAACTGCAAGATCATGACCTGTGAAGTTGGATGCTTAATCGACTGAGCCGCCCATGTGCCCTTGCTTGGGTGTAACTTTAAAAAAAAAAAAAAGTTTATCTGAATTCTTAAGTAGTAGGCACTATCTGAGAAGTTGTAAAAATTGGAATGAAAAATTCTGGTTTATAGTGTTTCCTTTTGGTTCATCTTCTAAAGGATATTCTTTAACGGGGTGGGGGGGGGGGTGGGATCCTTTTACTGGGTCTTTGTCCTCTTTTCATTTATGCTGCATCCCATCCCAAGCATATCAGCATCATAGAAGCATACTGGATTTTTTCACCAGATTTATAGCTAGAGAACATTTATGGATTAGCATAAATTCCTATATTTTGGTAGTTAGCTGCTTTAGGTTGATCCTTAGCTAATAATAAAGGCCTCTTTATCTTCTACTCTGCCTGTTTGTCATTTTGAAGGTACTGCTTGTTTGCTTCATGTGGGTTTTGGGTTTACTAAACCTAACGTTTGTTTTCATACCCTTTAACATTTTCTTGTTCAGGTCGTTTTCTGGCTCATTCAGGTTTTTTCATTGTGGGCAATGCCACATTTCTTGTTTCTGCAAACATTTACTGAAATAATTTGATCAGCTTAAAGTCTTTCCAAGGTGTTGATGCATTATGTTCTTCTGCCTTCCTCACAATTTCATGGCCTCCCAGCAGTTTTCTGAAAAATACACTCATTCTTCCAATTCTAGTTTATTTCTCTATTTACATGGGTCAAGTATTAGAACATTGGAAGTTCCAAGTTCAAAATACTTTCTGTTCATAGTCTTACATCTTAAATAGAAAAGACATGTTATTAACTAACATTTTAAGTGTTCACTTATGTGTCATGTGATACGCTTAGCTTTTTATTCAGATTAACTAATGTATTGGTTCTCAACACCCCTTTGAGGTGTAAATACCATTTTACTGGTGAGACCAAGACTCAGAGGTAATGACAGTTTTTTAAGGTGACATTAGTGATTGGGAGGCAGTGATAGAACCCTGACAGCATGATTGCAGAATGCATTTTTAATCAGTACGTACATTCTGAGAAGTCCTGTGTGGGTCACGTCCCAGGAATTTTTCCAAAGTGAAATGAAGGTTTCTGGAATAACTCAGCACAAAGTCATTCACCTTGAGTTCCTGTAAAAATTTGAGCAAATGTTGGAACCAACTGGATATAGAAATGGAGTGTCACATACGAAATCTGGACCTGGCCACTTAGCCTGCTAGTTTACAAACTAGCAAATTAGCTTGTGAGATGCATCTTCAAATCATTTGTTCTCACAGGGTATAGTAAGTATTGTGCAGGATACAGTGTTGGAAGTAAAACTAGATATAAGACTGGTCTTGGTTCAGGTAATTGTTATGAATATGTAATTAATAAATTAAGAGATTTGACTCTTGGTATGGTTCCATTGTGCCTTTCAAAGTGACAGCTGTTGATAAAGCAGTATTTTAGTTGTAAGTATGAAAATCATCAAGAAAGCATAAATAGAGTTTCAACTTTTAATTTTTAAAACTTTGTTTTAGGTATTTCTTTAAATCCTGAGCAATGGAGCCAGCTGAAGGAACAGATTTCTGACATTGATGATGCAGTAAGAAAACTGTAAAATCAGAGCCATATAAAACCTGTACTGTTCTAGTTGTTTTAATCTGTCTTTTTACATTGGCTTTTGTTTTCTAAACGTTGTTTTCCAAGCTATTGTATATTTGGATTGCAGAACAATTTGTAAGATGAATACATTTTTTTTTAATGTGCATTATTAAAAATGTTCTGAGTGAAGCTAATTGTCAACTTTATTAAGGAGGATTGCTTTGTGCCCGCCACCTAGTGTAAAATAAAATCAAGTAATACAATCTTAACTGTTGTGGCCTTTTTTGATCAAAGGAGTTGGTACTGTTTAAGGCCAAAAGTAACAGTTTATAGACCTGTTAATTTCAACTTGGCTTTTACATTCAAAAGGATTTGTATTGCATTGGATTTATAAACTCTGACTTGTGAAATCCATAGTTGATCTGTTTTCTTCCAGCCCAATGTCTAGACTTGTTGTATTTTTCCACCCCAGTGATACTTCACTTTCCCTTTTTTTACTTCATTTTCCTTTAGTAACTTGTCATGTTCAGTTTTCATTCCACTTTTTGCTCTTTTTCTTGAATATATTCTAATTTGGAAAGTCAGTGAAACTGTCAAAATGTTAGTTATCTCAATAAGGTACTTGTAATTAAAATATTATATGAGAGCTACAATCACTAATTCTACTGTATTAAATATTAGGAGATATAGTTTGATAAAAAACATGGCTTGTATGAAAACTGAACAAGTAAGTGTATGTCGTTACCTGTAGCGTTCTGTGTAGTTACCTTACTGCTTAGTCTGCAGAGAATAGTGACTTAGATGTCTGATTTGCTTTCACTTATTAAACATGTTCACCATGGGATGATGTCTATAAAATCAGATACTGTTATATTAGATTAGGATTTAATAAAAATTGTGAAAGCTTATTGGCCTAACATTTTATTTTGTAACATGGAGTATATATATAGCCAGAGATCTCACTGAGCTTTACTGTCATACTAATGTGGTCAGTTTTTGGAGGAAAGAGTAGATAGAGCATATTCTTACTGGCCTTTTCTTAGTAGGCTTGGTTCTTTTGCAGTTTTCTCTCTCGGATAGTAGTATTCTAGACTTAATGTTAAGTTTTAGCAGGTACTCTGAAGTGATTTTCACTGAACCATAGTGATGAAGCAGATCCAGATTGAGGCACAAATTTCAGGGGCTTTGCAGCAATAAATAGGGCATGGTGTGCCTTAGGTAAAGAATGTAAAGGAGCTATAACTGAAATTGAAGAAGGTGGCAGTGAAGAGGAAGGAATTCTCTTCACGCTAAATGATAACACGTGATATTTTGATCACATTGATAGGACACAGTTCTAAATGGAATGGTAAAAGAAACGTTTAAAGA
Source organism: Panthera uncia (assembly GCF_023721935.1). NCBI lineage: Eukaryota > Metazoa > Chordata > Mammalia > Carnivora > Felidae > Panthera > Panthera uncia. Next base: position 126,851,744 of record NW_026057577.1, on the reverse strand, counting down.
CGTGAAAAATTCTTGTTAACAAATTACGTATTTTTGGTAGCTAATCTTAAATGGTTTACTGCCATATCAGAGAGTTGCACTATTATACCAACTTTGATTACCGCATCTAAAACATTTTATAGTAGAATTGTCAAGGACTTGATTTCAAAACCAGCTGCCAGGACACATACAGTTACTAAATTTTTTTTCTGGCAGCTGTTCTAAGTCTGTTTTTACATTTTTTAGATGATTTTTTAGTGTTTTTAGCAGTAGCCCTAATAGGTGCATAACTGGGGAAGTAAATCCTCTCTTCTGGTATTTTAGCATCCAAATAATAGGTACCAAAAGTGTTCAAAATGGTATTTTAGACAAATCATGCTTGATTGATAACTTCCCCTTATTTGGGAATATAAATGTGTTCTATTAACTTAATTGGGTGAATTTATAAAGTATTCCTAGATATGTATACAAGAAAGGGTAGTTAGAACACAGAGCTTTGATTTCGGTGTAGTTGAAGGAGTAATGGGTAGATTTCCTAGGTATGTATGAATTCAGGGTGCCATGTGCATTTTGAACCAATCTGCTGATACAGAGGTGGTGCTGAAATCTACTACCTAGGCATTTTGTAGCTGAATAGCATTAGGTCATTAAAACCTTCATGTAAGGAGAGTTTCCCTGGCAGAATTTGATAGGTTGACTGCTAAATTCATTTAAATCTACTGGATATGCAATACACAGACATTATTTGTCTTTTTTTGGGTGCAGGAAACGAGAACTGGGTTTAAAAGAAGAGAGCAATTAACTGTACTGAAAAGAGAAGATAGGGGACTGATGTTTTCTGTTTAAACTTCTCTTCCTGGTAAGGTTTCTTCCAGGAAGAAAGCTTGGCATTTTGAGACAGCAGTTTCTTACTTCGTGATGCCAGAATGGATTTAATTAATGCCAGATCCGAGTGTAGTTGTAGCAGGGTGTTTCTAATGGGGTTTTCCCTCTTTGTCTTTTAAAGTATGAGTGGCATTTGACCAATTTCCAATGCCCTTGGTGTTTTAAAGAAAACCACTAAAAAAGAAAAACTCTTAATAATTTGATTATTCTCTTTTGCTTCTTAAATGCTTTTGAAGAATACTCCTACCTCATTAGCCAGTCAAGTTGCTGTGGTGATGTACCTATTTCTACATAGGAAAAAAGACTTAGGAAAAAAAGTATGTTCATCCTGGCTTGGCTATTGAGGGGAAAAGAGAAAGAATTGGGTGTTACTTAGGTGTTCCTGACACTTAAAAGTCAGAAGAGCACTATAAAAGTTTGAAAATTTAAAAAAGCACTGGCTGATATTTTGGTGTCTCCTAAAATTCTTTGCTATTTACTTTTTATGGAAATTAATCCAGTAAAAAACTTGAAAGTTTTTTTTTCTTTTTTTAAGCGGTATTTTCCAGATAAAGACTAGGGGTAAACATTCACATAGTCACAAATATGTAATTTTGTAATTGTGGAATAACCTGTATGCTTTGTTTGGTACATCTTCCATGGAGAGTCAATGAATACAATACTCCATCTGTGAATATTTTAAATGTTGAAATAAAAATAAGAAATGTGCCCTATGTGTCATCCCAGTTTCACAGACCTAAAGATGAATGGCTTAGTTATTTGTTGAATGGATTTTGTTAACAAATAGAATGCCTTTCTGTGTGAATGCTTCTGGAATGTGAATTCACCTTAGCGTGTTAAATCTTCTGAGGACCTCTGGGATGGGACGGGATGGGCCAAGCAGGTTGGGGTGGAGTGGGCCTGTTTTTCCCATCTCTGATCCAGATGGGAAAATGCAAATACTGAGGTGTACACAGCCTCTCTCTCTCTCTTTCTCTCTCTCTCTTTCTCTCTTTTAAAGTTTATTTATTTTGAGAAAGTGCACAAATGGTGGGGAGGGTGAGAGAAGAGAGAGAAAATACCAAGTAGGCTCCAGGCTGTCCACACAGAGCCCAATGTGGGGATCTCATGAACTGTGAGATCAAGACCTGAGCCAAAATCAAGGGTCGGACCCAGGTGCTCCTCCCCGCCTTTTTTGTAACTTTATGAATGTTTTGCAGTCTATTCCTTGGTATACTTAACTGTATTGCCTACTGGACTCCTTTGAGTACTTTAAACTTACACTTTTGTTTAGAAAGCATCTCCCCCCCTCTTTTTTAAAAAACACTTATTTTTGAGAGAGCAGGGGAAGGGCAGGGAGAGAGAGGGAGACAGAGAGAGGATCTGAAGTGGGCTCCTCACTGATAGCAACGAACCCAATGTGGGGCACAAACTCAAGAATGGCAAGATCATGATCTGAGCCAAAGTCAGATGCTTAACTGACTGAGCTAACCAGGTGCCCCTCTTTTTTCCTTCTTGATTAGTGCTTTTGCTTTGTTTTGTATTGAGATCTCATTGTGTAGATTTCTGTCGAGGGGAACTTAAACAGTGATAGGAAGATCATGGAAGACTACTCATGACTCTTCTTGCTCCGCCTAATTGACTGTAAATTTGCTCTTTAGTAAAACATACTCCATCCAGTCAAGGAGAAATCAATAGTGCTTGGAATTTATGCAGTTAATCACTGACTGCAGTTTTGTAGCATAGCTCAAAGGGGAGTTAAGGGATTAAAAAATGGGTTTAAGGGGCACCTGGGTGGCTCAGTTGATTGAGCGTCTGACTCTTGGTTTTGGCTCAGGTTGTGATTCCAGGGTTCTGGGATCAAGCCCCACCTCAGGCTCCACACTAAGTGTGGAGTCTGCTTGAGATATTCTCTTCCTCTGTCCCTCTCCCCAGCTCACATGCTCTCTCTTAAAAAAAAATCATATGGAATTATTTACTGTGTAACAGTTCATCCAAGACAGCCCATCTTAGTAGAAGATCTTGCTACACAGGACTTTTCTCCAACTCGCTTTACCTAAGTCGTTTACAGAGTTCAGACTGTCCCAGACCTGGTTTTACAGCCATTTCAGCCCTAGATTAACAATGGCCTATTGTTTCTAAGTAAAGGGATACACAACTCTTTCTCATTTCACTCTTGGGCTCTTGATTGAATTTAAATAGTTTATCTTTTTGGGTGACTTATTTTAGCTTGGAAAGGATTTTAGGCCACTTCCTTTCTTTCACTCTACCAGGAAAAACACGTGTTCTGAATCTCAGTTGGATGCTATATCTATACCAGGGTAACAAAAACACTGTGTGCAAAGTGCTTCTCCTACCACCCATGCTAGAATTTCACTAGAATTGTGCATGTAGTCGCTCATGTGTCTTGGAAAGCGATGTGCAGTTTGGCCCTCTTCTAAATAAGACAGCGTCTTCTAATAGCTCCTACTCTAGCTCCCTCTCGCCGCCCTCCCCAAATACATAGTTGTTGGAAGAATGGCATATACATTACGTATTCTGTGTGCCATTTAGCCCTTCGCCTAGAGGCCCATTCAGATTCTGCTGATTGTTGGAATAAGGTCTTCATAGAGAAAGCTTCCAACCCATTTCATAGTTGTGTCTTTAGTCTTCATTCTGACATGGCTCTTCAGGTTTTCCTTGACTTACAACCTTGACATTTCTGCAGATGTAATTTGTAGGTCACTGGTAGTGTTGATGGTGTTGACCAGGGCAGGGAAGACTGAGGCTGGGTGAATGGGGAGTGGAGACTCAGCAGCTTGGCTGTGAAGGGTAAGGAGAAATGAGAGGGTGGCTGTGGAAGGGTGTGGGGTCAAGGGAAGGCTGTGTGTGACTGAAACAGTGTGACATCTAGGTATGGCTGTGTTCAGTGCATGTTTAAGTTGACCTTTGTGGTTCTGGTGACTTCTTCCTAAGTGCTTTCCTGAACCATGAATCCTTTCAATAATTTTAAAGAAAAAAATATGTGTGTACTCCATTTTGCTATGAATATGATTGTTTTGGTTCTTTTTTTTTTTTTTTTAAACGTTTATTTTTTGAGAGACAGAGACAGAGCGTGAGTAGGGGAGGGGCAGAGAGAGAGGCAGCCAATGCAGGCTCCAGGCTCTGAAGTGACAGCACAGAGCCCGACATGGGGCTCAAACTCAGACCATGAGATCTTGACCTGAGCCGAAGTTGGATACTTAACCGACTGAGCCACCCAGGCGCCCCTGGTTCTCACTTTTCACTCCAGCTCAGCTGCTCAAGTTTGGAGCATGAACTTGTCCAGCAGTGCGTGCGGGCCACCGCGGTCATGCTCGGTGCATGGGCCTGTCATGGGCCTCCCTCATTTATTATTTTTGAGGCATGAGTTCTCTTTCCTCTCTTCACCATCATTGGCCTTGGAAGATAATAAAGGAGAAAGTACATTTTCATTTCTTCGTGCTTGAGTGATACAAAATGGTGAAAGGGTGGGAAGGTTTATAGTAGAAATCTGAAGATCTTGAGGAATTTGAGGGTTTCAGCCTGGATCCAGGGTCAAAAATCCTTCCTGGTGGTCAGGTTTGAAGACCAACCCTTTATATTATTAATTGGGAAGTAATTTCAGAAGCTTTATTTTCCTTAAAATTCTTTGCTTGGAAACCAAGGTCTTTTGGTATCCAAGCACTCATAAATCTGTTTTTGATCTAAGACTTGTTTTTTTCTGAATATGGGGGAAAATGCTTCTTGCCCATTCTAGAGTCATTAACTAGTAGGCAGAGAAAGCTTTCAGAAACAATTGAGAACATTTTCAATGCATTAGAGTCCTGGAACAGTGGTTCTTAAATTTTTAAATAGCAAGGAAACTTACTCACTGTGAAGAGATGTCAGAAGCAGTGCCCTCGGTGAGCCTCTTCCTTTAGAAAGCCGCCTCCCTCAGGCTGGTGTCTGAGGACTCTGAAAGAGATTTAAAAAATGCATTGAAGTCTGGGTTTGTAACCTTTCCAACCCTTGCAGTCTCCAGGGGGAGAAAAGAAACTAGAGTACTTACAATTCTTTCCTGGAAGAATTGAAGTATTGAAAAGAATTTGGGTTAGACTCCTATTTAGAAATATTTTATCTCAAGAAAGAAACACTGAGTTTACCTCCTAAGTTTATGTAAAACATCCCTTACAGTTAACTGTCCAGTGTAAAGATTAGTAACAACAACCACCCATTGAGTGCCATGGTGGAGAAGTGTGGTTAGTGGCGGGTGTTTTATTTATTTTCGCATTTAATAGTCTCTGTACCATGAGAAGGTACTCTTGTTCCTTACTGTACAAGCGGAAGTTGAGGTTTCCAGAGAATAGTTGATTTGATCAAAGCGACACAGTAAGTGGCAGAAGCAGAATTTGAATCCACATCTGGCTAACTCCTGAGACCAATTTACCTATGTTCCTGTGGTATAGACCATGGACAATGGCAGAATTCTTTTTTTGGTTCATTGATTTTGCAGTGAACTCTGTGACAGTAACTGTCGCCCTGATTTTCACCAGCATCATAAACTTGGATTAGTGTCTGACCCAGTGAATCTTGCTCATTTTCTTAAAACCACATTCCCAGCAGCAGCAGCAGGAAGGGCAGTTGTCCACACTTGCACCCCAGCACATAGTCACATGGTAGGATTAGATCGACTTTGCTGCACCCTTTAATCAAGGCTGAACTCCCAAAAAAGTCTGTGTTGGTTTGCGCTGGTTAGGTTTTGCCCCTGGCCAGAACTCCTAAAATAGAAGCAAGTGGAATTCTTTTTTTTTTTTTTTTCTTTTTTACAGTTTATTTATTTTGATGGGGGTAGAGGTAGAGAGAGGGAGGGAAAGAGAATCCCAAGCAGGCCCCTTGCTGAAAGCACAACACAGGGCTCAATCTCATGAATTGTAGAATCATGACCTGATTCTACAAAGTCAAGAGTCAGACATTTAACCCACTGAGCCACCCAGTCTTTTTTTTTTTTTTAAGATTTTATTTTTAAATGTTCATTTTTGAGAGGGAGAGAGAGAGAGCACGCACGTGGGGGAGGGATAGAGAGAGGGGGACAGAGGATCTGAAGTGGGCTCTGGGCTGACAGTAGTAGGCCTGATGAGGGTCTCGAACTCATGAACCTTGAGATCATTACCTGAGCCAAAGTTGGATGCTCAACTGACTGAGCCATCCAGGTGCCCCTTAAGATTTTATTTTTAAGTCATCTCTATACCTAACGTGGGGCTTGAACTCACAATCCCGAGGTCAAGAGTTGCACGCTCCATCAACTGAGCCAGCCGGGGGCCCTGTGTTGAATTATTCTTGAGTAATACGGACTACAATTTCCTTTTGGCCTGGTCTCTACTGCTTCCAGGCACCCTGGGCCTTGCGATAGTATAGGAAACACTTAATTAGTAACGACAATACTGGGGAAAAGAAGGGGATTGTATGAGATTTGGCCTTACTCTTCCCTCCACCCAGTGTTTCACTGGGCCTAGAGAAATTGGACCTGGAGGCTCTCTAGCTCACCGTAGGTGGGGTGTCTTCTGGTGCTCCGAGATCCACTCCGTACTCCGGCCCTGCAGGCTGGCCTGGGTGGACACAGAAACAGCGTTCCCTGCTCTCCAGCTCCTGGCTGGGTTTGGCCAGCACAGAGCCTCACTGGGAGACTGGAGAGAGGGAGAACAGAGGTCAGATAACTATTCCTCGGCTGCCCTCCTCCCTCCCAGGTCACCGTGGGCCGGCGGTGCCCCTCAACCAAAGGTGACGTCTCAAGGGGACGTTTACCTAATTCTTTTGATTTCCGGTAGTTACCCCTTATCTTGTTCCTTTGGGCCTAATGTGTTAACTCTCCCTGTGGTTTTCTGATATTTGACTCACATTTGTAAATGGTCTCTCTTAAATCCTCCTCATGTGATGAGTGTGCCACCTGCTTCCTGTTGGCACTGTGCTACAGGAATAGGTACCAGAAATGGCCTCAGGAAATACCTTCTAAATTGTTGAGGAGGCACATCTATCTGGAGAGGACAGAGGGAATGTCAGTGTGGCGGCAATGAGACATGAGTAAATCGTGGTATATGGGGAGGCCACAACTGCTGAGTCAGTGTGGTAGTAGGAGGGCAGTATACCGTTGGAGGGCAAGACTGCCATAGACCAAAGGGCTGTGACACTTCATCATTAGAGCAAGTGGGACTATAAAGATCTTGCAGACCCCTTACTTATGACAGTCCCGAGAAGGTACACAGGGAAAGAAAAAGTAGAACAAAGACGCTTCGAGTGCTCCAGAGGCTCCATGGCAGCTGCGGAGCGGCCTCATCTGGGGTCACAGGGCAGTTGTGGGATGAGCCCAGGATTGGTTGTAAGGGCTCCACGGTTGTGGCACCCATTAGATGCTCAGTCTTGCTAGATCTCTTCAGGGTGCTTCCTGGTTGGGAAAGGAGATGGCATTTGAGCCTCCAAATTTCCCTGGACCTACTGCAGAAGCAGCCACACCACCCCCTACTGCCCCAGCTCCACGGCCAGAGCAAGATCCTGTTGTGGCCCTGTTAGAGCTGCAGGGCCTACTCCAGGAGGAGAGCCCATAGACCAACGAAGGAATTTTAAGACTTATCTAATCTAGTGAAGGGGCTTAGCATTTGTGGGAGGAGCTCCTAAGCATGTTAGACCAAAGGGGTCCTAGATGGGAGTGGGTTCTCTGCCTCTCACATCCAGTAACTGCTAGAAGAGTGTTTGTGTTCCATCCCAGTGACCTCGGACTTGATCCACCCGCAAACATATTTTTATTTTGGGAATTTTCAAACCTATAGTAAAGCTGAAGGAATAGTAAAAAGAACATCCTTTTATCCTTCACCTATTATTTTGTAACATTCTCTCTTTTTTTGCTGAATTCTTTGAAAGTAAATTGCAGATACATATGTAAATATGTTTGGATACAAACATATACATAATATACAAATCTTTTTGGGTGGACTGCCTGAAGTGAACTGTATATATCATATTATTTCAGCACTTCAGTATGCATTTCTTAGGAATAAAGGCAAGCTAAACACAAATAATGGTTTTAAAAGAAAAACAGCCATGTTTTCCAAAACAGAAAATGAGAAGAATCCCATTATTTTACCTGTTACCATTCTCTTTAAGACAAGATAGCTGGATTCTCCTTCCTGCCTCTGCAGATAATTTGTGATATGTTGTTTGGGCGGAAGTATGAGAAGCAAGTTTAGCCTCACAGAAATGTGTGGTTGGAAAAAAGAGGAGTATTTTAATAGCTTCTCAGATACTGTAGATAATCTTTGATGGCCATCCCAAAACATGGCAAGTGGTAGTTTCTTAAGGGTTAGTTGCACCATTGGCAACAACTCCAGTCAGTTGTTTTCCTTGAAGTGAGAGGCTCAGGTTCTTCATATTTGAGAAATGCCTGCCAGACCCACAAGTCTGAATAATCCTGTTCGGCAGTCATTCTTGCAAGTGAAAATGGTGCTCCATGGACGAAAGCATGGGTTTTAGTTCATAATCCAAACGGTCATGTTTATGCTTTTCCTTGAGACAGCTATTGAACTTCAATATGTGTCTCCTAAGAATAAAAACATTCTTCTACCTAGCTTCTCTATTATCACAACTTAGAAAAATTCACCGGTTTTACCCAATGTTCAGTTTATATTTAAATTTCTCCAATTGTTCCCCCAAACGTTCTTTGTTTCTTTCCCTGATACAGTGTCTGGTCAAGGTTCGTGCCCTTGAATTGGTTATCGGTCTCTTTTAATCTAGAATAATTACATACTGTTTCTGTTTTCCATAACACTGACTTTTTAAAAAGAGTCCAACCTGGGGTGTCTAGATGGCTCAGTCGGTTAAGCGTCCGACTTCGGCTCAGGTCATGATTTTGTGGATCGTGGGTCCGAGCCCCTCTTCGGGCTCTGGGCTGACAGCTCAGAGCCTGGACCCTGCTTCGGATTCTGTGTCTCCCTTTCTGTCCCTACCCCTCCCCTGCTTGTGCTTTCCCTCTTTCTCAAAAATAAATAAACATTAAAAAAAATTTTAAAGAGTCTTGTAACATGTCCCACTTTCTGGACTTGTTACTTCCTCATGGCTTAATTCAGGTGAAATGTCTTTTGCAAAAATACTACCTACATGAGGTTCTGTACTTATTACAACACACCCTAAGGCCCATCAGGCTGGGTTGCTTCACTGAAATCACTAGGTTAGTTAAGGTAATTGTCAGATCTTTCATTTTAAAGATACCTTCCCCAACACTTTTAATTCCTTGAAAACCATGTAGGTTTGGGGGACTTGGTGTGGAAGGGAAGACTGGTTCCAGTGAATTGGTGGGAGACTGCCCTTGGCCATCCTGGACGTATCATGATTGAACCAGTGGACTGTCACTGGAAACTGGGCTATGGAGAGCTATGGAAACCAGGAGAGTTAGTGGTAACCATTTATACCCCCTTGACCAGCTGTCCTGGTGAGTGACAAACTGCAACAGCCCATAAAGAAAATACTGCCAATGTCTCAGACACTATAGCAATGTAGAGTTTGAACCCTGGTGCAGCCACAATGCTGGGAGGGCTTAAGGGGCACATGGAGTACAGTGGGAGGAGGTAGGTACAATGGACCAACAGAAGTCAGTATTGAACAGTGTTTTATGTAACTTAGTTTTCTTTTTTTTTTTTTTTTAATTTAAATTCAAGTTAGTTAATATATAGTGTAGTGTTGGTTTCAGGAGTAGAATTTAGTGATTCATCACTTAAATATAACACCCAGTGCTCATACCAACGAGTGCCCTCCTTAGTACCCATCACTCACGTAGCCTACCCCCTCCCACCTCCTCTCCAGCAACCCTCAGTTTGTTCTCTATAGTTAAGAGTCTGTTATGGTTCGCCTCCCTCTCTATTTGTATCTCATTTTCCTTCCTTTCCTATGTTCATCTGTTTTGTTTCTTAATTCCACATATGAGTGAAATCATGTATTTGTCTTTCTCTGACTTAGTTCGTTTAGCATAATACCAGGTCCATCCACGTTGTTGCAAATGGTAAGATTTCATTCTTTTTAATGGCTGAATAATATTCCATTGTGTATACACATCACATCTTTATTCATCAGTCAGTGGACATTTGGGCTGTCTTCATAGTGTGGTGATTGTTGATATGTCGCTGCTATAAACGTTGGTAATTTAGTTGTTTCTTGTCTCCCTTTTCGTTTAAAAAATTTTTTTTAAATATTTACTTTTGAGAGTGAGAGAAAGAGACAGAGTGCAAGCTGGGGAGGGTCAGAGAGAGAGGGAGACAGAATCTGAAGCTGGCTCTAGGCTCTGGGCTGTCAGCCCAGAGACTGACGAGGGGCTTGAACTCACGAATGGCAAGATCATGACCTGAGCCAAAGTCAGATGCTTAACCAACTGAGCCACCCAGGTGCCTCTCTTTCTTTTTTAGTTTTAAGCTTTTATTTAAATTCCAGTTAGTTAGCATACAGTATAATATTAGTTTCAGGACTTTTCTCTGAAAGAAGTTAATAGGGATAACACCAATATTGGCTAAAGTTTTAGGTTTAGTTGGGAGTATGAGGAAAATCAAAGCAACTTGCAATGACATGGTAGTTGATAGAACTTCATGCCTACCCTGTGATGGGGGCTTAATCTTCCCACCAGATGAAGGACCAGAGAGGATGATAAAGGCGAAAAGTCTTGAGTGGTTCTGTGTATGTGTGTGCATGTGCACACACACACACACGTACTATATATATATTCCATCAATTCCTCCAGATCCACTGTACCTTGGTCTGTGTCCTGGGAGGCTATATGTGTGGATCACAACAGGTCATCCTGTCTAGTTTCTGGTTGGGCTTATTCCATCATGAAAAGGAGAGGGAGGTGGAATGGTTCACTTCAGGCTGGCTGTGTTTCTCATCACTGCTCTTCTCAAGGTGACTTTTTTTTTTTTAAATTAAAAACATTTTTTTTGTTTATTTTTGAGAGAGAGACACAGAGAGAGAGAGAGACAGAACATGAGCAGGGGAGGGGCAGAGAGAGGGAGACACAGAATCCGAAGCAGGCTCGAGGCTCTGAGCTGTCAGCACAGATCTCAATGCGGGTCTCGAACCCATGAACTGTGAGATCATGATCTGAGCCAGAAGCTCAACCTACTGAGCTCCCTAGGCATCCCTCTCAAGGTGACTTCTCTGTGAGTTTCTTCTTTTGGGTTCCAGTAACTGCTCTTTCCCCTCACATTTTGGCTATGGATGGTAACAGTTCCCTCCATTGTTACCAGTTATAGTGTGGTGACCTTGCTGTCTTCCCCACTGGCTCAAGTCTTTTTACAGGGAAGGAATGTATTGAAAGCTAAGGGACTTGGCAATTTATAAAAGCGTTGGTGGGGCGCCTGGGTGGCTCAGTCGGTTAAGCGTCCGACTTCAGCTCAGGTCATGATCTCACGGTTTGTGAGTTCGAGCCCTGCGTCGGGCTCTGTGCTGACAGCTCAGAGCCTGGAGCCTGCTTCTGATTCTGTGTCTCCCTCTCTCTCTGTCCCTCCCCCACTCATGCTGTCTCTCTCTGTCTCAGAAATAAACATTAAAAAAAAAAAAACAAAAAACGTTGGTGATAAGCAGGTTGTTGTTATTACCCTTCCAGTGTGGCTGGAGAAATGGGTTGCTTTGGTGAACTTTGGCGTAGGTCATGGGTTATGGCCGGGCTCATCAGGGTTGGATTTCCATACATGTGAATGGAAAGCTTTGCATATTTCATTTGTGTTTTTAATAGAATCCAGCACATCTTTTAAATATAGGAATATTCTGTTGTGAGTGGCTCTTGAGGGAACAGCTGGTGTCATGGGCCATCTATTAATGTGGAGAGGTTGTCTTTCTGTTGGCTCTGGGTCTCACATTTGCAAGAGCTATGTGCAAGGCATCTGGCCTCGTGAGTCTGTTCTATGGACTGACTTCAGCCAGTTATTTTTTAGAATTCTCTCCCGCTCTTCCACTGCCCTGCTGATTCTGGGTGCTGTGCACAGTGAAAGGGCTTTATAGACTTCCTTTGTAATTTGACCTGGAAGTAATTGGCTCCCGTTGTTACTATTGGACAAAGAAATCTCAAATGGAATCTTCTTGATGACAGTTGTTCTAACTAACAGCTTTGGTGTATAGATATGCTTCACTTTATGCAGGAAGCTATTAGCAACAATTAACAAAATGTATTTATACGAAAATACATATTTTCATTTGTATCAGCCAATCTCAACTTTTACAAATGTCCCATACAAAAGAGACTAAATTGCCTTCTCTGTGGGCTTGACAAAGTGGGAAAGGTCTGACAATTCTGCCAGACTACACTGGAAAAGTTCGTAGCATACAAAGTGCCTATTCTCCATTGGAGCTGCCATTCTGGAGGTCGCACAAGCAGTGGGAAGATCCTTGGATGCCATCTAGTGGCCATTTAGGGACTGTCAGGGGGACAGGAGTGCTGCCCAAATTATCTGCTCAAATGATTGTCATTTCCAATTGGTTGTGGACCAATACTTTTGTAAAATACAACAAAAAATTATCGCAAAAGTTATATAAAAATACAAAATACAAGTCACAATTTTTAATTATTAGATTCAACAAAGAACAAAATTTTAATAAATATCAGAACAAAACGTAGAAAATTAAAGCTACACATTGTTCATTGCAAATGTAAACAAAACTAAACAAGATGTTAGGGTGAAAAAGCTATCTTCCCATGTTAAATGCCTAAACGCAGTTTTTTTTTAAGTATTTTTTTAATGTTTATTTTTTTTTGAGAAAGAGTGTGAGCGTGGGAGGGGCAGAGAGAGAGGGAGACACAGAATCTGAAGCAGGCTCCAGGCTCTGAGCTGTCAGCACAGAGCCCATTGTGGGGCTCGAACTCATGAACCATGAGATCATGAGCTGAAGTCAGATGCTTAACTGACTGAGCCACCCAGGCGCCCCATAAATGCAGTTTTGAACAAATGCCATAGTATTTAAATTTTGTACCAAATATTTGATACAGTTATGTATCAATATTTAAGTTTTATATCAAATATTTGGTATAAACATGTACCAATATTTGCTGTGTACAAAAATTTTTAATGTGGTAAATGAACTTGTTTTCTTACTTGTTTCTGAAATAATTTCAGACTTCAAAAAGTAACAAAAACAGCCCAGAGGATTGCTATAAGCACTCACTTGCATTCTTACTTGTTATTATCTTATATAACCACAGTAAGATTGTCACAATCGGGAAGTGAACATCAACACAATACGTAGTCTTACGGACGTTGGAATTTCACCTTGTCCCACCAATGTCCTTACTTTTAGTCCTGGTTCCAGTTCAGGATCACAAACTGCATTTTTCTCATCATGTCTTCTTTGTTTCCTCTAACTTGAAGCACTTACTCAATCCTTCTTGACCTTGATACTCTGGAAACATACTGGCCAGTTATTTCATAGGATATCTCTCAATTTGGGTTTTCTGACGTGCGCTGCTGATAACACTCAGGCTCTGCATTTTTGACAAGGATGTAGCCTTTTTAGTACATCTTATCAGGGGGTACACGATGGTTATTTGTCCCATTACTGGTGACAACTTTGACAGTTTGGTTAAGGGGATATCTGTTAGATGTCTCCCGTGGAGTTTCCCAAGGGGGAGGACGAATAATGTGGGTCTGATGAGGAGTCCACTTTAAGGAGCAAGGAGGACCTCTCCCCTGCCTCTGCCTCTGAGCCACCAGGCAAGTGAGGGAAGCCCCAGCATCAGCGAAGAGGGCTGCAGGGCAGGGTCCTCAGAAGGTGCCACGTTTCTGCTAAAATGGGCGTGTGGGGAACATTCTGAGAGGCTGGAAATGCTAAAGGATTTGCTGCTGATGGAAGCTGATTCCAGAAGGCACAGGGAAGGAAGGGAGATTTGGGTGAGAGGAGGGAAGTGCAGAGCCACCTGGCGGGAAGAGGCCGTGAGGACAGGAGGCCTGGGGGCTCGGCCTGCGGCTGGTGGCCAAGGTGGAAAGGCTTGTGGGGCTGGGTGGGCTTAGGGTCATGGCCAAGTGACCTGAGAGCCCATTGGAAATGTGGAATTCGGATCTCAGGGAAAAAAAAAGAGGTTAGAGTGGGAGAGAGCCAAAGCATAAGAGACTGTTAAAAACTGAGAACAAACTGAGGGTTGATGGGGGGTGGGAGGGAGGGCAGGGTGGGTGATGGGTATTGAGGAGGGCACCTTTTGGGATGAGCACTGGGTGTTGTATGGAAACCAATTTGACAGTAAATTTCATATATTAAAAAATAAAAATAAAAATAAAATTAAAAAAAAAAAAAAAAAAAAGAATGGAAATGTGGAATTCGGGCCCAACTTCAGACACTGTGAAGCAGAATCTACAGTTTTCACAAGATGTTCCAGTGGTTTGTAAACATCTCCAAGTTCAGAGAGCACTGTCTCAGAGAAAGGGGAGTAAAGACTTTCATCCACATCCGTGTCACTGGCATTGCTAATGTCAGCAGCCTGCACCCCCTCCCACGAGTCCAGCACTGGGGCGGCAAGCCACCTGCCGTCCCTGGCCCACAGCAGCGGCCCCTTTCCGACTGTCGTTCATGGCAGCTCCACCTGGAATCTGTTTCTTTAGCCCTCGCAGTGATTCCGAGATTCATACCCACAAACAGACCTCTTTCTACCTAAACCAGCTGGGCTAGTTTCTGTGGCCTGCCACTACGAAGCTTGACCAGTCTACCTCTTCTCTCAAAGTGGGTGCAACCAAGCAGTGCTCCATGGTGAGGTGAAAGAGGAGGCCACCTGCAGTGTGTCCAGCTTCATGAGTTTTCTCCTAATGGGACCACAGACCAGGAGAATTGAAAGATGGGATCCAGGCAATTCGGACCGGAGACTATGAGACTACACCCATGAGCTGACTTCACTACTGTCATGGGCTGAATGTTTGTGTCCCCCCCAATATTCAGATGTTGAAGCCCTAACCCCCAGCTGACTGTATTTGAAGATGGGACCTCTAAGGAAGTAAGTAAGGTTAAATGAGGTCATCAGGATGGGACCCTGATCCAATAGGATTAGTGTCCTTATAAGAGGCACCAGAGCTTCCTCTCACGATCTCTCTCTCTCTCCCTGTCTCTCTCTCACACAGAGAAGAGGTTATATGAGCATACAGAGAGATATACAAGCTAAGAGAAGAAGTCTAGAAATGAAACCTACTTACTAACACCTTGATCTTGGGCTTTCCAGCCTCCAGGACTGTGTCTGTTGCTTAAGCCATCCGGTCTAATACAACTTGGAGCTAATACAACTACTCTAGCTGTCCCCACACATGACTTTCTGAAGGATCAGTACTACTTAGGCTGCACAATGAGGTCTTTTTTATAGTGAGTGAATAAGGAATGGTATGATTTCATATTATATTATCTTCAGTAGGTAAAGATTTTGTTACAGAATCGATACATATACACCAAGAATTTATATATGTGTATCATATATAGTATAAATATAAAATATATTTATATATAATATGGCATTTATAAATATATACATTTATTTTAATGTTAATAGAAGGGCACAAAACTTTGGGTGAAAATGTCAAGAGGGGCAGGGTGGGGGGAGGAGTGTGTCCTGTTCAGCAGGGACAGATGTGCCTTCTCCCTACAGGGCAGTCATTGCTCTGACTTCTCACAGTAGAGTTTGGTTTTGCCTGTGTGGTTTTATAATATATATATATTGTAATATATATATATTGTAAAATATATAAATAAATAAATATTTAAATAAATTTTAAATATTTAATATTTAAATTATTTAAATATTAAATATTTAAATTAAAATTTAAATAAAATTAAATTAAAATAAAATATATAATGTAAACAGCATTATATAGTATGCATCCTCTCACATCACACATCTTTCCCTCAGCATTTGGCTTGTGAGATTCATTCATGTTGGGATGCATGGTTACAGATTTCTCACTTTCATTGTGTTGCTCTTCTGTGTGCCATTTCTCTGCATAGGTTTATGTTTCACGTGGATGATTCTGTCTAAAACTCTTTCCTTATGTACAGTGTGGGCAAATCTTCCTTGACAGTTGCCCATGTTGTTGAGGACCTATTTATCTTGCTTCCTTTGAATGACAGTTTAATGACTGGGTATTCTTTTCCCTTTCCCTTTTTCTGTATGCCAACAATATGTGTTCCTTGTGGAGGGCAGGGTGTGGAGGGCAAGGTCAGCTCTTTTGGGACCAAGTGCAGCTATTGGTTGGAATCCTGGTCTTTCATTCTCTTCTGAGCCATTAAGATGTTCTGTCCAGGCTCATTTCACACAGCCATTGGTGTATCCCACCCTGGTGGGCATAAGCCCGGTCCCCTGACTCAACCTATTGCCCTGGACAAGCTATAGCTACACTTTCTGCTTCTGTTTTTAACCTCAATGGATGGATGCAGGGGAAATAAGTATACAACGTGAAGTAAACAAAATAGTGGAAACTCATTCTAGCCAAAGATTTAAGATGTTCATTATTTTGCCAGAAGGTGGTAGCAAAGTTACAATCAGACCTTGGGTAAAAAATTTCAATACTCAGTGAAAAGCAAGCCAAGACAAATGAACACAAAAAACGGCAACAAACTAGGAAAATGAGAAAGTGGCACCTGCTTATTTAATATGTAATTTTTATCTTATAATCCTGCTACCGGAGTTAGGTATTATTAGAAGAAAAAAGTCTACAAAGTAAACACAATTCTTACCTCTTAAGTGTGAAGAAATGAATGATTATGAAAAATTCTTTAAGAGTCAAAAGTCTCTATCCAACAAAATTCCTACCCTCTCCCTAGTATTTGCTACTGAATTAAGAGACTGGAAATGAAAACGGTAAACTAATAAAGTTCACAACATGCTATGAATTTTCACAATGGTATCCCATTTGGTGTCAAGTTACATTATTCCATACATTCTCCAACAGGGAAATGTTGGGAAAGAGACTAAGATCTGATGGTTAAAATGTTCTCTATTGAGATTATCATGATTAGTTTATGAAAATTGAAGTAAACAATGATGAGAAGAACCAAACAGATACTTTCCTTGCTTTTTTTCTACCCTGTTCAGGTTATTTTCAACATTTCTTCATTTTCTTTCCCATTGTTGCCTACCTAGTGAATCTTCCAGTTCGCTTGTTCGTTCATTCATTCATTCATTCACTCATTCACTCATTCTTTATTCTTCACTGAGTCTACCATATGCCAGGCATTGTTGTAGATGCTACAGAAATTATGGTGACCGAGAAAAATAAGGACTCTGCTTTGATTACAGTTGTGCTAGTGTCTTACTAGTTTTTAACAGACTGAAAGAGAAAATTTTAAGTCTTTAAGATTTTCAGAGGCTAACCCTGTTACCTAAAACCTTATATGACATGAACTTTTCCCCTCAGGTGTGGAGATGCTTTAATTATCTGGGGTTCTGAGAAAAAAAGAGCCCAAGGTGTTAAGATTCTGTAATTTTATTTCCACCAAACAAAATTCCAGACTCTTCTGGCAATTTCCAACGTCTCACAAGTCTCAGACTCAGAAAAGAAGTTATAATCCAGGGCGCACTTCTGAGCCATGCATATGGCAAGGTTTCCTTAACATATGAGGATGTGGGCCGTGACCAGAGCCAAGAATTAAAGGGTGCTTCTCTGCATCTGTGAACTTCTTACATGTGAATTCTCAACTCGGAAACTGGAAATGTTTTCAGGGAAGGATGAAAACCTCTGAAACCCAAACTCAAGTTTCTGCATGTGCTCTGCCCCAGAGTTGCAGGGGCTCCCTGGCATCTGCGATGGGGAGACTTGACCTGCAGGGACTTAGGGCGAAGTATGAGTGCTCACTGGTTAGTGCACAAGTCACGTGTTGACCTCAGTGCATCACGTGGGCCAAACCTGCCTTTCAAAACACTAGCGTGTACTAGAATGCCTTGTAATCCATCCAGTTAGCTTCAGTGGTGTTTACTTTCAGAAATGGCTCCATGTTTTGCAAGAGGATGATCCTTGTTTGCTTGGATCCTTGTTTGATTGTCTTCTTTATAATGTCCTCACCATGGCATTAATATAGATGTTGGAGTCAGGTGATGTGGATTACAGTCTTAGATCTGGAAAGATTTGTTAGCATTTGGACCTTTATTAAGTTGCTTAATTTTTCAGAGCCTCAATTTTCTCATCTGTGAAAGGGGATAATATTAGCAATGGTATTGTTGGAGTGAAATGAATATTTTATCATATATGGACATGCATAGTAAACACTGCATAAGGGTTTATTCTTGCTTTTCTCCTCTGGGAGTTTAGGACAAGACAAGTGGCTCATCAGACTAGCTCATTATGTGATGCAACCAGCCGTACTCACACGCGTACCAGCCTTCACAACCCACTCCTCCTAGTCCATGTTGGTTGCAGGTTGTCTTATAACCGCCCAGAAGGGTTGGAGAGGAGACCGTCCTATTTTAGGAGCAGAAGGAGGCAGTAGGAAAGAGCTCTGGTTGTAAGCATTTTGCTGGAGCCCAAGGACCACAGCCTTCAGAAGACCGCGGCTGCTCAGGTGGAGGAAAAGTAGGCCTGCCTTTGTCGTTTTTCCTCTCTAAGGACCTCTCTCTGCCTAGCGGCTGTCGCCTCTACTGCCATGGCTCCCTGAGCGGTCCCGTCATCCACAGCATCCTAATTAGGCCCTGGACTCTCTCAGGAAAAGCCTTGAGATCAACCTATTGCCCCCCTCTTAGGAATATCGTTTGGCCCTTTCTTTCAAGGGTTTAGTGTGTTTTCTAAGCTGCTCCTGAATACATCCGAGTGCAGTTCAGCTCAGCAAGTGAGGAGGGGACACTGCATCATGTACTAATTACCTTCCATGTTTCCTGACAGATGTCTCCTCTGGTCTGGGCGAAAGCAAGGGGGCCAACAAGTAGAGGAAGAAGGCCCTGAAGATGGGGCACTTCGGTCTGCTTTTACATTCAACATGTGAAGGGCATCTTCGTGACTTTCTGTGTGTTGCTCAGGGGGAGCAGGAGAGACAGGGCAAGGGCTTGGGGGCTTGGGCACATTGGGCCTGCTTGGCTTCTCTGCTCAGAAAGGGGAGCGCTTGTGGGAGAGGCGCTAAGGCAAGAGCACCCAGGATGAAGATGCCAGCTCTGACCCCAAGGAAAGGCATGGAGCCACATTTCTCGTGAGTGACAGGATCTTTCAGTCTTCTCATCTCTCTTGGTCTAGACCAGCACTGTCCAGTTGAACTTTATGCTATTATTTTAAACAATTATGAAAAATTAAATTAAAGAAAAATTTGAAGTCTGTTTTGTGGCCACATGAGCCACATTTCAGGTATTCAGTAGCCACACATGGCTAGTGGCTACCATTTTGGGAGCACAGGTTCTGACCAGCAGCCCTGTGGGGGTGGGATGGGCATTACTGTTGAGCTGCTGGTTGATGTCCTGATGCAGAGAAGAGACCAGAGACTCAGAGACCCTCAGGAGCCCAGCGGGTAAAGAAAGCGAGAGTGGTGGGTGGGTGAGGGGTGGCAGTGGTGGGCGCCAGGCCAAACTGAAGAGTGTGCGTGCACCTTGCCCTGACAGCAGCTGTTACTCGGCTCGGGCTAATTGTTGCCGTTTGGGGATGTGGGTCCAGGGGTGCCACATCTTCCTTTTTTCTTTTTGACATGGAAAATAATGATTTTTAAAAATTCAACATTATTCAGGTTAAAAACAAAAAATCCGAAAAGCCAAAACCTAATCACATTGGAGCCTTGACACAGTCCATGAACCATCAATCTCCAGTTCTACAGATGGATCAAACCCCTGTACCCGAAGCAGCTTCCGTGGAGGCAGCTTCATGTAGAGAGACAACACTGTGGGACTGTTGGCTGTGGGAGGCCAGAACTCGGCTGTGAGCTTCTAGAAATGGACAGACTAAAGGAAGGAAATTGTGCCAGGAGTAAAAAGAAAACAGAAAACAAAGCACCAGCTGGTTTTTTTTTTTTTTTAAGTTTATTTATTTATTTTGAGAGATTGAGAGAGAGAGAGAGAGAGAGAGAGAGAGAGCATGTGTGCACAGGGGAGGGGCAGAGAGAAAGAGAAAGAGACAATCTCAAGCAGGCTCTGTGCTGTCAGTGCAGAGCCCCACATGGGACTTGATCTCAGGAACCGAGAGAACATGACCTGAGCCGAAGTCTGATGCTTAATCAACTGAGCCACCCAGGTGCCCTGATTTTTTTTTTTAAAGGTCAAAAGTCAGAGAAGCCTCCAATATGTCACAGGCTGGGAGAGAAGAATGCTAGGGGTTGGCATCCAGTGATGAAGGATCTCTAATAAGAGGCTGTGATTCCCCCCAGTGATCATAGTGTTCCCCACATCAGCGTGCTGCGGCTCATTCACAGGCAAGGAGGAGAAAAGTGTTTCTGTGCCTCAGTGCACACAGCTGTTTAATTGCCCCCAAATCTTCATTGTAAGGCTCCAAAGTCATAGTATAGGAAAGCATCTCAAAACAACAATACTAACATTTAAGTAAAAGGAATAGATGGTGGGGTGGGGGGAATATTTATTAGTTATAGAGATGTCAATTAATGAATAATTGTCCTGCTCTGTGATGAATGCTATCCATATTCAATTTAATCAGTTGTTTTAACTTATAAGGGTTAGAGATAGCTTTCAAATTATCAAAAGTAAAGAGTATAATACAGAAAGCGTCTGTTTTACAAATTCAACACTGCAAAAAAATTGCTGTCTCTTAAAGTTCCAGTCTCTTCAACCATCTATTTTACTAGATTGTATTTACCATGCATTTTGGTTCAGATACTTCAAGAAAAATGGTTTGTTTGCATTTCAAATTCCTGGATTATGTCTTAGTTATGATTCAAATGTTCTGCTGATTGTATTAACACTGCTGTTTTATAATGCTCTTCTGACATGATGCCAGGAATGTTGCAAAAACCAGATTGAGAAACCTGAGTCAAACTGAGGCAAACATGAACAAACTTCATCCAAACGGAAGTAGGACTAGCAGTTTTCAAACAGCTATTTAAAAGGGCTGCGTTTGGTGGTGGCTGGGTGGCTCAGTCAGTTGAGTGCCCTGTTCTTGGTTTTGGCTCAGGTCATGATCTCACAGTTTGTGGGTTCGAGTCCTGTGTGGGGCTCTGTGCTGATGATGTGGAACCTGCTTGGTATTCTCTCTCTCCATCTCTCTCTGCCCCTCTCTTACTCTCTCTCTCAAAATAAATAAATAAACTTAAAAAAATGGCTGAGTTTTGTTTTGTTAAATTTCACTGTAGCCAACATTTATTGAGTGACTAATTTTTTTTAATGTTTCTTTATTTTTTGAGAGAGAGAGAGAGAGAGAGACAGAGTGCAAGATGGGGAGGGGCAGAGAGAGAGGGAGACACAAAATCTGAAGCAGGTTCCAGGCTCTGAGCTCTCAGCACAGAGCTCAACATGGGGCTTGAACTCACAAACTGTGAGATCATGACCTGAGCTGAAGTTGGGTGCTTAACCCACTGAGGCACCCAGGCACCCCTTGAGTGACTATTGTATACCCTCTCTTAAGTGCTCTAGGGTTGGGATATAAGGATAAATTCAACACTTTCATTCTTGCCCTTAGCAAATTTGAAATTCAGAAATGCAGTCATTGAGGGGCACCTGGGTGGCTCAGTAGGTTAAGCAACCAACGCTTGATTTTGGCTCAGGTCATGATCTCACAATTTGTGAGATTGAGCCTGGCCTTGGGCCCTGCGCTGAGTGTGGAGCCTGCTTGGGATTCTCTCTCTCCCTCTCTCTCTGTCCCTACCTCTCTCACAAGCGCGCACACACACACACTCTCTCTCTCTCTCAAAATAAATAAATAAACATTAAAAAAAGAAAAATGCAGTCATTGATATCTTCTTCTGAAGTTCAATGGAAGTTGACCAATGACGACTGAAGGCTTAAGGTATTCCAGGCAACATGCTAAGCATTTGAGTCACTACATGATACAAACAGGAATAAGGAACTTACTGAGTAATGTAAAATACCATCAAGCTGTTTATAGATACAAGAATTAAATTCTCTCTCAGGATGTAGATGTTTCTGGAAAAGGAAATGCTATTAAGTGACAAA
Organism: Panthera uncia; assembly: GCF_023721935.1. Lineage (NCBI taxonomy): Eukaryota > Metazoa > Chordata > Mammalia > Carnivora > Felidae > Panthera > Panthera uncia. The sequence continues at coordinate 126,829,843 of NW_026057577.1, read as the reverse complement.
GAGGTTATTGCCTTCAGATCATGGAGTCATTTTCTCCTTGGAGCCTTGGACCTTGTACTTTACTGAAGCCCTTAGCAAGTTTGTTGAGATAACCTCTTTCCCCGGAGGCAAAGTCCTCAGAGAACTTGCATCCACGAATACAGTATTTTGACAGGCACTTCAGCAAAGGGCAAAACTGTTCTGGGAGCTAGGGGCCTTGCCTTCTCTATTTGTCTTCTTAGGCTGCCATGGCCAAATACCACAGACCGGGTGGCTTAAGCAACAGATTTTTTTTTTCCCCCACAGTTCTGGAGGCTAGACGTCCAAGGTGAGGTGCTGATGGGGTTGGTTTCTGGTGAATCCTCTCTCCCTGGCTTGTAGACTGCCACTAGGGTGGGCTCACTGGAGACAGATCTCTGGTGTTTCTTCTCCTTCTTGTTCTTCTTGTTCTTAAGTTTATTTATTTATTTTGAGAGAGAAAGAGAAAGAGCAGGGGAGGGGCAGACGGAGAGAGGGAGTGAAGGAGAATCCCAAGCAGGCTCCACATTGTCAGCACAGAGCCCAACACAGGGCTCCAACCCACGAACTGTGAGATCGTGACCTGAGTCAAAATCAAGAGTCGGACTCAACTGACTGAGCCACCAGGCACCCCTCTTCCTCTTCTTATAATGACACCAGTCCTTCCTATAGGATTAGGGTCCCACCCTTATGACTTCATTTGATTATAATTACCTTTTTAAAGGGACTCTCTCCAAATACAGTCAAAATGGGGGTTAGGGTTTTAACATATGAATTTGAGGGGGATAGAAATTAAGCCCATAACAATTTCTTTCGTTTTAGATACCAGATCATTTCATTTAGGAAACAGTAGTGCCTGAAAGTAATGACCCCCACCCCAATTTTATTATAAATAAATAAATAACAACCAGGTCCTTCGAGGTTAACCCTGGAAAGAGAATCTCCCGGAGGGGAGGAATGGCTAGATCCCACAGCCCTGTTTGTCTCCCAAGTTCCACCGACCTGCAGGGGGGATGTCTTGTGCACCCCAGCCACAGCTCCATGCTGGCTGGGGGTAGTGGTGAGAGTAGCCAGCATCATTTCCCTTTTAACAAAACTGGCCTAACCAGGGAAGCATGGCCTTCCCACACATGACTACAGCACAGCTGAGCCGAGATTACGAGATTATGTCACTTAAGAGAGTTTTCAGAAGAGCTAGGAAGTGACAAAAGGCAGAGAATTACTGACTGCCAACAGGAAGCGTAATCATCCCTTTGGCCAAGTGTTCTCTGGGGTCCACTGGAGCAAGCTGTCTTGCATCCTAGTTCCTGGGGTATTAAAGATACCCAACCTTCCAAATTCTATCCCAAGAGACAATTCCTAAGCAACTTTTTTTTTTTTTTTTAATTTCCCATTTTCCCCGCTAGCTGGTTACTCCAGCAGTGACCACCCTTCTCTAGGAGAAGTCATGAAGGCAGAACCCCGACACCATAACCGTGCCAGTGTGCCTCTCAGCATTTTGTAACAGGTCAGCCCTTTGTATCCATGCTTGTGGCTAAATGATGAGTCATCTTTATCTTTCTAGTGTTCCAACTTAAGCACCGAGCTGTGCTGGGCACCCTTGGTGGAATAAATTGCTCACATAACATCTTTCTGTTGGGGTGCTAGATGATCTCTATTTCATCCCACCTATTCACCCTTGCAGCTTTCTTCCTTCCAAATGACAGACGTCCAGTGCCCCCGCAAAAAGGAGTTAAATGGGATGAGAAAAAATAATTCTACTGAATCTTGCTGGCAGAGTTTAATTTTCATAATTACTCAACAAGCTCAGACAATATGAAAATCCACCCGAAAATCTCCATAGGCTGGCCCATAGTTGCACAGAAATAATGAAAGGACTAAAGCAACATATTTACATCTAGACATTCTGAGCATCTCATGTTTGTGACAACATTTAAAAAATACTGTTTCCCATACATGCATTTTATCTACCAAGTAAAAATTGATGGCAAATGCTTTCATGTAGTAAATTAGCAGTAAAAACCAAGGTTATTTTCCTAAATCAATCGAAGCTATAATTCTCAGCCTTCTGCTGTCATTCTTCAAAGCAGGCCCCCAGTCTAAGGTCTGGGAGGCGATGCCAGTTCCCAAATCAGCTCCTGACTCTCAGTGCACAGGATTCCTCTTTGAGCATTCTCTTGAAGAACTAAACCTACTTCCTTAAAGACAACATTATAGAAACTTAGAGCACTGTGTTGTGATCTTAGTTGAGACAAATGTTCGAAAGGATTTCCCTTTTCCTTTAAAAATTTTAAACATGTTTATTTATTTTTGAGAGAGAGAGAGAGAGAGAGGGAGAGAGAGAGAGAGAAAATATGAGCGGGGGAGGGGCAGAGAGAGAGGGAGACAGAATCCGAAGCAGGCTCCAGGCTCTGAGTTGTCAGTACAGACCCTGATGCAGGGCTTGAACCCATGAACCGTGAGATCATGACCTGGACTGAAGTTGGATGCTTAAACAACTGAGCCACCCAGATGCCCCAAAAGGAGTTCCTTTTTTAAAAATTTATTTTAATAATAAAAAAATAGACAATGATAGAAATGACCAGGAAGCCAGACTCAATTTTTCTTTGAGAATGTTTAATTTCCATGTTTCCAATTTTGAGTATTTGGGCAGGATGATAGCCATGAACAGGACCTTTTCAATCCACTGATGACCCTGAATTAAAACAGGTCTCCCAATCATTCATTCATACAGTAAGCATTTGTTAAAGGCCACCAGGTAGGTCTGAGGGGTGCCCAAGTGGGATGTGACACTCTCTTTGCTTTCAAGGGTATATAGTCAGGACCCACAGTGGGGTTAGCGGTCCCCTCACGCAGGCCACTCAGTAGCACAAGCAGCTTGGTGGCGTTTGTGGGAAGAAGAGTGACTGGGAGGTTTAGGGCAGTTTGGAACAAAATGGAGTCATGTGTCTTTCCACATACACAGTAGGACGTGAGGGGAGACTGTGGCTGCCTGGCTCCCTGGGCTCAGCAGATGTCAGAAAAAAAGTTATGTAGATGACTCAATAAAACGAAAAGATAGGAACCAGGCTTTTGGTCAAATACAGCTTATTTGCAGGAGGATGGGCAGGGAGAGGAGAAAGTGAGGAGAAAACATGCCTACGTGCAGCAGTGCAAATGCCGAAGAGTCTAACGGGCAAGTGCAATTGACTGACCAGAGAACCCCAGGTAAATGGCATGGGGATGAGCTGATGGATGCAGAGGGCGTTAGGATGGTGATCAACATGCTTGCAGCAGCTCTCCTGGAAAAGACTCAAAGGACTTTGTGATAGTTAGAAATTCATCTTCATTGTCTGTAACCCTCTACGATGATTTTTAATATCTGTGCTCTTCCTTCTCTATTAATCTCGCTCTAGACCATCCATGGGAATTCCCCGCCACCCCTCATTTTGCCTTCCTCTGAGCCTTCAAAGCTTAGCTAATTCCTATTTTATCTGTAAGGTGGCAGTGTCTAACACAGTCAGTAGATGTCACTGTCAAATAGTTAAGGTGTCTACCCAACCAAGCCCTTAGGTCAGAAGCTTCAGGTTCCCTTTGATGGTTTTACTCCCTACTTGGTTGGCTCTGTAAGGTCTAAAATCTGAGCATAGTATTTACTTAAGAGAGTGATGTAGCCACCTCTCCATTTCAGATATGACGTTTGAGACTTGGTGTGCCTGGGGTCTGTGATCACAGGCTGTCACCGGCCTCCAGCCACAGCACATTGCCTCATGCTCTAAGAAGCCACAGTTGCCCTTCAAGGCTGATTCAATGGCATTTAATGGTATCTAACCCTGGCCCATTGCCCTCTGGACTTAGATCTTTAAGTTGTGGCCAAAATCTTAGCTCTGAAGATGGAGACAGGATCAGGTACCACATGGTCCTGAGCGTAGGAGCCAGTCTGAATGTGTCCTGTCACTTGATAGCAGACAGACACTCTTCATCAGCTACTCAGGACTCCAGGCGCCAGGAAGTAAGTTGAGGTCAGGGAGTTTGTTTTATCTACTGATTTGGAAAAATATTTAGCCTCCCTGGAACAGGGATGTGCATTCCGTGTGCCTGAAGCCATGAAATTTGGCAAGTCCTATATCAGATGCCTAAAACCATTATACAACTCAGTCTAATTTTGATTGTAAGGCTGCCAGAAGGAGTCAGGTCTCTTGTTTGGTCCAAAAGTCCCCTGTGACAATTCTTAGGGCCCAACAATCAATACCAACCCACAACAACAACAATAATAATCTTCGTTGCCTAGATTCGATAACATGGCTTTGGATAATCAGAAGCTAGAGTTTGGGCCAGAAGGACATGTGAGAGCTTATGCAATAATTTGGCCCTCCTGCAAATGAAGACAAAGGTATCTGACAGCGTGGATTAGAATGAAAACATCTCCCAAGCTAATGTTTCTTCCAAAATTGGCTCTGGCGACCCAAAAAGAAAAGCCATCTTTCTTATAATTTTTCAAAGAAGAGGCTGTTGCATGTCCGAGATAATTTTTATTCAAAATTGTCTTAAAATTTCATTTCTACTTAATTTTGCATAGTATATATGAATCTGCAAGAGCAAACACTTAAAACTTCATTCCCTGGCAAAGTAACACTTAGAACAGAAAAGCAAACTCAAAACCAGTATGTCTAACACTTACCTTCCAAATGACTGATGACACTTAATGTTGTGTTTGTGATGTGCACGAAACTGTGGAAAGAGCGTACGTTTTAGTTTCAAATAGATCTGGGTTCAACTCATCCCTCAGCATATTCCTCGTCTTCCTCAGCTTTATGTTCTATTCATCACACCAAAGTGTATCCTATGGAATGCTTTTCCATAGGATAAGCATTTGTAGAATAGAAAACAAGGATCTCAGGAAAGAAGAAAAGAACCCGAAGTTAAAAATTAAGTTTGGGGGGGTGCCTGGGTGGCTCAGTCGGTTAAGCGTCCGACTTCAGCCTGGGTCACGATCTCGCGGTCTGTGAGTTCGAGCCCCGCGTCGGACTCTGGGCTGATGGCTCAGAGCCTGGAGCCTGCTTCTGATTCTGTGTCTCCCTCTTTCTCTGCCCTTCCCCCGTTCATGCTCTGTCTCTCTCTGTCTCAAAAATAAATAAACGTTAAAAAAAAAATTTTTTTTAAAAATTAAGTTTGGGAAGGCCTAGGTTGAATGAAGTTCAACTGGCTTTTTAGTTGTAGGGTCACTCAGAGCCTTTATTATATTAACACAAAACCAGACTATCAAAGAGGGGAGCTATATAAATGAAAACACAATGGACATCCAACGGTCGCCCAAACTTAGCTATGGAAACTTTTTCTCTTAGAGCATCTCATGGAATCCATGAATTTAGAAAAATCAGGACTACATATCTCAGGACTCTTCAGGTTGCAAATTATAGAGACCAAACACCAGCTGCAATATTTGCTTGAGTAACCAAACCAATGGCAGGACGAGGGTGGCAATAGTGTCATGGGCAGCTGGAGTAGCTTATAATAGTTAATATTTATTGTGGGAGGGCCATGTGCCAAGCCAAACACTGTTCAACATGCTTCACATGCGTTAATTCATTCAATCCTCACAACAGCCCCATGAGTTAAATACTATTATTATCTTTTTACAAAAGTGAAACTCAGGTTCAGAGAGGTTCTTTCCCAAGGTTACCCAGGCAGTCTGACTCTGAGTGCACACTTGGAAACACTGTGTGTTGTGCATCTCCAGAGACTTAAATGCTGTCAAAGTTTATTTTCTCAGTGTGATTCTTGTGTCCTTGGGTCTGTTTCATTCTCTTCAACCAGCTTTCCCCATGAGATTGGTGACCTGGCTCTCACCTCTTAGCTTGCCCCTCACCTATTTCCCAGGAAAGGCATCCTCCCATGAAATGCTCTATTGAAAACATTCTGGAGAAGGGCTTTGATTAGCCCGACTTGAGGTCACACTTCCAGTCTTGATGGGCAGGAGGGTGATGTGTGCTAATGAGCTCAGCTCACGGACTGCTACGGTGGCTGGCAGAGTGGAGAACACGATTAGCCACCTCCATTAGATCAACATGGTCTTCATGATAGCATGATGGGGAGAAGGTCTCTGAAAGGAGAAAGCTGTGTTTTCCAGAAGAAAAGGCTTGGGGCATTGGTATTCTGAACTCTGACACACCCTGGGATCTTTTAGGATCGAATGGGATATGTATATAGAGATGCCAGCACAGTTCCTGGCACTGAAATAGGTTGTCAGTTTCTTGTGGCTACTCTTCTATTCAGGTTGCAGGAGAGAAAGACCCTCGTTTTAACAGCGACACTAAACTAAGTAGAGGCAGAACTAGCTGGGAAGTGTGCTTTGATTAAAAATCACAGTTAGTCAGGTCAAGATCTAGGCCTCAGAGGTCAGGCCAACCTGGAGGACAAACAAAACCAGGTCACAAGTCCAGGGAAAGACACACAACAACAAGATCCAGATTTGTCACAGAGCACAGACATGCTCAGATGGGACAGGTCAGGAGTCAACGTCTGGAGGTTTCCCATCTAAGTGAGAGGGTGCAGGCAGGAGTCCAGCCACGCAGGAGGTCCAGCTCAAAGTGAGGTCAGAGTGTAGGATCCCAGATGGGTGGGGGGAGGGGGGAGGTCAGGGAGCAGCCCTCAGACCTAGAACAGACAGACAAGGCTTCAGATTCCAAAATCAGGGGTTGACTAGGAAGCAAGTGATACCAGAGAGTTTCCTCCAGATCCTGGATGGGAAAGATCACACAAACAACACACTGATTTACTGCAACCCACCGCATCCGCTAAATTGCAGAGGCCATCACTGGCTACTTGCAGGGATGGGCTGCCAAATCCCAAATCCCAATGGGGATATGCACGGAGCTCTTGTGTTGCCTGCCAATGGCTGCAGTCCTGAAGGATGACGGTCTTCTTCAAGTTAGCCTTTGCACTGGCGGCTCTGTTCTCGGATGGGTAGGGTGAGGTGTGCCTCCTTTTCTGTGAGGATCCACAAGGTGGGTCCTCCTCCACCTTTGCTGTTGTTCATTTCATGCCACTGCTGTAATAAATTACCACAAACTCAGAGACTTAACACAAATGTATTACCTCACATTTCTGGAGGCCAGAAGTAAAAGCTGGGCCAAGATCACTGGGTTAAAATCAAGGTGCTGGGAAGGCTGTGTTCCTTCTGGAGGCTCTAAGGGAGGATCCCTTTCCTTGCCCTTTCCAGCTTCTAGAGGCTGCCACATTCCTTGGTTGGTGGCCCCTCCTCCATCTTCAAAGGCTTAGCATCTTCCAGCGTCCAACTCTGACCCTCCTGTCTTCCTCCTTAAGGACCCTTGTGATTACATTGGACCCCATTTCCTTCCAGATAATCCAGGATAGTCACCTCTTCTCAAGGTCCTTAACTTACTCATACCTGCACAGTCCCTTCTGCCAGGTGCGGAAACATATTCACAGGTTTCAGGGATTAGATGTGGAAATCTTTGGTGGGGGGAGGGGGGGCGCCATTAATCCGCCCACCACAGCTGTCATGTTCACTGTTAAACCTCCAAACAGCTTTGGCTGTTTGCCACATACATACATCATTTCCACAGTGCTTCCATTGGTCTGTTCCAGGTTTTATAAGCACTAGCCTGGGTACCTTCAGGAGGAAAGCTGCATGCTCTGATGTATTACTAGCTCTCCCCATGGAGGAGGGTGAGGCGGGAAGGTTCCTGCTGTTCGCTGAGGGAGGGGGCTTCTGTAAGAGCCATTGTATATGGTAGAGGCCCAGGTCACCCAGAGAGCCCTCCCTGGCCATTATGTTTTCCTCTGCGAAGGGAAGAATTTCTTGGCAACCTGTAGCTAGCTGCAGCCATATAAATCTGCTATATTTAAGCAACCTTTATGGAAAAGCAAATGGAATGGATAGGCCTCTGGAAAAACTCTCATGCCTGTGCTCCAGGAAAAATGCATGAGACTATTCATCAGAGTCTTGTTTGTAACGGTGAAAAACTGCAAACAACTCAGATTTCCTTCAGTAGCAGAACGGATACATAAACTACTGATACAACCTACAGTAACCAGCACAAATGACTTAGAAGTATGCATATTAACATGGAAGAAATATTAAAAATCTAGTGTTAAGTGAAAAAACCCAAGTTATAGAATTATATACTTAGGAGGTTAAAGTTTAAAAATATGCTTGGGATAGAAACACTTTGGCTTCAGAGTAGTGGGCTTCTCCGGGCAGGAGGGAGGGAACGACATCGGTAAGGGCTACATAGGCAGCAGCAACCTCACGGAAGGGGTTCATGTCTTTAACAAAAAAATGGGAAGTGAATATGGCAAGGCAAAAATATTTGTTATAGCTAAGTGGTAGGGACCATGTGTTTATTGTATCATTCTCTATACTCCCTTGTGTATTTTGAAATATTTAATAATAAAACAATAATTAATAAAAAAATCTAAGCATAAGACATAACAGAGTTAGATTTTATTTTTTAAAGCAATCTTTTTTTTTAAGCAACAATTTTCTTTTTGTTTTTAATGCTTATTTATATTTGAGATACAGCGCGAGACGGGTAGGGGCAGAGAGAGGGAGACACAGAATCTGAAGCAGGCTCCAGGCTCTGAGCTGACAGCACAGAGCCTGACACGGGGCTCAAACCCACAAACAGTAAGATCATGACCAGAGCTGAAGTCGGACGCTTAACTGACTGAGCCACCCAGGCGCCCCAAAAGCAACATTTAAAAATGTATAATATAATGTTAAAAAGAAATTTGAACTAGTTCCATCATGGGGTCAAACTACATACTAAGCCAGTGAATGATGTGTAGATTTTCAACACTGTACCCTGACTTAGGACTTGAGCTGCAGTTCTTTAATTATAATACAGCTAGTAATCTGCTTGTCTGTCTAAATAGCATGGCCAGGGAGAGTGTATCCTCTTGTTTTACTCTTATACAAAATCCCACTTGAAAAGGGGATAAGGTGTTTGTGTGTGTGTGTGTGTGTGTGTGTGTGTGTGTGTGTTTTCTAACACTAACTCTTGCTAAAAAACCTCCAGTATGGTAATTTCAGCATGAACTTGCTTTAGCGGGGTAAAATTAATGTTCCAGATTCGCCCCCCCCCCCCCCCCCAGGGACTTAGGCAGTAGACATGAGTTTTCTCTATGGAACTATGTGCTAGGTAAATATTTTATAATGAACACAAGATTATCTCTTCACCATGATCATATTGAATATTGAATGTGACATCATCCAAATGTAAGAAGGCCACTTTACCAGTTCTACATTTCTGCCTTATACGAATGTTACAGGTGAGTTTAAAAGTGACCACTATTTAGAAATTTGCTGCAATCCTCCTGTGGCCATTCTTTTTCACTCACCTAGTACTTTGTACAGTCTTTACTCTGCAAGTACCATGTTGTCCTATTTCTCCAGTTTTCTCAAATTGCAAGGAGAGGTTCCTGACACTCTGTAATGAAGGAGAATTTATAGCTGAAAAATAAGATTTTAAGGAGTTGAGGTAGTGGAGTCAGAAGTGAACATATAAAAGTTTTTACACCATTTTTTGTTGTTGTTCACTAAGAGAAGTAAAAATAATACATTCATGGATGCTGCTAGGCCATACAGTTCCTCTGTGCAAAACTTAAAATGCATCTCTTTTTCTGGATGGACACAGCCTTAATCAGCCAGGTGCCCTTGTGCACAACTTGACCAACCATACGTGGCAGCTCTGAGAGGGATTATTCATAGCATTTTACACATCTTAAAATAGTCATATGGATATGCTACAAATAATTTAAACGTGCTTGATAGAAACTTTTTTTCTTTAAGTTTACTTATTTATTTCGAGAGACGGAGAGAGGCAGAGAGAGAATCCCAAGCAGGCTCCATGCTGTCAGGACAGAACTGTGAGATCATGACCTGAGCTGAAATCAAGAGTCAGATGCTTAACTGGCTGAGCCACCCAGGCTCAGTCTCGACAGAAACTTTATAGGGTCTTTCTTCTGTACTTGAAGCAATATGCATGCAGATAATCTTTGCTGAGATGGCACGTAAGCAATAAGAAACATTTTTCTTCCTCTGCCTCTGTGTGTCCATCCCAAATAGTCAGCAAGTCGGGCTGTTGAGTCATTTCCCACACTCACTGTGGTTCCAAATGTGATGACCCCAGCAGAGCCCAGGGTGGGTGGTGGGAGCAGGCATCTGGAATGCAGTAATGCAGAGGTAAGTTGTTTCAGACACACGGTACCTATGAGGAGAAATAAAATAACTTGAGTGCCAAGCTCTGTCTCCTGTTTTTGCGATGCCCACACGCAGTCCCATCCAGTCAGTTAAAAGTGAGCAGTCCCAGGCAACTGGAATTCTGAAACCGAGGAAAGCATGGCACAGGGAACTTTGTGTGGATGGAAGAAATGATGGATTTCTTTTATTATTTAGTATACCTCCTGATAACTGGCTAGGATTAGAAAATTCCAAAAGGAAAGAACTACAGAAAAGCTGGAAATGTTCTGTTGACTTTTTTTCAGACCACTGACTCTGTTTCAATCAGAATCAAATTAGCATTTCTCATATACTTTTAAAATATATAATTTTGACCAATGACACGGGAAAGTTGCAAGTACAACACAGAACATTTTTACCTCTGAGACGTCTCTATTCCTCTTTGTAATTAGTATTTTGTGGGGAGAGCCTCTAAAACTGTATACACATCCTGTACCTCATTAAACTGACAATTCATTGATTGCTTTTCCAATATGAATATGGGTTCATGTGTTTGGGTAATAATCTGTGACGACTGTAATTTATCTTGATAAACTGTCCCTGTTTTGGCCCCTGCGCAGGCTGGCTTGTGTCCTTTTTGGCATGTCCCCTCATTCTTTGAGTGCTTTTTGCTTTCTGGCATAAGATTCTCCGGGTTCATCTTCTACTTTCCCTGCCCCAGCCTGGGGCGGGTCAAGCCATTTCCTCAGGGAGCCCTGGTTCCTTTAATGGCCGGTGGTATTTAGGATTCAAATCTGGGTGCTGGGTGTATTCACTGTTATCAGAACATTGTTGCTTCCAGGCCCTTTTAGTAGGTAGATTCTTTCTCTGTCTCTCTTCTCTCTTCATATATGCATGTACAGAAACACACACTTAAGTTTATAATAAGTTCTGTATCGGCTATTTATTGAAGCTCTTGACTTCATGCCAATACCTTCAGTCTGAATCCATCACCATGAAAGTTCTTTCCTTCCTTTCTGTATTTGTACCTCTCTTCTGCATGAGAAACCTGGCTCCATTAGCTTTATAGTTGTCCCCCCTTTTGAGAGTTTTCGTTTTCCTTGGTTTCAGTCCAGAAGTAGACGACCTTCCTTCTAACCTATTGTCTGGTCACTAGTAGCCTAATGCTAGGTCACCACACCTCTGTCATTCACCTCACTTCCTCTCATCACATAGGCATTGTATCATCTCACGTCATTACAAGAAATAGAAGCGTGAGTCCAGTAAGATCTTTTGAGAGAGAGACCACATGCATACAACTATTATTACAGTATATTGTTATAATTGTCCTACTTTATTAAAAAATTTTTTTTAATGTTTATTTATTTTTGAGACAGAGAGAGACAGAGCATGAATGGGAGAGGGTCAGAGAGAGAGGGAGACACAGAATCTGAAGCAGGCTCCAGGCTCTGAGCTGTCAGCACAGAGCCCGACGCGGGGCTCGAACTCACGGACGGTGAGATCATGACCTGAGCCGAAGTCGGCCGCTTGACCGACTGAGCCACCCAGGTGCCCCATAATTGTCCTACGTTATTATTATTGTTGTTAATCTCTTACTGTGCGCAATTTATAAATTAAAGTTTATCATAGATACGTATGTCCAGGAGAAAATATGGTATATATAGGATTGATACTCTCTGTGGTTTCAGGCCTCCACTGGGGGTCTTGCAATGTATCCTTTGCGGATAAAGGAGGACAACCATAGTTTACTTCTTTGATCACCCAATCTTCCATCTCCGCTGCCAACCCTTCCCCTGCCCAGGTGCTCTCTTCACTCCAGAGTGCTGGTGCCCTTTGCCCTGCTCCCCTCCACAGAGACACCCTTCTCCAGCTTGCCCCAGCACCCCCACCTGGTGCCTCCCAGGTAAGGACACACTCCTCTTGTGCAGAGCTCTGACAAACCCCACCGGGGCACCCCAGTGTGCAGATGGACGCTGCACTCTCCCTGCTTGGCTGACATCCTGTTCTGGGCCACTGTGGCCTCTTCCCTCTTCCTCCCTTTTCCTGCCTCATCTGGTAGCTTTAGGACTGAATGGTTTGAGAAGGAAAGAGGAAAGCAGAAGAAGGAGGAGTTAGACGCACTTTTTAAGAATGAAAGGACCCTAACCTTAACCTCACTAAATAAATCTTGAACCATTTAAAAAAATAGCGTTGATCCGAAGACGTGCCAAATTGTTGGCCTTCTTGGGGCGCCCCGTGTCTCTGCTTGGCCCTGGCTGTCAAGTCTTCTTATCTATGTCTTAGTTCCTTCCTTCTGTACAGTCCCAGAGTACAATCCCAAGGAAGTAGGCTTCTCTCAGTTTCCTTTATCTTCCTGAGTTTTCATTGGAGAAATGCTCTGTGGTTTACCTTCATTTTCTATTTTCAGGCATTCTATTTCCACTTCCATTCTTTCTTTTCTAGAAATGCCCATCAGGGGCGACTTGGGTTTGCTGGCATCAGAGTTCTCAGGCTTGCCAAAGAGATGTATAGTAGTAGGTTTTTTGCTAGAATTGGTTTATCAGGAACTCGTCACTGAATTTCTATACATGTTTATTCCTGAGTCTAGAGCTGTTTTTCTTCTTTGGTTTGTTTGTGTTTTTAAGACTTGGCATTTCACCTGACACCCAAGAGGCAATCATTGCATGTTTGTTGGATTGTAACAAGGGATCCTGACTGATATGTACCCCACAGTGTTTGAACACTTGATGAGCCAAAGCTGGGGAAACTCCTGACTTTTCATTTATTTGGTCAGCTGTCCCCTTGTTCTGGGGAAACTAGTCAAGACAGGCCTTTAGTAATGAAAGGAGATGCAAAGGCCTTCTTTTGGAACTGACAGGTATTAGCTAAATGACTTGTCTATGTGCACAGGGACCCACAGGGACAGAGCCGCCTTGCTATCCATTATTTTTGTATTAGTGGGGTTTTTCTAGGTGCGGATCCAGGCCATGATGTTTTGTATGTTAGTGCTCCAAATATTGGTGCAATGTGTATTCTTGCTCCCATATCAGAAGCAGAGACCCTGAAGGGTCTGGGAACACACGCAGTCCCCAGTCTTCTCTTATGCTGGAGGAGAAGCTGTGCCAAGAAACTTTGCTTGGAGCAAAGGGACCTGGGTGGGATTTGGCTGACCCCACGTGGTGTTGTTAAAGATTGAATACCGCATTTGGGAAACGTATTGATATAGAAATGCGTTCTGATGTCTTTTGGGGCTAAAGAACAATAGTACAGTCCTGGGAGTGGAGGCTGGGAGTTTCCTGTGAAACCACCATCAGTTGTCCTGGAAAGAGGTCTGTCTTGAGGAAGGAGGTGGGAGCATAAGGGGTGGGTCTTTGCAGAGGCAGAGAAGAACTCTTCTTTTGTCTAAGGCCTAAGGTTGGTTAGCCTGGAGTGCTTTGGGAATGATTTCCAGGAAAGCTTTTATTTCACATGCTCTTAGGCTTGCTTTGAGCACTTCATTCCAACTAAAAAACAAAACAAAAACAAAGCCCATTCTTTACCCCACAAGTCTTCATTTTGATCAACATGCTCATGTGTATCATGGTGGCTCACAGCATTTAATTATCTGGCTCATCCAACATGATTGTAAAGAAACAATGAAACTAAAATAAAAGCTAAAATGTCAAAGTGAAAAGGTCAGGGATGATCTAGTTAGTTTCACAAAAGGGCTATGTTGATTTCTTGATGGAACAATTCTTTGTTGTATGGGACTGTCATCCCCACTACAGGGTATTCAGCATTCTTGATTCCCTTAATTTTGGGGACAACCAGAAACCACTCCACACATTTCCAAATGCCCCTGTGGAGAGGAAAGTAACCTTTCCTGTTGAGAACCACTAAAACATTCATTTTTTTAGAAGATAGGAGGCTGGACTGGTCATGTGACTGTCCAAATGACAGCGTGAATTAGAGAGCGGGGAAAGAAACCAAGTTCTCTCACTCCTCCAGGTAAGTCTTATCACCCTCTTCACCTCAAATTATGAAACGAAAGTTCAGAGTGGTTAAGGGCATGCTTTGGATCACACAATTCATAAATGGCAAAGCCTGTAGTCAGACCCAGATTCAAAGTCTAGTTTCAAAGCCCACCCATTACACTTTATCACGCGATGCTCGTAAGCTAGCTCATATCCAGTTTGAAAATGAAGACACTAGCATGATTGACACTTTCTGCAGGATAGTTCCTCCTCCCCCAACTCACAACTAATAAAGGGAGAATCCTAGATTTTTCTGATATTTCTAAAGTGTTCTAATTTTTATTATAAAACATACTGTAAAAGGTGACATTTTAAAGTGACAGATGATGCAAAAATCTCTAATTTTTTTTTTGTTATTTCTCAACAATCAACTCACTTTGAATTGTGCAAATAATTAAACTTGCTCAACCCTGCATTCTTTCAATATGACCAATTTTATCATGGGAGTTTTCATACAGATAGATGTAAAATGTTGATAAAACATGCTGCTATTAATGTATTACTATTAAAAGCAAATTCTTTGGATTTCTAACTGTGGAGATTAGGGATTATATAGTATATTTTGTGTAAAATGAAACTAAATATTAAGAACATGTTTCTGTATAGCCTCTCTTCGTAAACCTAGCCCATTAACTAGTTCTGTTGATCTATGTAACCAGAATCATTCAGATGATTTGGCATTTGGAACTGGCACACATGAGATTACTTTTTTCCTATATGGACAATATGAGAGCTATTCTTTACTGAAATATTCTCAGTGCTAGTTGTTCATGTTTCCAAGACACTTGTAAAGCAAGGTATAATTATAAATTAAAGAGACCTATGCCACCGGTGATAATTAAATCCTTCTCATTGTTGTAGATGGTCACCCAGATAATCATAACATGCTGATATTAAGCTTTCTGAGATTATTTTATAAATGTAAACGCAAAATTCAAACATTCTTGGAGGACTCTATCTTACATATGAAAGCATTTCCTTTTAGCTATCAGTGCTTTGTTCCTTATTAGGGGGCTGTAATTCTGAGTCTAACTCAGCCATATAATTTAGAATAATTAAAAAAATGTATTTAGAAAGTCAATGCTTGCAAAATTTGGTTGAGTTGATCTTTTTAAATAGAGCAGAATGTCGCTCAGCCTTACTGGATCAGAAACATTTTAAAATAAAGTGCTGTGTTTCACAATCACTGGAAAGCAAAATTCTCCACATGTGCATTTACTCAAAATAGCTAGATAATTATTAGCCATTTCATAACTAGAGGAATGGTCAGAATCTCAACCTCTGCTCAATTAACATGATTTTTTATGCAATTTGACAGACATGTATTACTGTATTCTTAGAAATTGGAGTTTTCGCCCACTCCATAGAGATTATCAAGAGGCTGTTAAGTATTTTTTTCTCTTTATATACAGTATGCAGAATATCAAGGGCATAAGAACTATCAGAAGGCATATGGAAATTTTATACAAATACATATCTAGGAATTTATAGCAGCAAATCATTGTAATACCTTTTTTTTTTTTAACTTTTTTTTTTTTTTTTTTTTTTGAGACAGGGAGAGACAGAGCATGAACAGGGGAGGGTCAGAGAGAGGGAGACACTGAATCTGAAACAGGCTCCAGGCTCTGAGCTGTCAGCACAGAGCCTGACGCGGGGCTCGAACCCACGGACCCCAAGATCATGACCTGAGTCGAAGTCGGCCGCTTAACCGACTGAGCCACCCAGGCGCCCCTGTAATACCCTTTTCAAAGGGTTCCTCACACATTTATTCTAAGGATGATGCCATGGCTCTAAACACTGTTTCTCAAACTGGGGTTCACGATCCCTGGGTGCCAAAGGATGCAGTCTCAGATATCCATGAGTTCTCCATAAGAAAGTTTAAAAGTTGCACTTATGTGTCTAAGGTACTCGAAAAACTTTTAATATCAGCATGTTATGGATCACCTGAGCGACCATCTCATAACAGCACTGCCAGGAATTTTTGTGCCTCTACGTGCGTTTGTGTTTCTGACTCGTTCACATCAGAGAACAGTACTCTATCCTGGGTTAATAAGAAAAAAGCGCAGATATTTTCATGCCAAATGAAGGCCAAGTAAGGACCTGGCCATGCTGTCCCGAGGTTTCCCCGTGGATTGAAGGGATAAAGTGGCGGGAGAATTGAGTCATCAGCAGGCATGCGATAGCACAGCAGTGCTGAACTCCAAAATGCCTGCAGTATAGCTGTCACTACCACCTGCACATCGGGAGCAGAGCAGCTCAGGTTCAGAAAAATGTCCTTTGTCAAGTTCAACTTATGTAAGTAACTTGAATGATAGTGGTTTTGTCATTTTTGTTTGCATTGAATTTTAAAATTTGTTGTGCTTCTCTCAACAATAGCCAAATTATGGAAAGAGCCTAAAAGTCCATCAACTGATGAATGGATAAAGAAATTGTGGTTTATATACACAATGGAGTACTACGTGGCAATGAGAAAGAATGAAATATGGCCCTTTGTAGCAACATGGATGGAACTGGAGAGTGTGATGCTAGGTGAATAAGCCATACAGAGAAAGACAGATACTATATGGTTTCACTCTTATGTGGATCCTGAGAAACTTAACAGAAACCCATGGGGGAGGGGAAGGAAAAAAAAAAGAGGTTAGAGTGGGAGAGAGCCAAAGCACAAGAGACTTTTAAAAACTGAGAACAAACTGAGGGTTGATGGGGGGTGGGAGGGAGGAGAGGTGGGTGATGGGTATTGAGGAGGGCACATTTTGGGATGACCACTGGGTGTTGTATGGAAACCAAATTGACAATAAATTTCATATATTGAAAAAAAAAATAAAATAAAAAACACCAGGGGGACACCAGGGTGGCTCAGTGGTTAAGCCTGGACTTCAACTCAGGAGTGTAGAGCCTGCTTAGGATCCGGTCTCTCTTTCTCAAAAATAAACAAACATTAAAAAAAATAAATAAATAAAATTTGTTGTGCTTTATAATTTCATAAGTGCTACAAATCCAAGGATTTTTACTCCTGTTTTGATATTTGTACACATCTAAGTAACATTGCAGTAAAAAGTAACTTAAGACAACATTAGATGGTCCATAAAATCTTTTATTTATTTTGGGGCACCTGGATGGCTCAATTGGTTGAGTGTCTGACTCTTGATTTCAGCTCAAGTCATGATCCTAGGGTCGTGGGACCGAGCCCTGCATCAGGCCTCCGTGCTAAGTGTGGAGCCTGCTTGAGATTCTCTCTCCCTCTGCCCCTCTCCCCTGCTCTCTCTCTCTCTCTCTCTGAAAAATAAAAAAAAATTAAAAAATCTTTTTTTTTTTAAATTTTGTTAAAAGCGGTCCTTTTGATACATGGCGCTCTAAACATTTTGAACCTTTTCTCTAGGAATAGCCTTTGTTGTGCATTTCTTTGGATATTTTCAGTAGTCCACGTCTTTCTCCTCTGGTCTTGGATGTGTTAAGGTCATTGCAGCAGACATTTTGTTGCCTGCCCAGCACCCACGAAGCCAACCTCTGGTTACTGCCCCTTGATTTTCCTTTCTGGAATGCAGTCTTGGTGGAACTGCCAGTCACAGTGCCCCCTCCCGCCTCCACTCCCATTCCCTGGCCTGGGGCTGGACAGGGGATCCAGATGATGTCAGGCAAACTCTCCCAGGAATCTGAGGCTTGAAGCACAGTGACACAAAGACTGAAAATAGTTGACGCTGATTCATTCCAATGGTGGAGGCCCCAAACAGCCTCCTGCTTATTAATTCCTGCTACTTTATTCCCTGGGTTTGCCTAGATTCTGTCCCTCCCCAAAGTTGCTGATCAGCCATTACTTTAATTCTGTAGGCTAACCTTACCTTTCAATGAATCCCTCTATTTTTGATAAGGTTAGCCAGAGTTGGTTTGTTATATATACACAACCATTGATGGGGCCATAAGGGTAAAGTCTGGTATAAAGGGTTAGCGATAATGCTAGGAAGTTTTGTCTGGGATCAACAAAATAATGTGGAAATAAAGTCATATGGATAGCATTTACTGGGGCTCCTCATCTGGCTATTCATTCTATAAACACTACTGAAAGAAACTGTGGAGCTTAGCGGCTTTACCATTAAATAGAGCTGGTTCTCTGACTTACCAGCTCTGTGTGACCTTGAGCATGCTACTTTAACTCTCCAGGCCTGTTTCCTCAGAGGTAAGTTGCAGATAGTAATAGTATAAACCACATGGTATTGTTGTGAAGATTAAATGAGACAAGATACATAAAACTTACAGTAAATACTTACAATATAATGTGCTGTTATTACAGTTTTGATATGTATTATGAGACAGTCATTGAACTACGTGCTGGGGGCTCAGAAGTAGTAAGAGAAAAGAAATTAAATCCACCCATATTTTTCTTGGAAAAAACATTGACTTTGACGAAGTACATTGATAATCTGCTTCAAGTGCAAAGCAAGGAATTAAGCATCTCCAGGGAAATGCTTAATTAAAAGCCAAGTGAGGATGAGAAAAGAAATTAGCCAAAGAATGACAGATCGGAGATTTTAGAGTAAAAAGTGATGTAATATGACGCAGCCTGTGTGAAGTTAGGGGACAGTTGTTATCTGTGGTTTATTTCTGGAGTTCTCTATGGGATTATGGAACTAAGGGATGGCACCCAGACTATAATTTATATTATACTCCAAAAACAGACCCTTGAAATGGGATTTTGGGATTGGGTTGTGTATATATTCAAGAAGCACAGAGATCACTTGCTTGGTAGGGGAGAAAGCGACATAGATAATTCATGGCATGCAGTGGCATCATGCCTACCCAAATTATCACTGCCTGACAGCAAGAAGTGAAGTGCAGGTGAAGGGCACAGCGTGGAGAGATCAAGTGGCTGTGGGACTTAATTGCTATAGCGATAGTAGTGTTTGTAAGGATCATGGAGTCACCTGGCTCCTTCTGAGAACCCTAGACAGTCCAAGAGAAATGAAAAGCTTTAAAGATAAACTTAAGAATACACACAGGGAGCCAGAAGGCCTCCATGACAGCTTTGAGGGAATCCTTCCTTTTTTGTGACTGCAGGGTTGATATGGCTGAGGGGTAAAGGGTGAAGAGGTACGAAAACGATCAAATGCTTATGCCTGCTAGGCTTACCTGGGGTAAGGGCAGTGGTGGGCCTGGAGCGGGACATGAGACGAGGTTGGTTTGAAGACATTTGGGCAGACATGGACAAGGCTGAGAACTTTCAGTCTGTAAATTCCCCTTAACTCCCTTGCCAACTGAGGAAACCCCACCCCTCTTTGAGGGAACAAGCCTTCTTCTTCTATAAAAGTCTTTTATACCTGGCAATTGTCTCCCAAACTAATGTCATCACTCATTGCCTCCAGGCCCATAACAAGAGTTAAAGCCTAGAGAGCCCTGATAGAGAGGCACAAAGGCTGGTCTGGGAAGAGAGAGTTTATACAAAGCCACAAGATGTCACTGATCTGTATTGACAAGAGTCTGGGGAGCAACTGTGAGAGCAGGCTGTAAAGGTGTTAGACAAAAAGGGACACTATTTAAGGCTCTTTTGGTCTGAATTATTAACATTGGAGTGCTCTTCAGGGATTCTACATTTAGTGTATTGACTTTAGTGCCTTAAATTGGCTAACCAAAATCTGTACTCAGCGGCCATGTTGTGACAGATTGTATTTTCTGAAGCTTTTGGAATATATATCCCATCTCATATGCTTAGCCTTAGGCTAAGTCAGTTCTCTTGCTATCACAGTATAGTTTGGAGGAAAATGGTCATTTTGATATCCCGTAGAGGATGGAATTATGCTAATGGGACCTGGTGGTCAGGAGGTAGCAAACCCCTTTGATGTCTTACCAAGAAACGAGTATGCCTTAGGACAAATAGGATCTGGAATAAGAAATGGTTGTGCGGTAAGTCTGGCTGAGATCCCAGCTGCCCTGCCCCTTGAACCTTATGACCAGCCGAACCGGCAGTAGGAGAAAATTTCTTTGGGAAAAGAAACTCCAATATAATAAAAATAAAATTTTTATTTTCTCATTTTTATAAAATAATATATGCTTCTTACGAAAAAATTAAAAATTTTAAAAATGTTTATTTAGAAAGAGAGGGGCGCCTGGGTGGCTCAGTCGGTTAAGCGTCCGACTTCAGCTCAGGTCATGATCTCGTTGTTCGTGGGTTCGAGCCCCACGTCAGGCTCTGTGCTGACAGCTCGGAGCCTGGAGCCTGCTTCAGATTCTGTGTCTCCCTCTCTCTCTGACCCTCCCCTGCTCATGCTCTCTCTCTGTCTCAAAAATAAATAAAACATTAAAAAAAAAAAGAAAAAAAAAAGAAAGAGAGAGAGAGAGAGATTGTAAGTGGGGGAGGGACAGAGAGAGAGGGAGACACAGAATCCGAAACAGGCTTCAGGCTGTCAGAACAGAGCCTGATGCACAGCTCGAACTCACAAACTGTTAGGTCATGACCTGAGCCAAAGCCAGATGCTTAACCAACTGAGCCACCCAAGCGCTCCCCCTGCCTTGCTTCTTATGAAAATGTTAAGAATACAAGAAAAAAGAAGAAAATAAGTAAACTATAACCCCACAACCCATATAACTGTGGATTCTATTTTGATGCATCTCCTCTCAGTGTTTTTTTTGTTGCTATTGTTTTTTAAATGCATATGTCTTTTTCTTCAGAAGAGCAAATTATATAGGACACAGAATTTTATAACTTATTCCATTAAGTATGTTAAAAGCACTTCTTTATTATTCAGTTAAATAATATTTAAACATTATAAAATTTTTTTAATGCTTATTTATTTTTGAGAGAGACAGAGAATGAGAATGGGTTAGGGGCAGAGAGAGAGGGAGACAGAATCTGAAGCAGGCTCCAGGATCTGAGCTGTCAACACAGAGCCCGACGTGGGGCTCAAACTCACAGAGCTGTGAGATCATGACCTGAGCCGAAGTCAGACGCTCAACCCACTGAGCCACCCAGGCTCCTCTAAACATTATTTTAAATACCTGTTTCATGGTTCGTTGTATGGATAGCTCATAATTTACTTAATTTCTTAGCTGTGGATAGTTAGATTGTTTTCAATCTTTAGCTGTTATGACAGGTTTTGCTGATCAACACATTAAAAATTTTATTCTATTAAACTAAAACCACAACCTATAAAAGAAAGCTATGACCTGAAAAGTAATATTTCTTTAAATAAAAAAAATTTATGTGGAAATAATATACATGCATTTGAAATTGGGGAGGAGGAGGGTAAAGCATGCATGTGTCCTTACAACAATGTAAAACTTACTGAACGTAATGCTTTTGTGATTTAGGTGATTAGTTCAGCTCCATATCCTACCGCTTGGAGTGATGTCTGGTACAGAATTATGTGTAAAAGCCACAGTTTGTATACATTTCCTTTTTTTTTTTTTTCATAAGAGCTGATAAATATCAAATAGCACTTCTACATGACATTTCGGTTTTGGTTAATTCCGCCTAAGAACGACTTGCCTAATAGGGGCCTGTATTAATCATGATTTCTATTTTCCATATTTTATGACGTTTGACATCTTGGGAGGCCCTGGCTGGGGAGAGACTGCCCCTCCCAGGGCTGGCTGGTTCCTGGAGCCCCAACAGCTCCCTGGTGAGTGTCATTTTCATACGCACATTAACCCATCCAAAGTCTGACTCTCCAAAGTCTGACTCGCCAGCTACTTCCTTTATTTCACTCACACGCCAAGCCAATGTTTCCCCTGCCCTAAATCAGGTACTGGGCAACTGGAGACCACCCCTCTAGCTTAGAGCCCTGCAAAATTATTCAAACTACTCAATCTTAAACTTGCTCAAATCTGTCAGTCCTGCCTCACCCCTCCCTTCCCCCAGGAACCACAATAAAGACTCTGGGTCATCCTTTCTCCTTTGCTGCTTCTGCCTCCTGGCTTTCCCTTGGGGCCCTGGCCCTGTGTGGTGTGGTGGCCGCATCCACGCCCCCACCTTGGGAAATGTAAGGAATAAACTCTTCTTTCAAAGGCAATTGTCTCTCTGTCACCACCATACTTAACTAAAACAAATCCCTAGTACATCTTAGAACACCTACCTTTTCTCCTTAACCATAAACATTCTAAAGCTGCCTGGGGTCCCAATCCCTTAGCCTTTCCCAGTTTATGGCAACATTCATGCAGGGCTGGTGGGCATCTGAGGTTTTAGGAATGCCCAAACCCTGAAGTTCTATACACTGTGTGGACAAAGTGGTTCCCCCCATAATACAGAATGCCCTTTGCGTATTACAATCTGGGTTTTGTTTTTTACTTTTAACTGGATCTTCATGGTCTTTCCTTGTTCAAAAGAAGAAAATAATCCATTATTTTGCTTCATAATCTTTGAATAGCTGCATGAAACAAGAGGGCCCCTGGATTTTAAATGACAAAAATTTATCTATAGCAAACGGAAATTTTACCCAGTGCGATTCTTTCCCCAAAGCCCAGTAACTGGGCTTGTAAAAGATGTTAACCAAAGCCTCCATTTGATCTCCATAGCTCTGGCAGCTTAAAAATAACTCCTGCTGAGAAACAGAAAAGTGCCGGCAAACAATGAGATGAGGAAACACAGGCGCTTCTAGGAAAACCTGTGATTCAATAGGAAAGTATAAATCAAACAGAAATAGAACCTGAGGGCTTATGTACATATTAAAAAAGACTTTTTTTCCCCTCTGAAAAATAAGCTTGGTAGATAGATTTTTTTAAAAAACGACTTACTTGATGAAATGCTGAATTGAGAAAATGTATAAAATTAACTCAAACATTAAATGCTCACCGAGTAGCACGTTTACACATTGCAGGCTCAGGACAAAAATTGCAAAAGTTCTTAATAACATAATGTGTGGTAATACAATAAAACCTGTCGTACCGAGGAATGATAGAGTCACCACGCCTTAATTCATGGCTTGTCTTCAGTTGGTGGCAATAAGGTATTCCCTTCACTTTCCAGGCCCTCCTCCATCCGTGAAATCAAAGAATTGGACTGGCTGAATTCTTCCCGTTCTAAAATTCTGACATATTAATAATTTACTTGAGACTCTTTCTGTGACAATTCCAAGCCCATCTTTAGATCTTCAAATTAGAAAACCCTCTGGTAGAGACCTTTCCTCTTAATTTATTAGCAGGACCAAACACTTCTGATATATGTCAAAATATAGATGCATGTATTTACAATTTATAATAAAGAAATGAAAAAAAAAAGATTAATGGCTAAAATGGAAAACTCTTTGACAATGATTTCTCAAAGCAAGGAGGGTAGATGGTGTTCAGCACAGTTATGGAGTCCGGAAGCCCACCACATTGGTAGGCTCTGAATCGTTCTTCACTATGAGAGTGACGGTTGACACTGGCAAGTTCGATCCTAGTTCTGGTTGAATTTAAACCCCTTATTTTGCTTGTGGAATACTCCTTAGGAATATGGGCTTTCAAATTAAATAACTGGGTTCGGATCCCAGCCCTGTCACATACTACCTCTGCTACTGCAGACAAATCATTCCATTTTTTTGAAGGCAGTTTCATCATCTCTGAAATGGAGCTGAAATGCCTACTTTGGAGAGTTACTGTGAGGTTTCATTGAGATAATGTATGTAGAGCACTCAACTGTGCTTTGTTCTTGTGGAGCGAGCACTCAAAAAGGAGTTCCTCTTACGGTTCTTCAAAAAACTAAAAACAGAACTACCCTACGACCCAACAATTGCACTACTAGGCAGTTATCCACGGGATACAGGTTTGCTGTTTCGAAGGGACACATGCACCCCCATGTTTATAGCAGCACTATCAACAATAGCCAAAGTATGGAAACAGCCTAAATGTCCATGGATGGATGAATGGATAAAGAAGATGTGGCATATATACACAATGGAGTATTACTCGGCAATCAAAAAGAATGAAATCTTGCCATCTGCAACTACATGGATGGAATTGGAGGGTATTATGCTAAGTGAAATTAGTCAGTCAGAGAAAGACAAAAATCATATGACTTCACTCATATGAGGACTTTAAGAGACAAAACAGATGAACATAAGTGAAGGGAAACAAAAATAATATAAAAACAGAGAGGGGGACAAAACAGAAGAGACTCATAAATATGGAGAACAAACTGAGGGTTCTGGAGGGGTTGTGGGAGGGAAGATGGGCTAAATGCGTAAGGGGCAGTAAGGAATCTACTCCCGAAATCATTGTTGCACTATATGCTAACTAATTTGGATGTAAATTTTAAAAAATAAAAAATAAAATTAAAAAAAAAGGAGTTCCTCTTATGCTATATTGCCTTCTTGGATCTCAATTCTGTGCCCTTATGATCTTGTGAGATTAGGAAAAAAAAAGAAAAAATGAGACATGATTTATAATAATATAAAGGAAGCTGGGGGGAATGGAACATCTAGTATAAGAGAAAGATGAATTGTTTTGCAAATATAGAGAGTAGATCCTAATAGAGTTTACAAAGGGAAATTAAGAAATGACAGATTAAAAAATTTCAGTATCAGATTGGGAAGGAACATGACATTTTTTTTAAAAAGTTTATTTTTGAGAGAGAGAGCGCACACAAGCAGGGGGAGGGGCAGAGAGAGGGAGACACAGAATCTGAAGCAGGCTCCAGGCTCTGAGCTGTCAGTACAGAGCCCGATGCGGGGCTCAAAACCCACGAACCAAACTGTGAGATCATGACCTGAGCCAAAGTCAGATGCCCAACCCACTAAGCAACCCAGGCGCCCTGGGAAAGAAAATGACATTTTGACTGTCATAAAGCTTTCATACCACAGACATGTTGATAAGCAGATGGCAAAGGGTGTGATTACTATTTGGGTGGTAACAGCAGAAAACAACCAGTGGCTTCACATCTTCTTCACCCTGGAGACTGAATGAAATACATTCAAGGCCATTAAGTTTTTTTCTGCTTGGAGTAGACATTTGCCTTTTTTCCCCCTGTCTTTTAAGAGTTCAACTTTTTTTGTAAGAGCACCCAGCTCATGTTACAAGTCTTGATGGGAGGAGACACCCACCTTCCATGTCAGAAGCCAAAGGGAACATTTTCTCCTTTCCAACCAGGCTAGCCCTGGAACTGAGGTCTGCAGACTGGACCGTCTCTCAGACTCTGGCTCCTCTCAGAGATATGGAGGCATGTGGGCTAGGCTCTCGCTGGGCCTACCCCTGCTGAGTTCTGTGGATTATCTATTTTACGGCTTGGTTGTGAGCTTTGCATTGCCTCCAGTGGCTTCCCAGTGAAATCCCTTTTTTGCTGAAGAAAACCTGTTTGGTGCCCCAGAAGCGGACTCTGAGGAAAGACTTTGAAAGCAAGTAGCTTATTTGGGGGGTGGCAGAAACATTGGTTAGGAGGGTGGTGAAGTGAGATGGGAAGGGAGGCAGCTGATACAAGGTGTATAATCACAGCTACCACTGTGGGCCCCTGAAATGACCCCCCAGCGGAAGGAGCTCTTCGAACCTGTGGAAACATGGATCTTTGAGTTAGCTTGCTTACGTGGGGCGGGCATTGGGATCGCGGGCATTGGGATCGTTATGCACTGACTTCTGTTAGTCCTAGCCTGGGGACCGCTCTGGGGCTGCTCACTGTCCCACCGTTCCAGCTGCCCTTAGCACAGGGAGGGCAGGCTTCTCCTGCTCTGGGGAAAGCCTCCAGTTAGAAATGCAGCCAGTGGCCGTTGACTCTGGGCTGCAGCACACAGAGGGGATATAGGTGAGGTGCTGAGAACAGCCAGTCCGAGTTGCTTGAGAATCAGAACCAGGACTGACACATGCCAGAAGCAAGGCTGCAGCCACGCCGGCCGCTCCCGGGTCAGTAATGCCAAGGTCACCTGCCTCTCTGACACGTCCACGTCTTCCTAATAGTCTCAGCCCCCCAGGCGCCCCTCCTTCCAGATGACTGGACCTCGGCAAAAAGAGGCCAGGCAGCTGTGTGCTGGCTGGTAGGGAGTGGAAAGAGGAAAGGCTCTCCTTGACCTGATTTCCACAGTGGGAGGCAGAGCACCGAATCCCACCTAGATTGTCCTAAAATTGGGAGGAGTGAGGGTTGGGGAGGCCGTGGGGGAAAAACCCTGATGAATATGCATTGCAGAGATCACTTTGGCATCTCAATTTTCCCCTTCATTGGCATCCCCAAACCATGCAGCCAAACAAGAAAATCACCTGCCTAACATGATGAATTATTCTTCACGTAACTAATATGAAGCCCCCTCAGGATCTACACCCATCTCCTGATCTGGCTATCAGGCCAAAAAGCAGGGTTAAATCACACAGTAAAACTCGGCTGGGGAAGTGCCAACCTGCTAGGGAGGATAGAGGCTGTATGAGGGAACGCACTGACATGCGCTAGCAGCAGCCGGGAGGATAGAGATGGAACTGGATCCTGAGGGTGCCAACTGAAGGGGGATTAGAGCATAATGAAGTAAGAGTTGATCACGGGAGCATTCTTCCATGATACGTGATTTAACACCTTTGGCAACGACCCTGGGAAATGATAGTTCTTGAAAGGCTGAAGAAAGGCAAGGCCCACACCAAGTGAAGTAGAAATTCCAGAACTGCTGTGGCAGATGGTGGAAAAGTAGGTCAGAAAGCTCAGAGAGGAGTGCATGCTGGAATGGACATATAATCGAAGGCCAGAAAGCCCATTCTGGGGAGGGGCCCAGAGAACAGTCCATTTATCAACATATTAAAGAATGCGCTGGTGAGAGGGCACCAGATTCACTCTTTGGTTGTTGTCCCTGTAGTACAGGGCTGACGATAGAACTGGGTTTCCTGATAAGAAGGGGATAAAAGAACTCCAAAATAATAAAGACCAGCAGGTCTTTAATCATCAGAAGCAATGAGGCTACAAAATTGAAGGGTCATGGGGGTGGGTGGATCTGATGTCTAAGAAGCCTACAGAGTTGGTTAATAGATGTGCTCCCCGGGAGAAAGACAGATGGGCAGGCAACAAAGGTATTGCTTAATTTAAACCATTGAGAGAAATCAAGGATGGATGATAAAAGGGTTGAATGCAGCCAGACCTAAAAGTCATAATCCTTTGCTCAGTTTTCAGACATGAGCTGTTTTAAGGCTCTGATACCCTGAATTTAGGAGCCATGTCTCCAGAAGGAAAGATACTGCAACAATATGACAAGTAGATATAGTAATGTTTCCTCTAGTCCTTTCCCAGAGAGACCTGTGGCCATTTGCTTAGATAACCAACCACTGGGGAAAAGGAATAACCAAACATTTCAAAAACTGTTGGACATAGGGTACAAGTTGACATTGCTATCTTAGAACCCAAAGCAGTTTTATGGATCACTGTTACAGTGGGGACAAGTGGGAGGCCAAGTAATAGAGTCTTGACCCAGGTCTATTTCCTAGCGGGTTAGCTGGGTCTATAGACTGACCAGTGGCCATTTCCCTGGTCCCTAAATTGGTATATGGCAGAACCTCTACATTTGCTCCTGGGCCTGAAAGATAAGAGCACCACAGTGGGAATCCCTGAAGCTCCTTATCCCCTGCCCACTGCCCCAGCCCAGTTAATATTACATCCTCATGGGAAATAGCACAGGCTCATGTTACTCTAAGTGATGTAGGGGGTAGTGGCCCTCATGCATCCCTGTTTAATTCACAGATTTGGCCCCTACAAAATCTAGACTGATCACGGAGGACTACAGAAGATTACCACCACTCAACCAGGTAATATCTTGAACTGCAGCTGTTTTGCCAGATTTGGGCATGTACACAAAGCCTTAGGCACACAGATAGTGGTTAATGAACACTGATGTGAATGAACACTGAAGAACACTGATGAATGTGTTCCTTTCCATTCCCGAAAGGAGGATTAGAACAGTTTGTATTTCACCAGAGGTGGACAATGGTATACATTTATGGTCTGTGAATGCTCTTACCTCGAGCCCCTGCTCTTTCCACATGAAGTGGATGACTAAGTGTTCGGCCCAAAGCTCTGCTCCTTGTGAATACTTCCCTTCACTGTCGTGTTTCAGGGCTGCCCCTGAATTGACTACAGCATGGCAGCAGTCCATTTTCAGCCCTGTGCCCCTTCATCAGTTGGTCAGAAGGGGGCTCTACTCCATACTGTTTTGGGTGTGAGCTGAAAGAGGGAAACATGATAAACCCACCTAGAATGCATTCCTCTGCATTATATTAATGGATTTCTGTCACCTCAACTTTGTTTAACATTGGTCACCTTAGGTTAATATTGGAGAAACCCAAGCTGCCTGAGGTGGCATACCGTGAATCCAGAATCTTAGGTGAAGTTACCTGTATCAGTCTAGGTTCAACCAGAGAAACAGAACCAATGGGAGATATATATTAAAAGATTTATTCCACAGAATTGGCTTAGGTGATTGTGGGGGTGGCAAGGCAAGTCCAAAATTTATAAGGGAGGTTTGCAGGAAAGGCAGGTCAGATTTCTTGAGTAAGAGCCTTATCTGCTATCCACGGGTGGAATTTCTTCCTCATGAAAGACTCAGTTCTACTCTTTTTTTTTTTATTAAAAAAAAATTTTTTTTTTAACGTTTATTTATTTTTGAGATAGAGAGAGACAGAGCATGAATGGGGGAGGAGCAGAGAGAGAGAGGGAGGTACAGAATCGGAAGCAGCCTCCAGGCTCTGAGCCATCAGCTCAGAGCCCCATGTGGGGCTCGAACTCACAGACCGTGAGATCGCGAGATCGTGAGATCGCGAGATCGCGAGATCGCGACCTGAGCTGAAGTCGGACGCTCAACCGACTGAGTCACCCAGGCTCCCTGACTCAGTTCTACTCTTAAAAGCGTTTCAACTGATTTAATCAGGCCTATCCAGGTTATCTATAGTTTCCTTCAGTTAAAGTCAACAGGATTGTGGACTTTAATTATATCTACAAAATACCTAGAAACGCCTAGATTAGTGTTTGATTAAATAACTGTAGGACTACAGCTCAACCAAGTTGATGCATAAAAGTGACCATCACAGTACCTACAACATTAAATCCAATCTCATTAAAAAATCAAATCTTGTAATGTATAGCATGGTGACTATAGTGAATATAACTTTATTGCATTTTTGAAAGTTGCTAAGAGAGTAAAGTTCTCATCACAAGAAAAAAATTCTGTAGCTATGTTTGGTGACAGATGTAATCTACACTTAACGGTGGTGATCATTTCCCAGGGTATGCAAATATCTAATCATTATGTTGTACACCTGGAAATAATACATTGTATGTCATTTATACCTCGATAAAAAATCAAATATGAATGTTTTTCATTTCTTTAAAGAAATACTTCATTTTTTTCTTAAGTTTTTATTTAAATTTTAGTTAGTTAACATGTAGTATAATATTAGTTTCAGGTATAGAATTTAATGATTCAACACTTCCATACCTCTTTGACATTGGTCATAGCAACACTGCTTACTAAATGTGTCTCCTGAGGCAAGGGAAACAAAAGCAAATATAAACTATTGGAACTTCATCAAAATAATAAGTTTCTTCAGAGCCAATGAAACAATCAACAAAACTAAAAGGCAACCTATGGAATGGGAGAAGATTATTTGCAAGTGATATATCTGATAAAGAGTTGGAATCCCAAATATATAAAGAAGTTATAAAACTCAACACCCAAAATAGGGCAGTTAAGAAATGGGCAGTTAAGGGGCACCTGAGTAGCACAGTCAGTTAAGTGTCCGACTCTTGATCTCGGCTCAGGTCACGATCTCACGGTTTGTGAGTTTAAGTCCCACGTGGGGCTCTGAGCTGATGTTGTGGAGCCTGCTTGGGATTCTGTCTCTACTTCTCTCTTACGCTCCCTGCATGTGCTCTCTCTCTCTTTCTCAAAACAAATACACTTAAAAAAATAAAAAGAAATGGGCAGTTAAGAAATGAGCAGAAGATATAAACAGACATTTTTCCAAAGAAGACATCCAGATGTCCAAGAGACACATGAAAAGATGCTCAACGTCACTCATCATCAGGGAAATACAAATCAAAACCACAATAAGATAGCACCTCACACCGGTCAGAATGACTAAAATTAACACAGGAAACAACAGATGTTGGCGAGGATGTGGAGAAAGGGGAACCGTCTTACACTGTTGGTGGGAATGCAAACTGGTGCAGTGACTCTGGAAAATAGTATGGAGGTTCCTCAAAAAGTTAAAAATAGAATTACCATACGACCCAGCAATGGCACTACTAGGTATTTATCCAAGAGATTAAAAAAAAAAAAAAAAAAAGACTTCTTTTTTAAGGGCAGTTTTAAGTTCATAGCAAAATTAAGAGGAAGGTATAGAGGTTTCCCATATTCTTCTGCTTTCATATGTGTATAATTTCCTCCTAATTATCAATAGCTGACACCAGAATGGCACATTTGTTACAAATGATGAACCTACATTGACACATCATAATCACTGAAAGCCCATGGTTGACATTAGGATTCATTCATGGTGTACATTCTATGGGTTTGGACAAATGTATAATGACACATATCCATCATTATGGTATTAAAAAGATGATTTTCACATACTCTGTGTTCTTTGTATTCATTTCTGTCCACTCCCCAAACTCTGGTAACCAGTGATCTTTTACTATTTCCATAGCTTTGTCTTTCCAGAATGTCATATAGTTGGAATCGTACAGTATGCAGCCTTTGCAGATTGATTTCTTTCACTTAGTAATATGCATTTAAGGTTCCTTCATGTCTTTTCATGGCTTGACAGCTCATTTATTTTAGTGCTGAATAATATTCCATTGTCTGATGTGCCACAGTTGATTGATCCATTTACCTACTGAAGGACATCTTGATTGCTTCCAAGTTTTGGCAATTATGAATAAAGCTTCTATAAACATCCATGTGCATGTTTTGTATGGGTATAAGTTTTAAATTTCTTTGGGTAAAAACCAAGGAACATGACTGCTGGATCATATAGTAAGAGTATGTTTAGTTTTGTAAGAAAAAGCCAAACTACTGTACCATTTTTCATTCCTATCAGCAATGAACGAGCGTTCCTGTTTCTTCACATCCTCACCAGTATTTAGTGTTGTTAGTGTTTCAGATTTTGGTCATTCTGGTAGGTGTGTTGTGGTTGAATTGTTTTTTGACCAGCAAGTTTTTAGATCTTTCCATTACTTTGTGAGTTATTTGGGAACACTTTTGAATAAAGAGTTCACCAATACCACAACAAATAAAACTGAGTGTTACTGGGTACTAGGCAGGGCACTTTGGATTTTACCCGTATTGTGTCCTTAAATACCATGAGATCAGTACTATTGTTGCCCTCTTTTATTTGTGAGGAAAGTGAGGTTTAGGGAAATTGCCTAAATTCATTCAGCTGGAGTTCAGTCTAGGTCTGATTGACTTCAAGTTTCTGGCTTTTTATTTTAGAACAGTTTTAGATTTACAGAAAAGTTACAAAGATATACAGAGAGTTCCTGTATTCCCAGTGCTATGGACTGAATGTTCTGTCCCAGAGTTCATACGTTGAACCCCAGTATGATGACATTGGGAGGTGTGACCCTTGGGAGGTGATTAGGTAATGAGGGTGGACCCCTAATGCATGGGATGAGTGCCCTTGTAAAAGAGAACCCAGAGAGCTCCCTCACCGCTTCCACAATCTGAGAACACAGTGAGAGATCGGCTCTCTACGAAACAGGAAGTGGGCCATCACCAGACGCTGAATCTTCCAGCACCTTGATCTTGGACTTCCAAGCCTCCAGAACTGTGAGAAATAAACGTTTTTGTTCAAGCCACCCAGTCTATGGTATTTTTGTTACAGCAGCCTGAATGGGCTAACATACTCAGTTTCCCATATTAATAACATCTTATGTAACTATGGTACATTTGCTCAAACTATGAGTTTAATATTGGTACATTACTACTTACTAAGCTCTAGACTTTGTTCAGATTTCACCAGTTTTCCCACTAATGTCCTTTTTGTATCTCAGGATCCAGTCCAAAATACCAAACTGCATTTAGCAAAGCTTATAGTTTTGTGGTACCTGGGTGGCTCAGTCAGTTGAATGTCCGACTTCAGCTCAGGTCATGATCTCACAGTTTGTGAGTCGAGCCCTGCATCAAACTCTCTGCTGTCAGCACAGAGCCATCTTCAGATCCTCTGTCTCCCTCTCTCTGCCCCTCCCCTGCTCATGTTCTCTGTCTCTCTCAAAAATAAATAAACATTAATAAAAAATTATAATAAAAAAAGCTTATGGTTTTAACCATTTCACTTGGATTGCCCTATAGAGAAGTTTATAAATCTACAAAAAGGTATACAGTTCCATAATTGTTCTATGGGTCTGGGTGACACAGCTTAATAATGGGACTGTTCAGGTTGAACATTTTTGTTTTCTTTGACTATGTTTGACTGTTCTGATTTTCAGATATACTTTGACTTTGGTATCTGACCTAAAAACTCAGAAACTTTTCCTTAATGCTTTTTGGAATAGGTCTCAGTAACACTTTTTTAGTTTCTTAGTTTTTCAGAGAAACAAGCTCCCTAATAACCATGATAGTGCTACTTAAAACTTTTAAGTCCTCTTGTCCTGATGACTTCCTTTGATATGCCTTTAGTGACCTCTTCCTCTTCCTTTCCATTCCTGTTGCTATCAATTTAGTCCATCCAGGAAAAGACTGTTTCACATCTGGATTATTATAAGAACCCTCAAAGCCTCTTCTAACCTCTAGACTCCCTTCAGTTCCAAACCCATCTTTAATATCATGACCAGACTGACCTTTTAAAATCTTTAGTTTCATCATATTATCCCCCTACCTAGAAAATCCTCAGGCTCTGCTTGATGATTTCGGGAGAAATAATCAGGCTGTAAAATGTTATTAAAACCTTTCTCTATTCTTTTTCCAAACCATAGTCCTATGACTTTTCCAGATGAACCCTTCACCCTAACAAGTCCATTCCTCTGAGTCCATCCAGAACACTGTCACTGACTCAGAGTTCATGCTTATGAGACTACCCTTGTTTGGAATGTCCATTGTCTTCTCTTTTCTGTGTCCAAATATTTTCTATCTTTTAAAGAATGTTCAAGGTTTATCTGATGGCTCTCTAGGATGTATGAAGAATAATTCTCTTCTCTTAGTAATTCAGAACCTCTACTGTTTAAGTTTATCAATGTGTAAAAGTGATGAAGGAAGCCAATTTGTAGTTCTAATTATGACCTTGATGTGTCTTCTCATTTTGTTATTACCACCACCCACCTGTACACAGTCTCTGTCTGGGCAAAATTCTCTTGTCTTGTGCTCCTGGGTACAACTGGAACAAGAACAGAACTTCTAAAGACTTTCTGTAAAACAGAATAAAATGAAAATAAACACCAAATTTCAAGAAGCCACAAATAGCCCAATTTACAAAATATAAATTACTCAATCTACCTTGAGTAGTACTAGTTAGGATTAAGTTCAGATGTATTGGCCAAAAACTCAAACAAAGAATGGCTTAATAATATAGTTTGTTCATTCTTGTAAAAGAAGCCTACCAGTCTGTCACTGAGGACTCAGATATTGATTTTTCTTTTCTTTTTTCAGTCATCACTATAAACATTTATTTTATTAACAATTTTTTTTTCAATGTCCATTTATTTTTGAGAGACAGAGAGAGACAGAGTGTGAGTAGGGAAGGGGCAGAAAGAGAGGGAGACACAAAATTCAAAGCAGGCTCCAGGCTCTGAGCTGTCAGCACAGAGCCCAATGTGGGGCTCGAACCCACGAACCGGGAGATCATGACCTGGGCCGAAGTCAGACACCCAACCAACTGAGCCACCCAGGCACCCCTAAACATTTATTGACATATATCTAGCCACCATTGTTAAAATCTTTTTTTTTAAATTTTTTATTCTAATCACCCGGTGCTCATCACAAGTGTACTCCTTAATCCACATCACCTAAAAATGTGGAATGCTCACAAATTTGTGTGTCATCCTTGTTCAGGGACCACACTAATCTTCTTTGTATCATTCAAATTTTAGTATATGTGCTGCCAAAGCGAGTGCAGATACTGATTTTTCTACTCCACCATCGTTGGCACAAGGACTCCATTCCCAAGGTCATTTCACAGTCTGATATTACTGCTGGAACTCCAGCCATCATGTACATATTCCAGGGAGGAAGAAGAGAAAAGACCAAGGAGCTCCATATGCTCCCCCCTTTAAGAGTCTTCCTGGAAATTTTACCCAACAATTAATTTCCACTTACATTTGATTAGTCATATTTATTATTATTTTATTATTTTTTATCCTTTTGGGTTTTTAATTTTATCTTTAAAAAATGCTTATTTATTTTTTGAGAGAGAGAGAGCGAGAGACAGAGAGAGACCATGAATGGGGGAAGGGTATAGAGAGATGGCAACAGAGGATTGGAAGCCGGTTCTGCACTGACAGCAGTGAGCCCAACGTGTGGCTCGAACTCACGAACTGTGAGATCATGACCCTAGGCAAAATCAGATGCTCAACCAACAGCCACCCAGGCGCTCCTCAAGTTTTTATTTAAATTACAGTTTATTAACCTACAGTGTAATCTTAGTTTCAGGTGTAGAATTTAGTGATTCATCCATCATTTAATAAAACACTCAGGGCTCATCACAAGTGCCTTCCTTAATATTCATTACCCATTTAGTCCACCCATCTGTCCACCTCCCCTCCAGTAACTCTCAGTTTGCTCTCTGTAGTTAAAAGTCTGTTTTTGGGGAGCCTGGGTGGCTCAGTCAGTTAAGCGTCCAACTTCAGCTCAGGTCATGATCTCACAGTCCATGAGTTCGAGCCCCGCGTCCGGCTCTGTGCTGACAGCTCAGAGCCTGGAGCCTGCTTCGGATTCTGTGTCTCCCTCTCTCTCTGCCCCTCCCCTGCTCATGCTCTGTCTCTCTCTGTCTCAAAAACAAATAAAAACATTAAAAAAAAGTCTGTTTTCTGGTTTGCGTCTTTTTTCTTTCCCCTATGTTTATATGTTTTGTTAGTTAAATTCCACATATGAGTGAAATGATATGGTATTTCTCTTTCTCTGACTGACTTATATCACTTAACATAATGCTCTCTAGCTCCATCCACATTGTTGCAAATGGCAAGATTTCATTCTTTTTGATGGCTGAGTAATATTCCATTATATGTACCACATCTTCTTAATCCATTCATCAGTCGATGGGCATTTGGGCTCTTTCCATAATTTGGCTATTGTAGATAATGCTGCTATAAACATTGGGGTGCATGTATCCCTCCAAATCAGTATTTTTGTATCCTTTGGGTGAATACTTAATAGTGCAACTGCTGGATAGTAGGGTAGTTCTATTTTTATCTTTTTGAGGAAACTCCATACTGTTTCCCAGAGTGTGATTGGCCATATTTAGTTTCACACTGCCATACTTAGTTTTGAGGGAGGCTGATCAATATAGTTTTTCATTAGAGAAGATCGTTGCCTTGAATAAAATGGGGTTATGCTAATAAGCACAAAGGGAAGAATGGGTATTGGGTGGACAATTAGCCCTCTCTACCACACATTGCTTCTATGGCTGAGAATCTCTGTTCAGAAGATGTCCTTGCGCTACAAAGCTCGAAGTCACATTGTCTCTTTTGTACTTTGAACTTCTCCCCAGTCTCCATGTAGGGGTGTTGTCTTAGAGCCCATTATGTCAGCATTTCCTCAATCTCCTGGGCTGGCTCACCCCAGAAGAGCCAAATATTTCTCTAGGTTTGTCTTTCTTGGTTTCAGTTTTTGGCCAGTGAGTCCCACCTCTTTCTAGGTGACTCTCATGAAAACACAAGTTTAGTGTAATATGTTGTGGAACTGTCCTCTAGGATAGTAGACTGTAATTTTAATGGCTCCCAATAAAGCATGGATCTGGTACTTACCCCCTATGTGATGCCTTTCCACGTTGATTTTGGATTTGGTCATGTGACACACTTTGGTCAGTGAGACATCAACAAATGTCAAGCCAGAGACCTGATATGTGCTCTTGCACTGAGGCTTGCCTACTTTTATCAGCTCTGTGTAAGAAATGCAGGCCATCTTGTCAGAGAGGCTGCATGGATAAGAATGGAGACATTCCAGCTGGCAGCCCCAGTTGATCTCCAGGCATGTGAGTGAGGCCCTCTTGGATCTTCCAGCCCCAGATAAGCTGCCAGATGATTATAGTCACGTGAGTAATTCTAGACAAAATACCAGAAGAACCACCCGGTTGAGCTCACGTACAGGATCATGAGTTAATAAATGGGTGCTGTTTTAAGCCATTAAGTTTTGAGGTGGTCTTTTATGCAGAAAGAAACCTGAGCCATCTTGGATATTGCTCAGAGATGTTGTGGCTTGGGCTAGGGTTGTGGATGGGTCATACCTGCTAACCACAAGGCTGTGGTTTCAGGAACATATGCTCTAGTAAGCACTTGTTCTCGTCATTCAACATCCTTTCTCCCTCTTTTGGTAACAATACTGGGGTTTTACTTGGGGCCATCAGTTATTCAGTTCTCACATGTGATTGCTTTGGCCACGGTGTTTGGACAGGAAGAGGTAGGTGATCTAATTCAGACAATTAAAAGTCAGGTTTAGGATTTGTTCAAATTCTCTTTTCATCTAGAAGACAGACTCTGCCGTTATGCAGGGTCTGAGGAAACTGGTTCAGCCCTCTTTTTTGGTAATGAAGACACACTAAACAGGCATTAGGAAGTTTTGCTCTAAAGACGTTCCTAAAGGAAACCCTCGTGTAGAGCTTGTGGGGACATAAACTGATGCTGCCATACTGCAGAGTAATCTGGCCATAATAAATACAAACACATACACCTCTGACCCAGCAACAAATGCCCTAGGGAAACTCTCTAGGGGACACAGATGACCATCTTCATCAGAGCAGTTTCTGGCAGCAGAGAATTAACACTAGTTGAAAGCTAGGAGGATGAACAAGTGAAATATTGTGGAATACTATGCAACATTCAAAAGTAATAATGTAGTTCAGCACCATGGCTGGCTGGAAGATCTTGGCACTCATCTCCCCCACAAAAACAAACAAAAATCCCAGTAAGTAAACAACTACAAACTGGTGAAAACAGCTCTGGGGAAGCTCTGGACTACAATGAAGGAGCAGCAGAACTCTGCAGAGCTAAGAAACTGAGGATGGCTGCATAGAAAAGAGTAGGAAACATTTTACCTGTGTCATCCCCTCCCCCTGTCCAAAACAACTCAGCTCCAAGAAGGATCCCCTTGGAGGGATCCTTTTTCCATGGAGGAAAAAGAGAGCAGAACCCTAGTAAGCCTCACTGCCCTTGCAGACTTTGCTATTGAGGACACCTGCAGTCCTCACCAATACAGAAACCATCTGATGGAGCTGCCCAGACTCCCCACTGGTCCCCACTGCTATGCTTCTTCCCCATGGCTGGAGCTGTCACTGCACTGACATAATAAGGGCTATTATATGACAAACCCACAGCTAATATTATACTCAATGGTGCAATGTGAAAAGCCTTTCCTTTAAGATTAGGAAAGGTAAAAGGATGTCCATTCTCACCACTTCTATTTATTGGAAGTCCTAGCCATGGAAATTAGGCAAGGAAAAGAAATGAAAGACATCTAAATTGGAAAGGAAGAAGTAATAGTATCTCTTTTGCAGATCAGATGATCCTATATAAAGAAAACCCTGAGAACTCCACTAAAAAACTATTAGAACTAACAAATGAATTCAGTAAAGTTGCAGGATATGTAATCAACATAAAAATCAGTTATAGGTATCTATACGCTAACAATGAAGTATCTGAAAGAGAAAGAAAGGAATCCCATTTATGGTGGCATAAAGAACAATAAAATACTTAGGAATAAAGTTAACCAGGCAAGTGAAAGACCTGTGCACTGAAAACTATAAGACAAATTGAAGAAGACACAAATAAATGGAAAAGATACCCCATGCACTTGGATTATATGAATATTGTTAAAATGTTCACACTACTGAAAGCAATCTACAGATTCAATGCCATCCGTATTAAAATTCCAATGGAATTTTTCAAAGAACAAATACTATCCTAAACTGTTTATGGAACCCTAGAAGACCCCAAGTAGCCAAAACAATACTGAGAAAGAAGAACAAAGCTGAAGTATCACACTTCTGATTTCAAACTATATTACAAAACTATAGTCAAAACAGTATGGTTTTGGTATAAGAACAGGCACACAAACCAGTGGTCGGAGCTGAGAGCCCAGAAGACCCATGCATATATAGTCAACTAATCTTTGACAAGGGCAACAAGAATGCACAATGGGGAAAGGGTACTCTCTTTAATATGATATTGGGAAAACTGCATATCTACATGCGAAGGAATGAAATTGAACCTGTATCTTACACCACTCACAAAAAATTAAGTTGAAATGATTTAAAGACTTACATGTAAGAACTGAAATCATAAAAATTATAGACAAAATCAGGGAAGAAGCTCTTTGACATTGGTCTTGGTAATGATTCCTTGGATAAGACACCAAAAGCACAGATGACAAAAGCTGAAAGAAACAAGTGGGGCACATTAAACTAAAGAACTTCTATACAGCCGAAGAAACCATCAGGAAATTGAAAAGGCAGCCTATGGAAGGGGAGAAAATATTTGTAAACCATATGTCTCTTTCTTTCAAAATAAATAAACTTAAAAAAAATAATAGAGTACTGTATACTTGAGTACTTGCTGAGAGTAGATTTTAAGCATTCTCACCAAACACACAAAAAGAGTTAACTATATGAGGTGATGTATGTACTAATTACCTTGACCTTGGTAACTATTCCACAATATATATGTCTATCTCATCATGGCGTTGTACAATGTAAATAAGTGCACTTATGTTTGGGAATTATTCCTTAATAAAGTTAGGAAAAAAAGAGATCACCAGTTTTAAAAATTAAACAAAATTAAACAAAACAAATTAAGGATGTAAAATTTTCACCTAATAGTTAAGATCTATCCATGTCATTCTCTGTGAAAATGAGAAATAGGACAATACAATTTCTATTTTGGAATAACACATGCATGCATGAGAAACACTCTTTTTCAAGAATATAGATGTATCAATGGCATATATTAAACACAGAAAGATGATCCCATGGAGTAAAAGGAATGTGAAGAGAGCAATGAAGGAGAGAAATTAAGAAACTTTCAGATCGATATGTGCCAGATTGAATGTGCCAGGAATTGAGGTTGTGATTAATTAAAAAATTTGTACCTGAGGTTTAAAAAACCCCATAATGATTTATTACAACATGAATGATTTGCAATTTGAGACAATTCATACCTGTAATATACACTTGAATATGAGAAAGTGCCCACGTAGAAAGTCTTCTCCATGTCATACTTTGAGACTTCCAAGAGTCTGCAACGCAATGGATTCTGTTGAAAATAATCTTTACTATTTCCCCCAGGCAGTTAGTAAAGGAAAAAGAGAATATGGGCTGACAAGAGAATATTTTTGTAGGATGGATGAAGAGGAAAGAAGAACATTTAATGCCAAAGGAGTTGTCAACAATTGAAAAGTAACAATGTCAGCTTGAAGAAACAATTTTCTCCACTAGTGTCAGGGCGAAATTTGATGTCACAACATGATCACCAAAAGTATGAGAGGGCAAATGTCAAGAATTTTCCTGATGTTTTCCTCATGGCATTCTATTCTATTTTAGTCTTATGTATCAGCTATCCAAGATTTAATACCTAGTGGAATGTACTTGCTGGAAAGAAATAAAAAATTGCATCTCACGGCATTGCGCATTAGTGTGACAGAAATGTTCCCCATCGACCTTAAATTCCTGTTCATAGCATTACAAAAGATAATGAGCTGATTTCTTTTAGGGTACTGCATTTTTCTCACTGGCAAGAAAATAATCAAGAATTGAGCACAAGTGATGAGATGCTGGTGTATCAGTGTGTTGAGACCTCTTAAAATTGATATTTAGGATTTGTAGCTTATAAGATTATTTGTATACTCAGAAATCCAATATGGTCATATCTGAATGTTCTGAAAATTATGAATTTAGAAGTTTATATATATATGAGTTTGTATCTATGAGCGAATTTCTCTTTGAATTATCTCTTTTTTCCTTTCATTACTTTACTATTTCTCTTCTAAATTCTGTTTTATGGGAAATTTGTATTCTTTGGATTTATTAATGGTGCGGGATTAAAGAAAAAAATCGCAGCCCTCATGCAGTTTATATTCTAATAGGTTAATGCTTGTTAATTTAGAGTACAAACTGTTCGATACTGTAATGTAATAACACCAGGAAGATTATATTTATGTTTTTGAAATTTGATATAATTTTGTCCTTATAACGTTTCTCCTAAACATAGCATATTCGGCATTATAATGTGATTGCTAGTGCATAGATTTAAGTATAACTTGGGTCAAATCATATCCCCAAATAAAACAAATGACTGTCTGATATGATAGGTTTAAGCTATAGAACACCATTATCCTTGATACACTATAGGGATTTTGAAAGGTTTGCTGAATTGGACAAGAGCATTAAGCCCTGGGCCTGATACTTTTATCACCTGGGTTTTTAGTACATTAGGATACCATTCTATTCTTTTCTCATTATTTATTATAATGTACACAATCTATAAGTACGTTCCTTGCAGCACAATCCTCTTTGTACTTCCATATAATCTTTCTATTGCTTCCCCATCCTCAAAGTCCTGCCCCTTTGAGCAGCTGCTTCAATTTTTTTCTCTTTTTAAAGAAATCACTCTGTGATGTATCCCTGTCTCCCTTGTTCCTGTTAGTTCTCTGAGGTTGGAGGCAGCCTGGATTTCTGGAGGCTTTTAGATGTTAAGGGCAGCTGTGGGTGGCAAACATCAGCGCCTGCTCTCTTTGCTCCACTGTGCAGAAGGAAGAATATTGAACTAGCTCTTGTCTCAAGCTTACCAGGAAATATCTGAGGTTGGACATCCAGGGCCAATATCACAGTGATTGCCAAAAGCGTTTCCCCCTAGGGAAGCCACTGTCACCAAATAAACATTATTAAGTGAGGTCTGTTGTGATGAGGCAATAGATAGTTCTAAGCAAGTTACACATAAGCCACACCATTTGGGGTTTTGAATTAATTCCTTCATTCCATAAACATTTATTGAACACTTACTTGGTGTAGTACTTTTTTTTTTTAATTTTTTTTTAACGTTTATTTATTTTTGAGACAGAGAGAGACAGAGCATGAATGGGGGAGGGTCAGAGAGAGAGGGAGACACAGAATCTGAAACAGGCTCCAGGCTCTGAGCCATCAGCCCAGAGCCTGACGCGGGGCTTGACCTCACGAACCTCGAGATCATGACCTGAGCCGAAGTTGGACGCTTAACCGACTGAGCCACCCAGGCGCCCCTGGTGTAGTACTTTTACCAGGCATTGAAAGGAATTTAATAATGAGAGCTGCCATTTATTAATTTCCTCCTGCATACAAAGGGCTGCATCTATTTTTTCTGATCCTTACTCCTACAACTCTATCTACCTATAGATATATTGTTTATATATAAAAATATAATGTTTATAAATATATATAAATACGTATATATTTACAGTATATATACAATATATATAATATATATATTTTTTATTTTATTATTTATATATATATGTATATATATATATATATTAATGTTTATTTATTTACTTTGGGGGGGAGGGACAGAGAGAAAGGGGGCGAGAGACTCCCAAGCAGGCTCCGCACTGTCAGCACAGAGCCTGAGGTGGGGCTCGATCTCACTATCTTGAGATCATGACCTGAGCTGAAATCAAGAGTCCAATGGTTAATGGACTGAGCCACCCAGGGACCCCAACACCAGAACAATATTATTTTCTCCATTTTAGAAGCAAGAAAATTGAGGCAAGTGGGGAAACTAGCCAAGGAGGTGAGGTGATAGCCTACTGACGTGCTGTGAGGGTTCTACGCATGTGCTGGCTTCCCAGGACGCCACTCTGAAGCCTGGATCCCAGCCCTGATGTGCCTCCCTGGAAATGGAAGTAAAACTGAGTGTGCTCATAACCCTGAGGAGCACGGTGGAAGCTCAGACGGGAGAGGTGGATGTTGCTGAGGTTTGTGGCTGTTAGTAAAGGCTTAAAGGAATAGCACAATCCAACAGAGGAGGACCCAATGGCTGTGGATTTTGCCCTAAGGACATTTTTCCAAATTTCCACTTTATATTTTTATGTGCTTTCACAAATCCTTTCTGGAATAATTCAATGCAATGTACAAGTAATTATACCAACAGAATATAGTCAGTATTGGTATGCATGAAGCTGAGGCATATACACTGTTTTTTGTGAATGAGATACTCTACATTAAATAATTTACCTCTAAATCAATGATAGGAGAATTCTTCATGTGGCTTGCAAATCCTAGGAAACATGTCAGTACTCAGGTTAAATCAGACCAGTTGTATGTTTTTCAGAAGTCTTTCTAACGTCACTTTGTCTCAGGACATCTTCAAAGAAGTGAAAACAGAATGTAGTTAATGGAAACCTGTA
This sequence comes from Panthera uncia, assembly GCF_023721935.1. NCBI lineage: Eukaryota > Metazoa > Chordata > Mammalia > Carnivora > Felidae > Panthera > Panthera uncia. Next base: position 126,787,232 of record NW_026057577.1, on the reverse strand, counting down.
GTTAATGGAAACCTGACAGTAATTTAGAAACAAATCTGACCATAAGGAAGAAAATCTGTTAGAGCTGTGTTTTCAAAAGAATCCCTCAAGGCCACCTTTCACTGCAGTTTCTGATGAAATTGAATCATAAATTTAAATAGAAAAAATATGTAATTGCTATTATTTATAGTGCTGGAAAAAATCCTAGATTTGTATAATAGAAGAAAAAGGGTCAATCAATGAATAGGGTCCCTGCTAAAGAAAGCTAAAACCCAGAGGCAAAGTTTTAATTTAATTTTTTGGCATTCACTGATTTCCCTCCCATGTCTTGAATGGTTTCCTCTAAAACATCAAATATATGTTAAAAATAAAACCTCAATACAATACTCATTAAATTACAGAAATGTTGTGAATTGTGTGTAATATTCTTTCATCTTTTCTGCCTCTAGGGGGAAGTGTGTTTTCAACAATTCTGTCCCCAGAAGGTATCTTCTTTGTGGGCTGAAGGCTTCACAGGAATATTCTTTAATGTGACCTCAGGGCTGGCTTCACAAGGGAGATGTTCTCTGCGAAAATCTGGAAGGGCTCTTGCTTTAGAGATTGCCATGGGGATTGTGAGGGAGAAGATCATACAGACGATTAAAACTGGTGGAGAAAATTTCCTTATAGCATTTCTAACACATTTCAAAGAATTACATGTTGAGGTTCCTTAGATAATGCTGTCTTTCCTGGTAGTAGAGGAATTAACATATAGACACTGCTTTCATTTCAAAGAGCTGGCAACCAAACAATTGAATATAGAAAACTGGCCACTTTATTTTAAAGTTAAAAAAATATAGTTTGTGGATATGGATGAAAACATTTCTAAATCCTATAAAAAGTCTATTAGTTTCTGTAATAATCATGTTTAGAGCTAACATTGCCTTTCATTTGGGTAATTTTCTTTTATTTTCCAGGACTTCCCTGTAACTTTCTTTTGTTTTCATTCAGCAATTGTAGCCATAATGTACTAAGTGAAAAGGTTAGCAATCTTCCTCCCCCCATATCAGTGTTTTACAGAATTAAAAGGAACAGTATTTAAAAACTGAGTCTGAGGGATGAGTTATTTCTATTTGTTTTCTTTTCCCCTCTCTTCTTGGTTTGATTCACTTTTATGATTATAATGCAAAAAATTCTATTATAATCTATTAATAATTATCTTAGTGTGCTGTATATCCTCAAAACTTAGCCACATATAAAATAAAATTTTTATATAAAGACTGTTATTATTTAATGAAAATTAGCTTTGTTTCCAAACCTTTTTTAGATGGTATAATAGGTGGTAATGCTTATTTCTAATTCAATCTCAGGGATGAAGATATATTTAAGTATGTATTTTCTATTCTTTGGCCTTAATGAATGAAAGGTGTCAGGCTGCATGACTTCTAAAATCTTTTCTAGTCCTAAGATTGGAGAACTTCATGATAGTCAAGATATTCACACAGACTTCCAGCTATTTGGAAGAATTTTAATTTGATGGAAAGTAAACTTGTAATATTACAATTCATATACTTAAATTACTTGATGGGGTTTCCTATGATGTGCATATTTTCAGTTAAAGATTTTTCTTCAAAAATCCTAATTTCAAGGGGGTGCCTGGGTGGTTCATTCAGTTGTATCTGACTTTGGCTCAGGTCATGATATCGTGGTTCATGGGTTTGAACCCCCCATCAGGCTCTGTGCTGACAGCTTGGAGCCTGGAGCCTGCTTCAGATTCTGTGTCTCCCTCTTTCTCTGTCCCTCCCCCGCTCATGCCATCTCTCTCCATCTTTCAAGAGTAAATAAATATTAAAAAAAATAAAAATCCTAATTTCTATAAAATAAGTCCTGGGGAGGTAATGTATAGCATGTTGACTATAGTTAAGACTGCATTGCATATTTGAAAGATGCAAAGAGATCTTAAAAGTTCTCATTACAAGAAAAACACTTTTACAACTATGCATGGTGATGAAAGTTAACTAGACTTATTGTGGTGACCATTTTCCATTATATATAAATATGGAATCATGTTGTATATAAATTATACAACATAATACATATTACAAGACTAATATAATGTTATGTATTAATTACACCTCAATTAAAAATAATCCTAATTTCTGCTCATTGAAAAATTTTAAGGGGTGCTTTGAACACCAGCATGGGCAGTAATGCTGGTTTTTCTGGTTCTGCTGTCTAGTTTGGGGCTCTTCCTTTCCACAGGTTGGTTTCTCAGTGCCCTTGAGTAACAGGCTGGAAGTTGAGAGCTCTGATCCAAAGGCCACTGGGAGACTATGATACTCACCCAAACGCAAACGTACTGCCCTGGGCGTGACCTTTGGTGCCGCTGGGGCAGAGGCCTTCACGCCTGGTGCCACTGAAACCCCAGACTCTCCTAATAAACCCACACCACATAGTGTGCAGAATCATATCGCCATTGGCTGGCGTTCCCCAGACACAGGGCACAGAAAGCAGTAATAGGAAACCTTGGTTCCTTCATGTCTCCTGGCAACCAGTTTCAAAATCCATTTAAGACCCAAGGAATTCGTGATATAGTCGTGTTCTCTTTTTTCTTTCTTTTTCTTTCTTCCTTCTTTTCTTTCTTTCTTTCTTTCTTTCTTTCTTTCTTTCTTTCTTTCTTTCTTTCTTTCTCTTTCCTCCCTCCCTCCCTCCCTCCCTCTTCCTTCCATCCTCTTTCTTCCCAGGAGTTCAGGGAGGATTTAATTGCTGTGAAGTGCTAAATCTAATTTCCAGTATGTGCGAATTACCTCTTTGTGGAATTAAAATTTTATACAGATGCCTCTTTTGCTGCTGATTAGCAGCTCTGATTAAATAAATGAGAGTTCATGCAGGGGTTGGAAGGTCCTACTTGGAAGTTTTAGGGATCATGGTGCATAATCTGAAATCTAAATGACCCAGAGAGCGAAATGTTATCCATAATCACACTTCCGGTGCCAGAAAGAGCGTTAAGGAGGTGCTTTAAATGGCAACAGGCGCTGTTACTTGAAGTTGCCACGTCTCCTTAAGTCCCAGTTTGCCTTTTCACCGTCACAAATAAGAGCGATTGCTGTTGGGGGCCTCCGTTTTAAAAAAAAAAAAAAAAAAAAAAAAAAAAAGAAAGAAAGGACAAAGAGAGAAAAGAAAAGAACAACCAACAACAAACCAACCAAATGCAGCGCCTGGGACGGTGGCACCGGCGATAGCAGTCAGTCGGCTGCAAGTTTCTGCCGAAAGAGGGCGTTGGTCTAAGACTAATAGAAATTCGTGGACACAGACAGTCTAATGAAAGCCCATTTAAAATAATTTTCACCTTATTTTAATTTGTGGCCTTTAAGTATCAGAATTCCCCAGTCCAATGTAGCACGTTCACACTGCAAATGACCTCGGCGTGTTGTCACTTTCAGCGGGTCAAGTTCCATTTGGACCTGCCCTGTAGCGCAGCGGACTTCCGCGAGGCTCCTCTGGCCGCGGACTTCACGGCCGTTTCCATCCTTGTCCCCACTGCCGTTGTGGCTGTGACCAGTGGCAAGCCTAGGTCTCCGACACAGGACCTCTCTCGGCAGTGCAGAACCCGGAGCACAGTGTGTCGCGCGCTGGCGAGGAGAAGCGGTTAGAGCGGAGGGTGGTGCTGCTGCACCCAGGGGACCCTCGAGTGACGATTCAGGGAGGTCTCTTTAGTTACCTGGTTTGGCAAACAAAACCCTGAGGACGCTTCGGAGATGCTCTTCAAACTATTCGCCACTTCGAGAAGCGGAACTCTTCGCTCGCCTTTGCGAGCAACAAGTTTCGCTTTTCTGCTTGCAGGGCGCCGGCTGAGGGACTTTGCGCGGGGACACTGGAATCCTGGAAACGCTACGACTCCAGCGCGAACCCGCGTGGCCCAGGGGGAGGACGCGGGCGCGTAGCAGGGGAAAGCGGGGTAGGGAGGGGTGTAAGTAACGCCTCGGCTGGGAGTTCTGGGTCCTCGATCGAGCCGTCTGCCCTGGGGCCTTGGTCCCTGTTCCCTGACCTTGCGCCAAGGGACCAGGAAGGTCGGTGCCCGCCCCGAGTTGGCGCGTCAGGAGGGAATTTGGCCGGAGTGAGAAAGAGGTGAGAGCGAGCGGGACCTACGGAGTTTTGCAACGAAACTACAAATTTCTAGGACCACCCCCTTCCTCTAATCCAGTTATTTTTTGCATGGTGTGTGTGTGCCTGTGCGCACTTCTTTACTATCAAACACATTTCCCTGTGTAAAGCCTGGAGCTGGGGAAAGCGCTGCCGCGTGCGCGGCCAGGGTAAGGCGGGGGACCCCAGGGGTGGTGCGGTGTGGTGGGGGCTCCCGCCGGTGCGGACGAGGGCGACTGCGGCTTTAAGGCCAAGGCCGAGGGGTAGCTGGGAGTTGTTGGGGTTAGGGACCCGGGAACGGTGGGAAGGTAGGGGTGCGGGGAGGAGCCCTGATGTAAGAATGTTAATGAGAGGCTCCCCCAGCCCAGCCCCCATCACTCCCCACCCCCACCCACCCCACCCGCTGGAAATACAAACCCAGCCTCGGAGCGCCTTGTGTGGTAACACGCTCCGCCGCTGCCACGCTATTTAAACGCGGACTATGGATCCAGGAACCGGCGCTAATCAATGAGATCAAATGCGGGGGAGATGCACCGTCAATTACAAGCACTTGGACAAGTCTAACTTTTTTTTTCTTTTCTTTTCTTTCCTTTTTTTGTTTTGTTTTGTTTTTTACAACTACGTTTTCAAAAGCAATCTTAGCAACGCCCAAAGAAGCCACCTCTAAGTAAAATAGTATATATAAAGGGAGGGCAAATATATATATATTTATAAGTATATATATATATATATATAAATATATTACAGGCGTACAGGTTTACACGCGGTGAACTTTTTCTTCCTTCTCTCTCTCTCTCTCCCTTTTTTAAACGAGTGACATTGCAAAGGACTCTTCCTCTCTGTCTTTTGTTAAGTTAGTGAAAGGGATATTCTATTTTCTTAGAGCGCCCAAGGGGGCGCAGGGACCTCGCAGAGAAGAGTGGGGAGGAAAGAGGAAGGGTGGGTGGGGGGCAGAGGGCGAGTCGGCAGCGAGGGCAAGCGCTTTCCTGCGGCACGATGCCGTCCCTGCTGGTGCTCACTTTCTCCAAGTGCGTCTTGCTTGTCTGGGCGTTGCTGGTCGGCAGCACCGGTGGCGGTGGCGGCGAGGGTGCCAGCCCGGGCGGAGGGCGCCAGGAAAGAGAGGCGCTGCCGCCGCAGAAGATCGAGGTGCTGGTATTGTTACCCCAGGACGACTCCTACCTGTTCTCCCTGGCCCGGGTGCGGCCGGCCATCGAATACGCGTTGCGCAGCGTGGAGGGCAACGGGACCGAGAGGCGGCTTCTGCCACCCGGCACTCGCTTCCATGTGGCTTACGAAGACTCGGACTGCGGCAACCGCGCACTTTTCAGCCTGGTGGACCGCGTGGCGGCGGCACGCGGCGCCAAGCCGGATCTCATCTTGGGGCCGGTGTGCGAGTACGCGGCAGCGCCGGTGGCCCGGCTTGCGTCGCACTGGGACCTGCCTATGCTGTCGGCAGGGGCACTAGCCGCCGGCTTCCAGCATAAGGACACGGAATACTCGCACCTCACGCGCGTGGCACCCGCATACGCTAAGATGGGTGAGATGATGCTCGCCCTATTTCGCCACCACCAGTGGAGCCGCGCCGCGCTGGTCTACAGCGATGACAAGCTGGAGCGGAACTGCTACTTCACCCTCGAAGGGGTCCACGAAGTCTTCCAGGAGGAGGGCTTGCATACGTCTGCCTACAATTTCGATGAGACCAAAGACTTGGATCTGGACGACATCGTGCGCTACATCCAGGCCAGTGAGCGAGGTGAGCAGGAGCGCGCCCCGGGCTTCCGGCCCTAACCCTATCGCTCTCGGCGGCTCTCCCTACGTACCCGTCCGCTCCTCTGCGGAGTCCACTACCCAGGACAGGGGGAGATCGCGCACACGGGGATTCGCCGGGGCGTGCGCTGTTTGGCTGCGACAACCTTTGACTATCGCCCTTCCAGGTCTCGGGGTGAATGTGGAGGGCCTGGGGGAGGGGCGTCTGAGCCTGCAGCTCCCGCTTGACCAGGTCCGACAGGTGCTGTCGAACCGCTTGGGCTTTTCTTCCTCCCTCCCCCTTCACCAGCGCCAGTCTAGTGATTGGGGGCGCACTCCGATGCCCTGCTCCAAACATGGTCTGAAAACGTCTCAAGGCCGAAAGAACTTGTTGCCCAGTCGTTTACCGACGTGTCGCCCCCCACTAGTGCGGAAGCGTATGCGGACTCACTGCTGGCTCGCCGCTATTTGGCTAGCTTGGTTGTCCGTTTTTCCTGGCTGCTCCTTCCACAAATCCCAGCTTTCTTTTAAAGGGTCATTGTTTCGCCCTTCTCATTTCTTCTGTGGCCCTTATAAACGAGCTCCTGCGGTTTCCACCAAGAATGCCTCGTTGTGTCTGGACTCAGGTTCACTTAACACCCCCACCCCCGGTGCGTTCGAAACCGTGGTCTCTAAAGCGTCCTGACTGAGGCTTTGCGCGAGAGAGCGCTGGAGAAGCGGGCGCTGTGCTGCTTTTCCAAGTGTATCCCCCCCCCCAAGTTTTCTCCCCGGGTCTGTGGAGGTTTGAACAGCCACCTAACTGAACAAAGCTCAGGGTTGAGGATGGCGGCTATGGCTACAGCGAGCGGGTGGAGAAGCGGGTGGTCGCGGATACCTAATTGCAGATGCCCCCAATAAGGCCCCTTTTACAGCAGCGTAGGCTGCGTGAAGGTGGGCTGAGGTCCCAGTAAAGTGCGGTTCCCTCCTTCCGGGTGTCAGGTTTGGGGTGCACGGTGCTCGGGGAATCCCACCTCTGCTCCCCCTCGGCGCGCACGCGCCTGGATTGTCAGTGGTGCAGTCCGGGCAAAGCTGCCCACGACCCCACAACCCCACGACCCCACGCGGGGAAGCTAAAGGGGAGAAGGGCTGAGCCAAACACAGGGCTAGCCCACGACTTGGCAAGGCCAGGCGCCTGGACGCTGGCCGTGGGACAAAGCGCAACCGGAAGCTGGGGGCCTCAGGAACAGGTGAGAGCGGGCAGAGGCTCCACGGAGGATGGCGCTGTGGCAATCCCTTTTTCCCAGGTTGGCCACTCGGACTCGACTCGGGAGTGAACGCACTCTTTAGAGGGAGGAGACGGGAAGTGTTGACAGTGGGGATGCACCGCCAAGTTTTGAGCGTTGAACTCCAGTCTGTCTGCGCCGAATCCCTGCCAGACAAGCAGGCGGGGCGCCGGTTTCGCTGATTATGAAAAAGGGCACTTGTGTCCAACCGCTGCGGACTCGCCACGCCCGGCGGAGAAACCCACGTTTACTTCTTTCCCCTCTCCCTGTCCGCAGGTTACCGCAGACCCCTGCAGACCTCGGGTTTCTCTGTTCTTCGGAACCTGGTTTTTCAGCTCTTGACTTTCGAGGGCCAGGCGTTTCCAGGGCCTGGCTTTCGAGGCCAGGAAGGGCTGGGAATCGGGGGCGTGTTACCCTGCGGGCGCGGGCCGCGATCCTCCTTGGCGCCTATGCTGCCAAAGCCCTGAAGGTCTAAATGCTGGTGGTGGTGAGCCATGTATACATGGCCTGCGATTCCTGGCCTAGCGGAGCGGTCAGCCCGGAGGAGGACAGGCCCCTCAGCCTCACAATGGTGTGGCTGAGGTGGGGTAGAGAGGAACCAGTGCCCTGGTAGGCCTGGGGGCTCAGAGGCCTTGGGCTATAGTCTGGTGCTGCCGATTATTTTAAACCCCGGAGCCTCAGAGCTGTTCCCAGGTCTTTTTGCTGCTGCTTCTATGTTTTTCTAACACTTTTGAATTTAGTAGTGGAAGTTTGCTGGGCTGAACTGTATGCTTTACAGGTGATAAGGCCACCATGCTTACTCTGAAATACATTTCCAGCAGTGACCTGGTGGAAATATAAATATTCAGAAATATACAACAAAAGTTTCTCTCCTAAGCCTTCACCCCCACCCCCCATTTCTGTACCCTCAGGAGAGAAAGTTGCTTGATAACAAAGCTCTCTTTGGGCACCTTTTTAAAAAATTAAAAAAAAATTTGTTTATTTAATTAAAAAAAATGTTTATTTTTGAGAGAGAGACAGAGTGTGAGCAGGGCAGGGGCAGAGAGAGGGGGAGACACAGAACCTGAAGCAGGCTCCAGGCTCTGAGCTGTCAGCACAGAGCATGGTGGGGGGCTTGAACTCACAAACCCTGAGGTCATGACCTGAGCAGAAGTCGGAAGCTTAACTGACTGAGCCACCCAGGTGACCCCAGAATGGTTATTTATTTATTTTGAGACAGAGCAAGTGGGGGAGGGGCAGAGAGGTGAGGGGGAGAATCCCAAGCAAGCTCCGAGCCATCAGTACAGAGCCCAACTCAGGGCTTGACCCACAGACTGAGAGTTCATGGCTTGAGCCAAAATCATGGCCTGGGCTGCTCAACTGAGCTACCTGGGCGCCCCTTTCTGGGGACATTTTACTAATCACTCTTACTTCTCCGTAAGTGGTTAAAGTACTAATCACTCTTACTTCTCCCAGAGCACCTGCCCTGGCTCAGGCATTCACTGGCAAAACAGGTGGGCTGCTGCTAAACCTCGGTACCTCGGGCTCCTCAGGTCAAGTAGGGGTGGTTGGGGCACCCCATCTTGGGGATGCTGGGAGGGCTAAATGAGCTAACACACGGGATGTGCTGAAGCAGTGCCAGACACACACGGAATGCTCAGCAAATGCGAGGTTTTATTATAGTTATTACTATTTTATGTATGTGATGATAATTGCCCTTGCAGGGGTGAGGCCCTGCTGTGGGGAAAGAACCCTGGGAGGAGAAGCAGGTGCTCTGGCTTTGGCATCTCCACTCAGCTGCTGTGTGGCCAGGCATGGCACTGACTTTCTCTGAGGTGGAATTTCCTCCCCGAAACGGTGAGGTTGGATGAGAATCAGGCCTCTTCACACTGATCCTGGGTTTGGATTTGTGCTCATTCAGGTATGAAACATATGACGGACCACATTTGTGTCCTTGAAAACTCCATGTTAAACCTCAGAGAACTAGAGAGTCTCCCATTTCCCCCCTCTTTTGGGGGTAACATTTTTGGCAGTTTTTTTGATCTTAAATTAATCTTTATTATTTTTTTTAATGCTTATTTATTTTTGAGAGAGAACATGAGCGGGAGAGGGGCAGAGAGAGACAGAGACACAGAATCCGAAGCAGGCTCCAGGCTCTGAGCTGTCAGTACAAAGCCAGATGCAGGGCTTGAACTCATGGACCATGAGGTCATGACCTGAGCTGAAGTCAGGTGCTTAACCGACTGAGCCACCCAGGCGCCCCTGATCTTAAGTCATCTTTAAGATCATATCACAGATGTCTGAATTTCTTAATGGGTAAAAACTGATAATGCCGCCATCTCAAATAATAATATGACTAAAATTTCATTTGGTCATGTGCTGTACTGTAAAATGAAGGGACATTAATCATTCCTTTTAGGGACTTAGCATTGAAATCAATAGTTAAAAATTTCCCCCCTCTTTTATCTTTAACCAACATATATCATCAGCAAAATACACACACCTGAGTATATATTCATAAAAAATAATGATCCATATTTAAAACTGATTCAATTCTAACGCCTACTGCTGCCCTCAGTATTCTATACTCAGCAATAAATTTAGTTTCAAAAAGGCTAGTTTAAAAATAAAGATTTTTTCAAGCAATAGAGGCTAGCAGTTGTTTTGTCGATACATGTTATGAGATGCAGAACGAGAAGTATTACACACACACATTTTTGTGTGAAGAACTATAGTTTTATCCTTTTAGTTATTAATATGTCATTACTCTGGGCCTGCATAACAACTGTAGAGATAACAGTATTTAATCAGTACAAGAGCCATTTATTTTTAGAATTAGCCTGGGGTAAATGACCAAGTGGTGGGTCAGCAGAATTTTTGAGCAAAGAATGCATGTTAAGTGTAAAATAACTAACACACAGCAGGGGAAGAAAGAAGCATTGTAAGTTGTAGTGTAGAAATTCTGAAAGCCTTTGGAGTAGATGGAACTTTGTGAACAACAAAAATAAAAGTGCAATCTCTGTTTTGCAAATGAAACCCATTGTTGTATAGTGTAGGAACAGCCAGAAAGAAGTATTTTTTAAAAATATTAATCTTATGGGAGTTAGTTACACAGTTACATAGTTTAAAAAGTCAGAAGATTGGACGTTTGGGTGGCTCAGTGGGTTAAGCGTCTGACTTTGGCTCAGGTCGTGATCTCACAGTTTGTGAGCTTGAGCCTTGCATCCGGCTCCAGGCTGACAGTGCAGAGCCTGCTTGGGATTCTCTCTCCTTCCCTCTCTCTGCACTTCTCTCTCTCTCTCAAAATAAATAAATAAACTTAAAAAAATGTAAGATTACACAAGCCTTATTAGGAACAAGAATTTCCTATCTTGTATTTCCCATTTCTCACTTCCCAGAGGAAAGCTTTTTTTCTTTTCTTTTCCTTTTTTTTGTTGCTGGCAAGTATATTGGTTGAAGCAAAAACAGTATTTGATCAAATCAGCAGCTTTTTCTATCCCCAAATTCTTTCCCTGAGAAAAGAAACAAGTGGTTGCCTTCCATGATGATAATTTCAAAAGAAATATTAGCCATAACTTCCCATACTAGTGAATTTTTAATTTCATATTTTTTACAGATGTTACCTGTGAATTTATTTATGTAACCTTCCTCAATCTACACACACACACACACAAAATTTATTTATTTATTTTTAATTTAATTTATTTTTTAAAATTTATATCCAAGTTAGTTAGCATATAGTGCAACAATGATTTCAGGAGTAGATTCCTTAATGCCCCTTACTCATTTAGCCCATCCCCTCCCACAACCCCTCCAGTAACCCTTTGTTCTTCATATTTAAGTCGCTTATGTTTTGTCCCCCTCCCTGTTTTTATATTATTTTTGCTTCCCTTCCCTTATGTTCATCTGTTTTGTATCTTAAAGTTCTCATATGAAGAAGTCCTATGTCTTTGTCTTTGTCTAATTTCTCTTAGCATAATACCCTCTAGTTCCATCCATGTAGTTGCAAATGGCAAGATTTCATTCTTTTTGATTGCCGAGTAATACTCCATTGTATATATGTACCACATCTTCTTTATCCATTCATCCATTGATGGACATTTGGGCTCTTTCCATACTTTGGATATTGTAGATAGTGCTACAATAAACATTGGGGTGCATGTGTCCCTTTGAAACAGCACACCTGTATCCCGTGGATAAATACCTAGTGCAATTGCTGGGTCGTGGGGTTGTTCTATTTTTAATTTTTTGAGGAACCTCCCTACTGTTTTCCAGAGTGGCTGCACCAGCCAGTGCAAAAGAGATCCTCTTTCTCTGCATCCTCGCCAACATCCGTTGTTGCCTGAGTTGTTAATGTTAGCCATTCTGACAGGTGTGAGGTGGTATCTCATTGTGGTTTTGATTTGTATTTCCCTGATGCTGAGTGATGTTGAGCATTTTTTCATGTGCTGTTGGCCATCTGGATGTCCCCTTTGGAGGAGTATCCATGTCTTTCACCCATTTCTTCACTGGATTACTTGGTTTTTGGGTGTTGAGTTTGATAAGTGCTTTATAGATTTTGGATACTAACCCTTTATTATGTCATTTGCAAATATCTTCTCCCATTCTGTTGGTTGCCTTTTAGTTTTGCTGATTGTTTCCTTCGTTGTGCAGAAGCTTTTCATTTTGGTTCATTTTTGCTTTTGTTTCCCTTGCTTCTGGAGACGTGTTGAGTAAGAAGTTGCTGCGGCCGAGATCAAAGAGGTTTTTGCCTGCTTTCTCCTCGAGGATTTTGATGGCTTCTTGTCTTATATTTAGGTCTTTCATCCATTTTGAGTTTGTTTTTGTGTATGGTGTAAGAAAGTGATCCAGGTTCATTCTTCTGCATGTTTCTGTCCAGTTTTCCTAGCACCACTTGCTGAAGAGACTATCTTTATTCCATTGCATATTCTTTCCTGCTTTGGTCAGAGATTAGTTGGCCATACATTTGTGGGTCCATTTCTGGGTTCTCTATTCTGTTCCATTGATCTGAGTGTCTGTTTTTGTGCCAGTACCATACTGTTTTGATGATTATAGCTTTGTAATACAGCTTGAAGTCTGGGATTGTGATGCCTCCTGCTTTGGTTTTCTTTTGCAAGATCGCTTTGGCTATTCGGGGTCTTTTCTGGTTCCATACACATTTTAGGATTGTTTGTTCTAGCTCTGTGAACATGCTGGTGTTATTTTGATAGGGATTGCATTGATGTAGATTGCTTTGGTTAGTATTGACATTTTAACAACATTTATTCTTCTTATCCAGGAGCATGGGATATTTTATCATTTTGCTGTGTCTTCTTCAACTTCTTTCATAAGCTTTCTATAGTTTTCAGTGTATAGATTTTTCACCTCTTTGGTTAGATTCATTCCGAGGTGTTTTATCCAGAGGAAAGTATTTTCAACCCTTGCAGCTATTTCTGTAGGTATTTGGTTTCAGACCTCCAGAAAACAGGTTACTTTGATGATTTCAGTTTTTGTTTTTCTCTCTTGCCATCCCAGTGGAAGGTGTTAGTTTGGTTCTCTTCTACTGCGTGTTCACCACACACTCAAGGTTTTCCCCGCAGCCATCCTTTCAAGTGGCTGTGTGAAAATTTTTGGTTAGCTCCGCATTCAGTGTCTATATCATTATTGCCTTCTAAATGCTATTTGTAGTTGGCCCATATAGGCTATTACAATGATATTTCCTTTATTGCTCTAGTTTTCCTTGGGCTAAAAAAAAGTCTGTTTTTGATTGTTTGCTTAGTGTCCTACGAGCTTATAACTAAATCATCTATCAACTCTATTTTAAGCCCCTGAAATGTTCCGGTTTGGTTATTATCTAAACAGTTTGCGCAGCTGTCAGTCGGGATTCTCTCCCCAACACCCCCCTGTATCTCCCATTGCCTCCCTATCTCTCTCTGTCTAGATCTCTATGCGTTCGTCTTTCTTGGCTTATGCTCTTGTTTTGGTGAGCACATCCTCCAGGAGTTTCTCAGAAAGGGTGGATGAGAGCTAAAGCTTGATACCTTTCATGACTGAAAATGTCTTCATTCTTCCCTTATACATTATTATGGAATTCTAGGTTGGAAATCGTTTTCCCTCAAGATTTGAAGGATTGTCTTCTAAATTCCACTGCTGCTACTAGGAAGCTGAATTGATTTGGATTCTTGACCTGTTATCTGTTATTTTTTTTCCTGAAAAATTTTAGAATTTTCCTTTTGCTCCCAATATTTTAACATTTTTAAAAATTATTTTATTAAAAAAACCTGTTAATGTTTATTTATTTTTGAGAGAGTGAGAGTGAGAGAGAGAGAGAGAGAGAGAGAGACAGAGCACAAGCAGGGGAGGGGCAGAGAGAGAGGGAGGCACAGAATCCAAAGCAGGCTCCAGGCTCCGAGCTGTCAGCACAGAGCCTGATACGGGGCTCCATCTCATGAACCATGAGATCATGACCTGAGCCGAAGTTGGACGCTTAACTGACTGAGCCACCCAGGCGCCCCTAGAATTGTATTATTTTGATGTTCAATCTAGGCTTCCTGGATCAAAACGTTACTTTTCTTACTCTTTTTCTCCTATTTGCCACCTGTCATTTATTTATTTATTTATTTATTTATTTATTTATTTATTTATATTTATTAAATTGAAGTTAGTTAACATAAAGTGTAGTCTTGGCTTCAGGGGTAGAACCCAGGGATTCATTTCTTACATATGACACCCAGTGCTCATCCCAAAGAGTGCCCTCTAACGCCCATCACCCATTGCCCATTTAATCCATCCCCCCACCCACCTCCCCTCCAGCAGTCCTCAGTTTGTTCTCTGTATTTAAGGGGCTTTTATGGTTTGCCTCCCTCTCTGTTTTTATCATATTTTTCCTTCCCTTCCCCTGTGTTCATCTGTTGAGTTTCTCGAATTCCACATATAAGTGAAATCATATGATATCTGTCTTTCTCTGACTAATTTCGCTTAGCATAATACACTCTAGTTCCATCCACGTTGTTGCAAATGGCAAGATTTCATTCTTTTTCATCACTGAGTAGTATTCCACATATTCTTAATCCATTCATTAGTCTTTGACATTTGGGGTCTTTCCATAATTTGGCTATTGTTGATAGTGCTGCTGTAAACATTGGGGTGTATGTGCCTCTTGGAATCAGCATTAAAAATTTTTTTTAATGTTCATTTTTTTGGGGGGGACAGTGTGCGAGTGGGGGAGGGGCAGAGGGAGATGGAGGCTCAGAATCTGAAGCAGGCTCCAACCTGTGGAGCTTGAACCCACAAGCTGTGAGATCATGACCTGAGCCAAAGTCGGACACTTAACTGATGTCCAGGTGTCCCTCGAATTAGCATTTTTGTATCCTTTGAATAAATTCCTAGTAGTGCAGTTGCTGGGTCGTAGGGTAGTTCTGTTTTTAATTTTTTGAGGAACTTCCAGAGTGACTGCACAAGTTCGCATTCCCACCAGCAGTGCAAAAGCGTTCCCCTTTCTCCACACTTTGCCAGTCTCTGTTGTTTCCTGGTTTAATTTTAGCCATTCTGACAGTACCACCTGTCTTTTAAAAAGAAATTCCTCTTCTTTAGATATTCCTTTGACTATGCCCCAGATTTCTATTAAGTTTTGGTTTCTAATTTCTGCTATCATAGTTTTGATTTTCAGCACATGGCATATCTTGCTTCACTTTCATGACATAACATCTCTTTTCCTTTTTTTTTTTTTTAAAGTTTATTAATTTTGAGAGCGAGTGAGCAGGGGAAGAGCATAGAGAGAGAGAGGGAGAAAGATAGAGTCCCAAGCAGGCTCTGCGCTGGCAGCACAGAGCCCGATGCGGGGCTCAAACTCGTGATCCATGAGATCATGACCTGAGCCGAAACCAAGATTCAGATGCTTAACCGAATGAGCCACCCAGGTGCTCTGAAAATATGTTTTTACTGCTGGTAAAACGTATTAGAAAATATGGATTTAGCTTTGTTGCCAAGAGGGCCTATTTGCTATTATTTCTTCCCTAATATGTGCCCTCCACAAGCAGACATGTCCCAAAAAAGGAAGGAAGAAAAGGCTGGGTCCAGCATGCCATTTTTGGTTTTAGACTCACCAATCCAACAATTTAGTCCTTTTCCTCTGGGGTGGGTGGGGGGAGAGGGATAAATGGAGGTCCATTGAGAGATGAGGAGTGTCACTCTCTCAGAGGTTGCTCCAGATGGAAACTTGAGCCCGGGGAAAAGATAGCCTCCTAACTCAGTTATGCTACCTGCTCTGTTTCTGGTTCTCTGAATTGACCTCTGTAGTCACCCCTCTGCACTTCTCTCTCTGCCCTTCTTAGAGTGATTGCAAGAACATATTGTGATCGTGAGAAGTCACTTAAAGAAGACACTGGGAATCAGATGGCGGAGGATGCCATGGAACATCACAAGTTCTTTGGCAAAGAGAAAAATAGAGCAGAATGAAGAACACCCAGAAACTTAGGATCACACTATCATCCCCTCTTTCAGAAATTTAACAATTTGACCAAAAACTTAGTATTTATATATTTAACTATACTTAAATACAACACAAATTGTCTTAATTGACCTTCATTTAAGCAGCCTGTAGGATTAGCTGAAGGTCTCTTTTTCTCTGTACACTTTATTGACTGTTGGTGAATGTTGGTAGTTGTATACTTCTCCTGAGTATGCCCACACTCTTCTCACACTTGTCCGTGTCCTTTCCAAGAGTTGTTGCCAAATGTGTTTATACCACTTGTACTTATTATCATAAGTATGTAATTTAATTAGTTATTATATAAACTGATGAAACATGAGTAGGAAGAGAAAGCTATTTTAGTGAAAACTATTTTAAACCTTCCGACAGATTGTATAAAGGCAAGTTGTTAAAAATAGTTGCTGTGGAGTTAGGCATGAATGAAATAGCCGTAAGAGATTAGGGAACAGCCTACAGATCGAGAAGGATTCTTCATTCTCTCTGCTCTGCTGGTGTCTGTGAGTACTTGTTCCAACCTAAACTGGATGATAATGTACATTATGGGTTTGTTTTATGCAAGAAAAAAACAATATCCTGTCCATGGACTTGGAAATTAAGATTTCCTTTTTGAGAGTTTAACTACATGGTCAACACAAAGTGGATGAGGTATAAAATAATCAAAATCGGGGCACTTAGGTGGCTCAGTCGGTTGAGCATCTGACTTTGGCTCAGGTCACGATCTCACCGTCCGTGGGTTCAAGCCCCACATTGGGCTCATTGCTGTCAGTGCAGAGCCTTCTTGGGATCCTCTGTCTCCGTCTCTTTCTGCCCCTCCCCCGCTTGTGCGCTCTCTCTCTCTCTCTCTCTCTCTCTCTCTCTCTCAAAAATAAATAAACCTTAAAAAAAATAATCAAAGTCTGCTTATATAGACACGCTGCTGCTGTGGGTCACTCTTGCCCAGCCCAAGCAGGTACTGACATTTTAAAGAAAGAATATGTCTGTCAGAAGGTTTGGTCTTGGTGGTGATAGGAATAGGGAGGAGATGGGCCAGGACTGTAAAAATAGACAAAGAAGTGATAGAGGGGCAGGTGTCGGGCATAGCCTGTCCAGGACTTGGGGAAGCTTGTGCTCTGGCCTAAGGACACAGCCTGCTCGGTCCTGGGCCAGGTATCGCACTTGTATGGCCTGGTGCCTTTGAGTGCCTGAACCCTCCAACTGACGTCCCTGAGTCTGATTTCATCCTCACTAGCATTCTACTACCTTACAATTTGGCTTATCAGTTGGCATGCCCAGGTATATGCTGACACAAATGTGTTCGTGACCACTCTGGTTATCATTGAAATCAAGCAATCTGCATCTCAGGGTACCTAAACACATCTGAGGTAGGGGGTGCCTGGGTGGCTCAGTCAGTTAAGCGTCTGACTTCGGCTCAGGTCATGATCTCATGGTTCATGGGTTCAAGCCCTGCATCGGGCTCTGTGCTGACAGCTCGGAGCCTGAAGCCTGCTTCAGATTCTGTGTCCCCCTCTCTCCCTGCTCCTGCCCCTGCTCACGCTCTGTCTCTCTCTCTCTCAAAAATGAATAACAATTAAAAAAAACCCCGAAACATCTGAGTTAGGTTATTGGGACTCTGCCTCCAAGCAATGACTCTATTTTTTATGTGCTGACAGAATCATGTTCTATATCCAGGGGTTTAGAGCCAAGCTCCAGACTATGATCAGTTGATCAAAAGCTGATAAGGGCTGCTGGACAGTCAGCCAGAGCCTCCCAGGGCCTTCTGCAGATGCCCACTCTTGGAATCTGTGCTTTTCAAACTTGTCCAGCCTCAGCCTTGTCCTTATTGGCTGCTCTGTAGGACTCTATGGCTCTTTTGTCATTCCAGGGTCGAGAATTGAATCAGAGCTAAAACAAAGGTCTAGGTCATAATGAGCGATGAAGAGTTTCTTTGAAAGCTTCCTTGCTAAGGCACCTTGGAATTTGACTATTTATTCCAAATATATAACAATATTTCCAGGCACAGATAACGCCTATCCCCACAGTTATAGACCTTTAGGAGTTTTGTATTGTTAAAACTTGTTTTTCAGAGCTTTTAGCCTGCACACAGAGCCCTTTTGTGGTAAGAAATGTCAGAGTCATGATTGAACACTTTGAATTAACATGCACAGTAAACAATATCAAGTGCGTAAACCTTCACGTAGGTTTGTTTTACGTCTTTCAGCACCCATGCTTTTTCAAAGAACGTGTACATCGCGGAGGGCTGCACGCATGGTTATAGCCCCCAGGCCTCTCCAGGCCTTCTGTTTCCATGTATGCAGCAAAACACAGTGGTCTGTGTTTTGATGGACCAGGGCCATCAACAATGATCAAATTAACTAGATAACGGCCAGGTACCCACTTCACTGTTGGCTGATGTAGCTCTTATGTGGCGGGAAACAATGTTCTGGAGCTGTTTAAAGCTTCTCAAGTTTGACAAGTGTGGGTATAAGCTGAGAGAACATGAGGTGGGGCCTGGAATTCTGTTAACTATTTCCTATATACGTTGAGACAGCTTGAGAAAAATGTTTCAAAATTCAGACAGCAGAAAGCTTATACCCCTCACTGAATCCTGATTTGCCAAATGACTGTTCTCCCTCAAACCATTCAGTTTGCTTCTTCAGGAAAATGTATTTTCCATGCTGTTAAGTATTAAAAGCAGTTGACACACTTGACTGGCTTATATTGGGTAAATCTGATGATACATTTGAGGTATTTTTAAAGAACTTTATTTTGAAGTAATTTTACACTTTTGGAAAAGATGTAAGAAAGTATAAAGAACCTTTGCACAGCCTTCATCCAGATTGTTGCCAATTATTAACATTTTGCCACATATGCTTTCATTCCAAATCTCTCCCCTCCTCCTTCTCCTCCTACTCCTCTTCAAACACACACACACACACACACACACACACACACACACATACTCACACAATGATCTTTTTATGGACCACTTGAGAAGTAGGGCCATCATGTTCCCTTACCCCTAAATACTTAAGTCTGTGTTTCCTAAGAACAAGGGCATTCACTTACGTAACCACAGTATAAATATGAAAAGCAAAAACTTGAACACAGACGCAACACTGCTATCTAATTTACAGACTTATTCAGATTTCTCCGGTTGTCTCAATAATGCCCTTTATAGCAAAACTTTTTTATTATTTTTTTTGGGATCCAGAATCACACACGGTATTTAATTTTCTTTTCCTAAAAGTCTTTTTAGTTTAGAACATTTCGTCAGGCTGTCTTTGTTTTCATGAAACTGATCGTTTTCATGAGCAGAGGACAACTATTCTATAGACTGTCCCCCAAAGTTGAGTTTTTGGCCTCTCTCCTGATTAGATTTATGTTGCCCATCTGACATTTGGATCCTGGGTGTAGGCTCATGAATGTGTTCCCATGGTTGATGATATTGGCTTCCATCACTTGGTTATGCTGGTGACCGCTTGCTTTCTCCACTGTAAAGTTACTATTCATTCCCTCTGTAATTAGTAAGTAATGAGTGAGGAGATGCTTTAAGGGCTATATTAGTACCCTGTCTCCCTCCCCTGGTTTCCACGTCCCCACTATCCTCTGGGAAGGGGTGTTTCATGCATGTTGTTTGTTCCTCCTTCCCCAGTGGTGATCATGTGTGCAAGCAGTGACACGGTCCGGGGCATCATGCTGGCAGCGCACAAGCACGGGATGACCAGTGGAGACTACGCCTTCTTCAACATCGAGCTCTTCAACAGCTCTTCCTACGGTAAATGCTTATACCGCTTCTAGTCTCCCCTCCCTCGAAGGTGTCAAAACGAGGTCATGAGAAAGCCAGTAATTTGAATTACCTCAGTAGATCTGGTTCCATAAAAAGGGTTTTAGAAATCTGTGATATTGAACACTCTGGGGACTTCTTGTAAGTTCTCACGCTTTTCTTCTCTGAGAACTCAGCAAGCAGATACCTCATACTGGTGATGGCAACAGACTTGTTTGGGAGTGAGCATAGCTGTCTCCAGTCCTCCAGATGGTTGTAAATCTAGGCCCTAAAGACCCCTCCTCAGTGTGTTTCCAACTGCAGGTTGCCACCATGATTGACTATTGGAAGAATGTTAGTGAGATTTGGGCATAATTTTTAATAGAATAGACTAGAATATATCAACATAATAGAACATGTCAAAGTGTATTACACATTGCATGTGTATTATTTCATAAAACTTTTATTTTGGAAATATAATTGTATGTGTGTATATATTTATGCATGTTACACATGTGTTTGTAATGGGTTATAGTGTGAAAGTAAAACAACTATTACTGTAAATTGAGGTAAAACATTTTAAAAGCTACTGCTCCCAGCCCCTCTTCCTTCCAGATTACTGCCCATTAAGCTTCTCCTTTGTAGAAGTTTGAGATCCACCAACACATATCAGTGAAAGAATATAATTTCTTAAAATGGATCTGGGGAAGTTCCCAGTGTTCCTGTGATGGAGGGTGTTTAAGAAGGCCATGAAGATCACAGATACAAAACATTTTCTCCATATGTGATTAAGGCCCTCTCTGAAGGAGACAGTATAGAGCAATGGCACATTTTCTTAAATACTGCATCTTGACTGCTCAAAGCTGAGCAGTTATAGGGAATCATAAGTGTGCTTATCGCAAATGGTTTGTTTATGCTGAGCTCGACTTCCCAGTTCTTGCTGTTGAGATATGGTTAGACAGGATCTAAACATTGAAGCATCCACCTCAGTTTCCTGCTCTGATACCCTGGCTTATTCAAGCAACCCAAGCAATAGAGCATTGTGCATAAACAGATAATAAAACATAGTTCTCACAGGGATAAACAAAAGTTGATGAAACACAAGTAGCTACTGCTTCCTGTAGTGGATAAGATTGGAGATTTGAGGCTTGTAGGGTAAACACCATGTTTTTCCTCCTTGCTGCCATGGTTGTCTTTCCCCTTCTCTTTGCATAAGTGAAGTGCTGCTTTCACTTTTTGACCACAGATCAGAATGTAATTATGTTATTGGCTATAGCATTGAGTTCACTGAGATAGTAGTAGAGACTGGTGAAAAATGAAAAACATTTATCCTGAGTTTTGTAAGTTGGTAATGCAAACACAGTATTTATTTGGAGAAAATGATGTGAATGCACAGTATAAATGGGCCAGGGCAATGCAAATATTAGGTACCGGAATTTCTTGCATCTGCAGGTAAAGCTTGTATTACTTTTCCTTGCTAATTATAATACATGAGTATTAAGGAAATTTGAGAGAAATAGAAAATCACAGGGCAGAAAGTAAGTTACTATAATTCTGCCACCCAGCTAAAAGTATGTTGATAATATGTAGAAGTATGTACGTCTTGCTTATTTTATAAAAAAACATATTTACGAAAATATTTTTTAATAAAGTGTTGATACTGTTTCAAGTGTGGCTACGTAGTATTTTGTAATGCTGATATGCCATCTTTATGTAAATAGTCTGTCGTTTTTCAATATTTATGCTGTTCTCAGCTTTTTACTATTAAGAACAGTCCTATATTGAGTGGCTTTGTATGTGCGTGCACACATGCACATACACATAGTTATACATACATATTATCTGTAGGATAAGTTTCTTGAAGTAGAATTTCTGGGTCAAAAGTTTTAAGTTTTGATAGATATTGCCAAGTTGACCTCTAAAGAGGTTTACCACTTTATGCTTTTGCAACAAGCTATGAGATTGTCTGTTTTTCTGCATCCTTACATCATCTAACTTTTAAATTATTTTATATATTTGAACTTCTTTTTATGTCCATAAGCTAAGTTTTTCAGTTTCTTTATTTATATTCTGCACCATTCTTGTTGAGTTCATTCTTAGAGGTTATGTTTTCTGGTTGTTACTATGATGGTGATCATTTCCCATTACATTTTATAATTGTAGTTGTTATGTAGATAAGCTATGAATTTTTATTTATTTATTTTGCAAGAATTCCACATATTAAATCCTCTGTTCCAGTAGTTTTTATATCATTTTCATATAGGAACAAGAGTTTTTCCTTCATTTTGAAGTTGAATATATATTTTTCTTTTCTTATTGCATTGGCAAGAACCTCCAGAATAATATTATTTTATATATATATATATATATATATATATATATATAATATATATATTATATTAATTTTTGACTTCTTGAACTGAAGTACATGTTAAGGTATCCTTTTATTTCTAGTTTCTTAAGTGTGGTTTTAAAAATTGGAAATGAGCAGTGAATGTTATCAAATACACTTGACATATACTTTTAATAAATTTCCTAATATTGAGTCCTTGTAGTATTCTTGGAATTAAGTACATTTTATCATGATGACTTTTTTAGATGCACTGCTGATTTTATGTTTTTAGAATCTTATTTAGGATTTTTGAGTCTATATTCATGAGTGAGATTGGACAGTAGTTTTCTTGCCTTGAGGTGGTATTGCCAGTTTTAATATCAGGTTTATATTAGCTTTATAAAATTAATCGGGACACTTTCCATTGTTTTTGTGCTCTAGAACAGTTTATATACCATAAGAATATTCCTTGAAAGATGGAAACAATTCAACTCTGTATCTGGACCTAACTTCTTTTTAGAGGTAATTTTTGAAAAACTTAAAAAAATAGTTTTGAAATAATTTTAGACTTAAAGAAAATCTGCAAAAATAATATAGAGAGTTCATGTATATCTTTTACCCAGATCCCTCTAATGTTAACAACTTAAATAACCATAGTACAATTATCAAAATAAGAATATTAACATTGGTACAATACTGCTAACTAAACTACAAGTCTTATTTGAAATTTACTACCTTTCCTCCTAATGATCTTTTTCTGTTCCAGGATCCAAACCATTTAGTTGTTGTATCTCCTTAATCTTTACCAATCTGTGATATTTTCTTAATCTTTGTCACTTATGACCTGACACTTCTGATGAGTTTGTTATTTTGTAGAATGTCTCCCAGTTTGGATTTATCTGTTGTTTTCACATGGTAAGATTGAGTTTAAACTTATTTGGCAAGAGTACTACAAAAGCGATGCTGTGTCCTTCTCATTGCATTATATTAGTGTATAATCAGTGTAATTTTGGGTCAACTTTTTAAAACATATTTTTTCCATGAATTCAGTTTTTCTGCTTCTTGAAAATTTAATTGCAGAGTTACACAGTGTACTCTATATAACCTACAAAGTATCCTTGGTGTTTCTGATTAGGTACCCTTTCTTTTTCACCTGATGGTTGTCAGGTTTTGGGCTCTGGCATCAGTCTCTCTGAGGGGCTGTGCTCTTGGCAAATTGATGCAACCCTGCCCTCCCCCGCAAGTCTTAGTTTCTTCTAATGATAATAATAGTACTTACTTCTTTGTATCAGGCTGAGTAATAAATGAGATAATGTATGTGAGATACATAGCAAACTTCTTGAAATATAATGAATGTTTAATAAATATTAGGTTTATTATTAGTGTTAGTTTGCTTTGATGATTATATATAGTACTCAAAAAATGGTAAGTTCATAAACTTTTCTTGGTATAGTTTTATAGATAAGTTCAGGCCATACATTCCATTAACAAATTAACCAACTTTATCTAATACAGCCTAGGAATGGATGTAGGTGCATTAAGAATTACATCTGCATGCAAGACTCCCACCTATAGTGATTTAAACAAATGTAGAGGTTTATCCTTTACAGAGGTGGCAGTTGAGAGCAGAGGTGGTCGTTCCATAATGTCATCAAGGATGCAAACTTCTGTTTTTTGGCACCTTTAATCTTAGTGAACAGTGTCCACCCTCAAGATCACAAGATGGTGGCTAGGACTCCAGGGATTGTGTCTTCAATCTAGGCAAGATGAAGGGGGAAAGAGACCATCTCCGTTGACTCAGTTCTGTTTGAAGGCTCTCTGGAAGCCCCTCTCATTAACTTCTTACATATCATTTGCTACCCCTAGTTGTGAGGGAGGGCAGTAAATGTGCGCTTTCAGCTGGACTCATTGTTGTCCCAAATCAATTTAGGAATTTGTTACTAATGGAGAAAGAAGAATGGATGATGGGAAACAAATTTCCATGTTTGCCACAGACCCTGAAGCCCTTTCCTCCTCAGAGTAGAAGCAGTAGACAGAATCTTATGGCAGGCAGGGGGACCTGGACCAAGATTCTGGTGTCCATTATCAGTAAAGGGTCCTCTCTGAGATTTTGTGCCTGAAGAATCAGATATATGTTCAGGAAAAGTTTTTCAACATCCTCCTCTCCCTGTGCTTCCTCCATACAAGTTCTAGGAAAAGGCTCTCTTTTAATTAATACTTAACTTGCCATTGGATTAAAAAAACATATGGACACTGTGTTCATATTTACTGATTACTGGATTGTTTGGTCTTGATGAGTACTCAAAAAAAAAATGATCAGATTTGCCCAAATTATATTGTTACAGGAATTCAGAATATACTATGGGGGGTGGGGGATTCAAGTGATGGAAAATAAGACCGAAAGGATAGGTTTAACAAAATCTAGAGAGAAGATGATATATATTGCCTTGTAGAGTTTTTTTTTTTTTTTTTTGAGACAGAGAGAGACAGAACATGAACGGGGAAGGGTCAGAGAGAGAGGGAGACACAGAATCTGAAACAGGCTCCAGGCTCTGAGCCTGTCAGCACAGAGCCCAACGTGGGGCTTGAACTCACAGACCGTGAGATCATGACCTGAGCCGAAGTCGGATGCTTAACCGACTGAGCCACCCAGGCGCCCCCCGCCTTGTAGAGTTTTTAATAGCACCTCTTGGCATTCTTATTCGTTGGCATTATTGTCTTTGGATGTAAGTTAGGTGGCAGGTTATTTAGGTGATCCTGTCCAGGACTGTAAGATTACTGTAGAGCTTTCTTGACTTCCTGATTAACTCAGAGAGCACTAATTAAGGTGAAGATGAAAGTGAAGTAGAGCTAGGTGATGCACATAAATTGACTTGTTAAAAGTGGAAAAATAGAAACATTGAGGAGAGATTAGATTTATTATGTCTTGCTATAAAAATAGTATATGCCCATTAAAGTCAGTTTGTGACCATGAGAAAAGAAAAAGAACTTTCATACAGTCTTTGAACTGTAACATTTAGACGCTTCCTCCTCTGATCTTTCTCTCTGTGTTACTTTGTTTTTAACATTTTTGTCATCCCATCGCATTGCTCAGTTTTAAAGCTTGGAACACCCCAAACTCTGATGAAATGAAGGCAGAGCAGGTATGGCATGGCACCAGTGTTTGGAGTCTGGCTCGCATTTGAATCCTGCCACTGTTGTTTATTAGCTAAGTGGCTTGGGGCACATTAATTTCCTTGAGCCGCAGTTTCCTTGTCTGGAAGGTGGCAATCATACTTAGATCTTCTTCATGGAGTTTTTATGAAGAATAAAGAATGAAATGCTATAGGAAATGCCATTCACAGTGGAATCACGCAGTAAGTGGTGCTGTTATTACTGATGGGAGGAAGAGTGGACCAGCCTAGCTCATGACAAGCATTTAACACCTAGACATTCGGAGAGGGTAGAGTGAGGCAAGGTCAGTCCAGGTGAACTCCAGGCATTCATTTCTTGGATGTGATGTTTCAGCTTGTTATCCCAGTGTGGGTACCTTTTGCCAGTTCCAGCTCCCTGGCCGCAGGAGGGCTTGATGGTGAGCAGGTTACTTCCTCTTTCACAAATATTCTGTGCTCTTACTCTAAATGCTAGCTTGGTACTCCATGATGTTTAAAACAAAACAAAGCAACACTTTCCTCACTCCTGAACTCCTCACTCCTGAACCAACTTCAAAGAATCACCTTCCCTGCCCTACTTTTCACTAGCAGACTTCTTTTTCATCTTCTTGATCCCTTGCTCAGGAGCATTGAAAGAATATGACATTAGTGCTCACCACTCTGAAAGTGCCATCATCAAGGTCACCAATGACCTCACTACCAAAGCCATTGGCCTACCTCAGAACAAGTCTCTGTGCCTCTAAAGCAGTGCTGTCCAGTGAAACTTCTGTGACGCTGCCTCTGTTCTGTTCTAGGTTGCCCAGTATGGTGGCTACTAGCCACACGGAGCCATTGAGCACCTGAAATGTGGCCAAGTGTGACCGAGGAACCAAATTTAAAATTTTATTTAATTTTAATTAATTTAAATGTAAATGGGCACACATGTGGCTGGTGGCTGCTCTATTAGGCAGCACAGCTCTAGAGAATTCTGTATTGTTTCCACCCATTTGTTTCTGGAAATCCTGTTTTTCTTTCTTTCTTTTTTTTTTTAAATATAATTTATTGTCAAATTGGTTTCCATACAACACCCAGTGCTCATCCCAACAAGTGCCCTCTTCAATGCCCATCACCCACCTTCTCCTCTTCCCCACTCCCTAACCCTGCTTTTCTTAGTTTTTGTGGCACAGCATTCTTTGGTTCTCTGTTAGCTCTTCTCTGTCTCCTCTTCCTCCTCCTGCCCACTAGAAACAACATCCACAAGGTGTCTGTGCTCAACCCTTCTCCTTCTCTTTCTTATCCAATGTGGTAACTCCCTGGTTTCACTTGAAGCCATTTGGAAATGGCATCCAATACTCTCTAGTGCTCACTCCTTTTTCTGGCTTCAGACTGCTATTTCCAACTCTAGCCTGGTGTTGTCATTTGGGCATTCTGTAGTTAGTCACCTTGGGTTGACCGTGACCCTAACTGAAGTCATTACCATTTCCACCTCATATATCCCTCTTCCGCCATCTGGCTCTGCGCTTTCCTTTAATAACATCCCATTTTCCTTTCCTCTTTGGCGTCATCAGCGACGTGCCTCTCTTTTTGTTGTCCCTCACTCCCTAACTCTTCAGAGTCTTGAGATTCCTCTTGCACTGTCCTCTGCTTTTATTCTCAAGGACTCTCCCTCTTACGATTGTAAAAGCAGTAAATATTTTGTATTTATAATTTACTAGATTCAGAAAAATGCAAAGAAAAGA
Source organism: Panthera uncia (assembly GCF_023721935.1). NCBI lineage: Eukaryota > Metazoa > Chordata > Mammalia > Carnivora > Felidae > Panthera > Panthera uncia. The sequence goes on along the minus strand of NW_026057577.1, from coordinate 126,760,730 downwards.
AAAGAAAAGAAAATTTTCCTGTAATTCTAACTACCCAAAGAGCCATGTTTAGTTTTTTGGTGTGTGACTTCCCATTAGAGCCTCTTGTAACCTCTTGCCTGGATTACTGTGGCTGTGAACCCTCCGTGTCTCCCCATTCTAATCTCATTGCTATTTCCCAAGGCATGATTCTGATCATGTCATTCTTCTGTTACACTCGTAAATCTCTAGAGGCACCCAGTTGTCTACTGAATTAAATTTGTCCTCGCTGATGGGGCATCATGCCAAGCTAACTCTGCTTTTCCAGTGTTCAACACCCTGTGTATGGGAAATGTTACTGACATATTACAATAAGAAATGCCCACAAAAGTGAGAAGTTACAGTATCGATTATGGTTGTGACAAGGGAACTATTTAGTTTGGCTCAGATTTATTTAAGCATTATTGTTTCCATTTTTTTTTTCTAGAAGACAAAACTCTACAGTTATTCCTCTTTGGATTGTGGTAGACAGATTTATTACATTGGATTTCACTTCTTTCAGAAAAGAGTGTTTTCCTATTTCATAACAGAGATAGTTACTGTTTCCAGTTGTATATGTATTTTCTAATTCCACAGAATAAAACCCTTTAGGGTTAAGTATTTTCTTTCTTATGTGTCTGGAGAATACTCTTTCCCGGAGCTTAGAAACTCTGACCCTCTTTGCCTACAAAATACCATTCCTGTTGAGTCTTGGTATCTCAAATCAATTATAAATGAATCAATAAGTATCGATTGCATGCTTATAAGAAATGGGTTCCTCCTTGGGATGAAGAATGTTCTGGACATTCTTAGAATTGGGGGTCTTCCTGGCAAATGGATCTGGCTCCTTAACAGAGACTGTGTTGCCTGGGTCTTGAGCACCCCGCTGGGTCCCCTGGCTGGTGGCAGTGGCTGTAACTCACTCACTACGGGCACAGCTGCTGTGCATGTTGCAGCTTCCTTGGTGTTTGGGAGGTTTCATATGAAGGAGGAGGACTTTGTCAAGTTTTGTTTGGTGGCTTGAAATTTAATCTGTGCTCATTGAGAGCGGATCTAGTCCTTAATGAATTCTGTCCTCAGCTCTGTCTTATTATCTTTTAACAGCTCCTGGCACAGAGTAAGCAATTAATAAATGGTTGCTATTAATAGGATTATGGTTATACAGATGCCCCCACAAATAAATTCTTTGCCTCTGCCTTTTCTCATGCTCTAGACTGAGGCTCCCAGCTGCCTACTTGATGTCATACACATTTGCACCTTTGCCTGTGCCACAGGCTCTGCCAAGCACGCCTTTCCATCCTGTTCTCCTTCTATTAAAATCCTATTCACACATTTAGGACCAGCCGATACCTGCTCCTCCACCTCCCTCGAAACCATCCCCCTTAAGAGTGTGGGAGCCTCTTGCCTCTTCCTCTACCCTCTGCATTGTTTCTTTGTATTCCCCCACCTCCTGCTATAGTAAGCTAACTGTTACCCTGTAATAACTTCAGTTATTTACGTGTCTATTTCTGAATCCCTCTTTTTTTTTTTTTTTGAGAGAGAGAGAGAGAGAGAGAGAGCGAGGGAGCATGGGTTGGGGAGGAGCAGAGAGAGAGAGAGAGAGAGAGAAGGGGAGAGAGGATCCCAAGCAGGTCCCACACCCAGTGTGGAGCTTAACGGGGGGCTTAATCTTATAGCTGTGAGATCATGACCTGAGCCGAAACCAAGAGTCAGATGTCCAGCTGACTGAGCCACCCAGGTGCCCCTCTAAACCCCTCTGTGATGGTGGTGGAGACTGTTCAAGACATTCATGACGTGTCCTGTGCTGGCTATCACAGAACCTTGTGTGTGGTATACAGTTAGTTAATGTTTGTCTGATTTAAGCTGTGGTAGAACTTCCAGAGCCACTGACTCTTTATGGAGCTTTGTCTATAAGAGCAGAGTGAGTGGCCCGAGCCCTGGCTGCACACTCCCCAGGCATCCTCACTGCTTAGCTGCTGGGCTCCACGTGTCTACTGTGGACTAGGGGCTTGGTGTGAACAACTGACTTTGATGTTGAACTCTAGCGGGCTGAATTCCTTGTTGTATTTCCAGAGATCTGTAGGGGTCATAATGGTAATTCATAGAAACAACAGTTTATTGCCACATGTTGGAAGCCCATGTTTCCTTTTGGGGTCCTGCAGGCCACATATTTCCTCAAAAATGAAATCATAACGAGAAGAGTAATGATTCTTATCCACATAATCTGCCTTTGCTTTTGTGAGAGGGAGTGCTGTGAAGCAGGGAGGACCCAGTTTCTCAATGCCTCAGTTTCCTCATCTGTAACATAGGATAATGTGCCCGAATCACAGAGAGTCTTGTAAAGATTCAATGAGTTTATATGTATAAAGTTCTCAATAAACAGAGCTTTTATTGTTATATATGTCCAATAAATGTTAGCAATTTTAATTTTGTTACTATTGACGCACTGACGAATATTGTCCAAAAAATAATTGTTATGGTGCTCCCAACACTACAGAGATATAAACCCTCATGTTCACTTGAGCTACTTTTATTCTGAAGAGATTCCAGAAATATTTCAAAGAATATCAATAATGTCAAACTTTTCCCTGTGAATGGTGCCAGCTTTATCATACTTGTGCATAAGTCTTGTGCACAAGACTTGTGTTGTCACACATAGACTTTCCTGTCATTCCACATCTACATAACATCAGGCTTGTTGCACAGTAGTAACAACTCGGTTGACCTCCACGGTTGATTGTAGGTATTAAAAAAATGTGAATGGAAAGGAAGACAAATTTACTTCTTACTCCTCCAGTGCTGGATTCTCAGGTGCTGAAAGTACAGTTATGTGGTTGAGGCAGTGAAGTCCACAGTGCTTTTATATTCCTCTCCCATTTCAAAGGAACACGTGTCCAAAAGGCCTTCTTCTCCTTTGAGGGTCTTGATGTGGTCATGTTATATCCAAGTGCAGAACTGTGACAATACCGCTTGCCCCAGCTGCCAAAAGTAACATGTAGTGACACGCTGCAGCTGAAGAGGGAGAATGGCCCCTTTATGGTGACTGCCTTGGAATTATAAATATTTTTCTTTCTCTGTAGGAGATGGCTCGTGGAAGAGAGGAGACAAGCATGACTTTGAAGCTAAGCAAGCATACTCATCCCTCCAAACAATCACTCTACTGAGGACAGTGAAACCTGAGTTTGAGAAGTTTTCCATGGAGGTGAAAAGTTCTGTTGAGAAACAAGGACTCAATGAGGAGGATTATGTAAGTGCTTGATTATGAGCCGAGACCTTCAGCATCCCGAAAACAGTCTTCTAATTAAATCAGAGGTGACAGTGTCCTATTCTGAACCATTCAAAAATCCCTAGGTTCACGTCTGAATGTCACTGAACTTTTTGTCTTTTTTTTTCTGACCAGTTCCCCTCTCCTCCATGTCCGTCACCCCACTTTTCCAACTGCTGCAGGAAGGAGAATTGCTTTTTGTGGGTACTTGTGGCCATGCTGAGCAGATGTCTATAGACTTCCAAGGCTTATTCGACTGGGAGTATGGTGGGGGAGAAGATGGACGAAGGAATACCAAAGTTTTGCATGCCTAATTTTTCCAAAGCTTGATGGCATAAGATATTTTGGGTTTTATTTATTTATTTATTTTTTTTTTAAATTTTTTTTCCAACGTTTTTTATTTATTTTTGGGACAGAGAGAGACAGAGCATGAACGGGGGAGGGGCAGAGGGAGAGGGAGACACAGAGTCGGAAACAGGCTCCAGGCTCCGAGCCATCAGCCCAGAGCCTGACGCGGGGCTCGAACTCACGGACCGCAAGATCGTGACCTGGCTGAAGTCGGACGCTTAACCGACTGCGCCACCCAGGCGCCCCAGATATTTTGGGTTTTAGAAGGCTCTTTTCTTTCGGCCATCTTTTTGGTGACTCTGCTTTTCTCTCCTATGGTAGCGTCACTTCCCCTTGGGTATTCTCGAGCTTCCCACTCTATTAGTGGTGTTTTACTGATGCATTTTCCGAGGGTGGACTAGGGTCCGAAGCTTTGGCCACACTAAGGATTGAGCAGAGAACTCATCTGAGAGGTGGCACCAAAGACAGCTGGCCACACCTCACTTGGTGCCATTGTTTTGCTGCTTCTGGCGTACTTTGCTATGCGGGCCCTCAAACTCTGTGTCCTTCCAGCAAATTCTTTCTCAGAGCAGGGTGAGCAGTGCACTCCTCAGGCTGGTTGGGGGGTTGTGTGTGTGCCGGTTTTCAAAACTGTTCATTCCACAGTGTCCAAAGTGGAAAAGGAGCACCTTCTTAATGATAGATATATGGCTTTGGATAGTCCTTGCCCAAAGTGGATAATGACCATCTTCGTAAGACGAGCTTCATTTGGTCACTTCCAAACAGGGCCTCTCTCGATTTCCTTATTTGAAGGAGTACAGGGTGTAGACATTGTCCTCAGACAGACCTACATTCAGAGCTTGAGTTGAACACTTTTTAGCAGTGTGATCTGGGGCAAATTGCACAGTCTTTGTCCAAACTACTGCTCCCTGTTGGAAGGATTACAGATAATCTATCTGAAGCTTTTAGTGCTATCCGCATCACAAAGTTGGAGCTGAATAAATGAGGCCTCTTTTATGCTATTATCACATTATACCTATCTTTGTAAGAATGATTTGCTATCAAATGATGTACAAAAGTTCTCATAAATATATTTATTCATGGCTTAAATGTTATATATGTGTATAATATACATATCATTTAAAGTATATACATATGCATACATACTGGATGGTTCTGATTTAGAAAGCCAAAAGGTGTGTGTGTATGCAAATGTGAGCCATGTATGTAATTTAAAATTTCTAGTAGCTACATTTTTTAAATGATTTCAGGAATAGGATTTAGCGATTTATCACTTACATATAACAGCCAGTGCTCATCCCAACAAGTGCCCTCCTTTTAATGCCTCTTGCCCATTTAGCACGTCCCCCCACCCCACATTCCTCCAGCAGCCGGCAGTTTGGTCTCTGCATTTAAGAGCCTCTTATGGTTTGTCTCCCTCTCTGTTTTTATATTATTTTTGCTTCCCTTCCCTTCCCTTATGTTCATCTGTTTTGTATTTTAAATTCCACATAGAAGTGAAATCATGTGATATTTGTCTTTCTCTGATTTATTTTGCTTAGCATTAATACACTCTAGTTCCATCTGTGTTGTTGCAAATAGCAAGATTTCATTCTTTTTGATCACTGAGTAATATTCCATTGTAAATATATACCGCATCTTCTCTATCCATTTATCAGTCAATGGACATTTGGGCTCTTTCTATAATTTGGCTATTGTTGATAGTGCTGCTATAAACATTGGGGTGCATGTTCCCCTTCAAAACTAGTAGCTACATTTTTAAAAAGTTAAAATAACCAGGTCAAATTAATTTGAATAATACATTTTATTTAACTCACATATAAAATGTTCTTCCAACATTTAATCAATATAAAAATTATGGATGAGATTATATATTCTTTTTTATTATATAAAGTCTTTGAAATTCAGTGTGTGTTTTACCCTAATAGCATATCTAAATTCAGTTCAAATGCTCAGTAGTCATGTGACTAGTGGCTACCATATTGGAGAGTGGGTTCTGAATAATGAAAGAAGTAGAACTTTTGCAATAGAGACCAAGTTGAAGGAAACCTATGATAGTATTGTCATTATCCAAATCCTTTGCCTCAGGAATAGGAAAGAATGTAAAGGTCACTGAGCACATTTTGTTTGGCCTCCTACCTGAGGCTGTTGAAGTTAAGTATTACAGTAGAGGCTGTCCAACATAATGATACTTCTTGGGCAAAAGAAGTATGTATCTTTGTACCTGCTACAAAGATCCATAACATATCCCAAACCATGTGTCAGTGCTTTAGAGATTAGTTGTAGTTGTGGATTTTAATACTGCTTCCCTCTGATGATGGGATCATTAAAACTGACTTTATAAATAAATAAAAATTATGAGTAGAAATTAGAGCTCGTTATAGTAATTTATTCCAGTTCTGAAAATATGTCTACTTTTCATGCTTACGTGTGTTTTAGTTGGGCTCTTTTGAGTTCATCAGGTTAGTTTAGACAGGAGGTTGTGGGGGCTATTGTGGGAGAGGGAGCTGTGGGAGCCAAAGACCCAGGAGCTGGTGCAGCTGGGACTTACAGGTGCGAGACTTTGCTCTAATGCAGCAGGAGATGCTTAGCACAACTAGAAAGACTTAGTGGTCTTCATTCTAGGGCTCAGCTCCTTTCTAGGTCATTCTGCTTCTCTTCTTTGTACTAATGGGTTGTCTTATCTCTTTACTTAGAATTTCAGTTCATGACACTCATCATGGGCTCTTCGGCCTCTACTATCGATTTCAAATCCAGCAACTTTGGTGGAATCTCTTATTAGTTCTAAAATTTACCACTTATTCTTTGAACAATCACATGGCTTGTGGATAGAGACAATTTTCTTTCTTTTCAATTCTTCTCCTAAGTATGCTTGATTGAAGGTATACTTCATTAAATTAAGCATATTAAATTAAGTATATTTTATTAAAAATTTTAATGGCACTGGCTAGGATTCCAGCGCAGAATTGAATATAAGCAGTGATAATGGACATCCCTGCCTTGTTCTTAACTTTACTACAAAGAACATATAACACATTTCATATCTGTTCATATCACTGTTTAAATATAATGTTGAGTGTAAAGTTTTTGGGAGAGTCCTTAGATTATGGAAGTTCCCTTCTATTCTTTGTTGGTGAAGTTTTGTTTTGTTTTGAAAGAATTACATATTTTGTTGGAATAACTGAAACGAAAATAGCATAGCAAGCATCGAAGTTTATATAATGTAGGTTTAAGTTTATATAATATAGGTTAGGGGAAAGGCTTTGGACACAGGTTAAAAAAATTTTTTTTAACGTTTATTTATTTTGAGAGAGAGAGAGAGAGAGAGCAAGCAGGGGAGGGGCAGAGAGAGGGAAACAGAATCCCAAGCAGGCTGCACGCTGTCAGTGCAGAGCCCGATGTGAGGCTGGATCTCACAAACTGTGAGATCATGACCTGAGCCGAAATCAAGAGTCAGACACTTAACTGACAGCCACTGGCACCCCCAGACACAGTTTTTATTGTAGGCACTGTAAATTGTAATATATCATTGACACTATGTCATATATGTTAGTGTTGTATTCATCATATTTAGCATGTTGGCAGCATCCCTGGAAGGGTTGTGATATTCTCAAAATGCAAAAATTTGAGGGGCGCCTGAGTAGCTGAGTCAGTTGAACAGTCGATTTCAGGTCAGGTCACGATCTTATAGGTTTGTGAGTTTAAGCATTGTGTCAGGCTCTGTGCTGACAGCTCAGAGCCTGGAGCCTGCTTCAGATTTTGAGTCTCGCTCTTTGTCGCTCCCCCACTGGCTTTCTCTCTGTCTCTCTCAAAAATAAATAAACATTAAAAAAATGAGAAAAATGCAAAAATTTGAAACTTTAAATTTTTATAAGGCTATACTAAAACATTGGGAGGTTGGAATGGCTATGATTTTTTAAGTAAAATTACTATCCTATATTTTTTTTTTCAACGTTTTTTATTTATTTTTGGGACAGAGAGAGACAGAGCATGAACGGGGGAGGGTCAGAGAGAGAGGGAGACACAGAATCGGAAACAGGCTCCAGGCTCCGAGCCATCAGCCCAGAGCCTGACGCGGGGCTCGAACTCACGGACCGCGAGATCGTGACCTGGGTGAAGTCGGACGCTTAACCGACTGCGCCACCCAGGCGCCCCTATCCTATATTTTTAACTTAACAAATTTTGATGGATTAATGCAATTTTGTTTCCAAAAAATTGATCTCCTTTCTCTTCCTCTCTCCCTTTTCCCCTCCATTTTCACCCTTTGTCCTCTCTTTTTAAATTTGAGCTGTTATTGAGATAATTGCAGAGGTACATGCAGTTTTAAGATGCAATACAGAGAGATCACTTGTATACATTGCCCAATTTCCTCCATTGGTAACATTTTGGAAGATTATATATATATAATCACAATACAGATATTGACACTGACCTTACTCAGCTTTCCTCAGTTTTATTTGTACTCCTGTTTGTGTGTGTGTGTGTGTGTGTGTAACATAGTATATGCATATTAAGTTCTATGCAGTTTTATCACCTGTGTAGGTTGGGGGTGTTTGAATTTTATCAAATGCCTTTTCTGTATCTGCTGAGATAATCAGATGGTTTCCTCTTTATTCTATTATAATGTAATGAGTTACATTACTAAATTTTCCTCTTTTCCAGTTTTATTGAGCTATAATTGATATATAACATTGTATAAATTCAATGTTTGATATATGCACATACTGCAAAATGCTTACCACAGTAAGTTTAGTTAATATCCATCACCTTGCATAGTTACAAACTTTTTTCTTGTGATGTGTTAAAAAAAATTTTTTTTTAATGTTTATTTATTTTTGAGAGAGAGAGAGAGAGAGAGAGAGAGAGCAAGTGCTAGCGGGGGAGGGGCAGAAAGAGAGGGAGACACAGAATCTGAACTTGGGAATGGCGAGATCATGACCTAAGCCAAAGTTGGACGCTTAAGACTGAGCCACTCAGGCGCCCCTCTTGCGATGAGTTTTAGGGTCTAGTATCTTTGTAACTTTCAAATATACAATACAGGATTGCTAACTATAGTCATCATACTGTACATTAGATTCCCAGAACTTATTTATCCTATAACTGCAAATTTTTGTACCTTTTAATCACCTGCATTACTAGATTTTTCTAATTTTAATAATGTCTGCACTCCTGGCATAACTCTGGTCGCTCTACACTTCAAGACTTTGAGCTTTTCTACTGCCCAGGTCATATAGTGGAGAATAAGAGGCTATTTGCTGCCTGTACATTAGCATCTCTGGGTCAAATACCTACTCTTGTTTCCCTTGTCTTTGGTGGGTGGTTTGGTGGGTGCATGTGTGTGGTATATAGAAAATCAGATTGCTGGGGCACCTGGGTGGCTTAGTCAGTTGTGTCCAGCTTTGGCTCAGGTCATGATCTCTTGGTTCGTGAGTTCAAGCTCCGCATCAGACTCTGTGCTGACAGCTCAGACCCTGGAGCTTGCTTCAAAATCTATGTCTCCCTTTCTCTCAGCTCTTCCCCTGCTCATGCTCTGTCTTTCTCTATCTCAAAAATAAATAAAAACATTTAAAAAGTTAAAAAAGAGGATTATTAAAAAAAAAAGAAAATCAGATTACTTAGGGCTCTTCTATCATTGGGGCTGTGGGTGTTGCATGTACTGTAATGGTCATTAGTACAAGTGTCTTATGATGATATTTCTACCATTCCTATAGGTAATATAAAAATATTTTTAAAAGTACATTTGTTTTCTTACTATTGAACCTACTGGAGACCTGTTCCATTCTGATACATCATGTTTTAGTAGGGCCCCACGGGCACCACTGGAGATGGTGTAACCTGATGGTTAAATATGCAGGCTGGGGGTATCATAGACCTGGCTCTGTCTCTTACAGTTCTTATCTTGGGCACATTTCTGAAACTCTGTGCATTAGTTTACTGACTCTAAAATGGGGATAATAATTTTTAACTGACAAGGCTGTTGAAAGAACTCAAGGATTGCATATAAATAATACTTAACACAATGTCAGGCATTTAGTAAATATTCAATGGATGATAGCTATTATTTCTCTTACTCTTGTTTCTTATACTCCAGACCAAAGTGTATGATGCTCCTGCATGCCTACCGTAACTAGTACTTGTACTTAACCTTCAGATCTCAGCTCAGATACCATCATCTCCGTATGTGTCTTTCCTGACACTCCAAACTATCTTATGGCACTCTGATCCTTACCATCATAGCCTCTCAGCTAGGTGGGGAATTTTCTTTTTAAAATTTTTTTGGAATGTTTATTTATTTTTGAAGGAGAGAGAGAGACAGAGCGTAAGCAGAGGAGGAGCAGAGAGACAGGGAGACACAGAAAGTGGGCTCCAGGCTCTGAGCTGTCGGCACAGAGCCCAGTGCAGGGCTTGAACCCACAAACCGTGAGATCATGACCTGAACCGAAGTTGGACACCTAACCAACCGACTGAGCCACCCAGGTGCCCCATCAGCTATGTGTGGGATTTTATAATTAAATCTTGTCTCTTCTACCAGACTGTCACCTCTGTGAGAGCAGGAACTATGTCTGTTTCTGTTTATTCTTACATCCTCTTGCTGTATGCTTGGCACAAAGGAAGCAGCCAATACACTTAAGCTTTTATTATTATGCTTATTAGTTTAGTTATTATTAAACCAGAAGGACATCAAATTCAACCTACTCCTTGCATGGTGACGGAAAGGTAGAAACTGAGGTCCAGTCAGGTGAGGTGGCCTTTCCAAATGTAACCTGTATGCTGCAATCAACATAGCAATGGTGAGTGTTGAATAAATCCTATGCCTAGACCTTGTTAGGTCCACAAAACCAGGAGTTCAGTTTCACTTGTCCTGTGGGAGATGGTATTGGGAGACAGTAATGGGTTTTCACAATGGGGATTCTGAAGACCCCCTAGCAGTCATTAGAAATCTAAAGTTACAAGTAAAGCTCTGCTGGAGAGGCCCTCAAGTAGCAAAGGGGCTCCCAGCGTGGCTCAGACAAGTGTTTGCAGAGTGCCTGCCTGGCTTTCTCTAGTGGTTTTATTGTGTTGCCCACATGGGCAGTGGCTCTGACTCAAGGATATCTTAATGGGTGTTTGGCCTTTGCCATGTGAGTGGTTCCAATTCTAGGGCACTGGTATTTGGTTTTAGAATGCACTGTGTGGTGGCCAAGCCAAGATTAGTTGCATCCCCTGAATCCTGGTTCAGTGACTTTCTTTTTCCACTACATCAGTCTGACCCTTTTATTAACAACATGCCCACTATGGGGAGTGAACCCGTGACTTGAAGATTAAGTGTCTCAAGCCCGACAAGTGAGTCTGGCAGGCAACACAGGCTGAAGGACTTCTTTTCTTGCACACTGCCTCCCCAAATATACACTTTTAAAATACCAATTTCTCCTTACTCTTTCACACACTTCACAAAATCTGCTGGCACTCTGTCTCTTCTTCATCAGCAGCAACCTGTATTTCTTGTTTTCTTCTGGAGTGTAAATCATTATTTCTTAGATCATGAGATGTTGTTTACTGAGTGCTCCAGAGAACATGGCTGTGAGCTTGATCTGTGACCATGCGGTGGTCCCATCTGGGGTGAGATCCTCATCACCTACAAATTCTTAAGCAGGTATATAAATATCCATGGCCACGAGCTCTGGAAGCCCACAAGATCTGCATTTCTATGCCAGGATGGATATTAAACATTACGCGCCTCAGTGTAAAGCATTCTCATACGCTGACGGTACTCACAGAGATGTGGACCATTTATCTTGTAGCAGACCATATGTGGTGCATATGTGAAAATATCCATGTTCCTAGAGAAATGACATTAAACACAGTGGAGTGGGTTCATTTAGTTCTTTAGTGAGAAGTTCCTTCCAAATTCATCCAAGTTTCCATGACCTCTTTAAGTGGATAATGGTCTCTTGACTTAGTGTGCATTAACTCTATACCTATGTACAAACTTTTGTAAGTGAACATGTGCGTATTTCTAGAGAGAGGGGCCAGTACCCCCCACTTGATTCTTAATGGGTTCAGTGTCACAAAAAAGTAAGAATCATTGAACTAGACGATGGCTAGTCAGCATGCCATTTGCCCAATTATTGTCTGAAGCCCCTTTTATTCTCATGGATAGGGCACAGCATGGTGTATGCACTGCTGCACTGAGAAATCACTCCCCTGGAAGAAAATGAAGAAACACTTAAATGCTTGAATATTTACTAATCTTAAATTTGAAAAACATTAGTTTTATTGCTGAGATGAAAGAGATACCAAGTCATTCCTTCCTTCCTTCATTCTGGGCTAGGGAGTCAGTCTAGTCTTTCCAATTCCTAGTGTTTTCACAGTCTTTAAGAGGTAGACTCAAATTTGTCCTTGCTACTATTTCTCAGTTTAGGCTGAGCCAGTTTTGGAGACATCTCTTCCCCTCTGGCAGCCTGTCTGACTTCTCAGTCGTGTAAATCCCACTCTTGGCCTTGCCCCTTTCTCCCTATTGTGTTTGGCACTTCTGAAGCCCATTCACTGGCTGGCTTCACGAGCTGTTGGCTCTGCCTTTGGGTGAAGCTCACCTTCTTTCCCTGATGTTGTTGTTGTTTAAATCAAAATAATATATGCCATTCTAGATTGACTATAACAAGTGAAAAAAAGAAACAGACTGAATTAAAAATAAATTTATGGTACTGTATGAGTTGTAGACAAACAGGAGTGTCCTGTTCCTCTCTATTCCTGACTTCCATTCCTTAGAGGCAATAATCCTTAATGTTTCTATTGGCTTTTTTCTAGTGTTGCCCTCTGTATTTCTAAAATAGCTTCTTGATATTGCTGTTTTTGATATGAGAAATTTGATATAGCTCATCATTTCCTAAAATGGAAAAAGATTTAGCTCCTTTGCACACTTTCTCTACAAATATGTACTTTTCCTCCCATCCTCCTAATATTTTGTAGCATAGTTTTTACTTACAGGTACATTCATAAAATAAAATTTGAATAATAGCTATCCCCCCTTATTAAGAGCTATTGTTATTATGACCATATATATTGAACCATGTAGCAGAACTGTGTAGTGTTCTATGATTACATTTCCTTTCATGTGTAGCTTTTTTTCTCTGAAGTTAATAATTTCCTTCCTTTTAAAAAATTTGCTTCCATGTAGTTCTGTTTCGTTCTCATTCCCTAGAATGATGTTAGTGATTTTTTTTAGCCCTTTGTTTTCCTGCTCCTGTTTAGAGTAATTACTTCCTTTAGTATAAACCTGGAAATTCCTTCAGTTTTCTCCTGTATCAGTTTCCCTTTTTAGTGGATATTAAATCTCCTTCTTAGTTGAATTTCACCTTAGTTTTGAAGAACAAGATGATATGAGTAGAAAATCTTTTGAGACTTTGAATACAGAAAACATTTTGTTTTATTTTTATATATAGTCAGTTATTTAGCTGGGTATAAAATTTTAGTTTGAAGATTAATTTTCCCTCAAATTTTGATGACATTGCTCTATTGTTTTGCAGCTTTTGGTGTTACCATTCTGATTATTTATCTTTTTCATGTTATTTTCTTTTTCTCTATCCCGAAGACTTTAGTATTTTCTTTACATAATGGTGATTGCTTAATCAGAGTCTAGTCTGGAAAAATTAAATACTTCAACAGAAGGAATTTAATTGGAGAAACTAAAGTGTAGAAAGAGCCAAAACACCAAATAGAATAGTAAGGCAAGCCAGAAATTAGCAACAGCAAAAAGCCATTACCACCTCCAGAGCTAGAAAGACCAGGGAAGAAAGAGTTTTACGGGATCAAAGACTTAGAGCTGCTCATAAGAGCTAGCAGCATGGAAGAAATACAACCTCTCCCAGAGATGGTACCTAAGGCGAGGTGAGAGAGAGGAAGACATATCCTGGCTTTCCCCTTACTTCCTGACTCTTCCACCAGTGCTTCTTTTGGCTGAACCAACCAGAAGTCAACTGATAGGGAAATGCAGCCTGGAAGAATCATCTTCCTATGATTTAGAGCAAAGCAAAGCAGGTGTAGGGAGGGAAATGAATTGGAGACCATAAGGCAGACAAGTGGCTCACTGGTGCTCTGATGTTTCACAATGATTTCACCTTGGTGTGTGTCTTTTAAAATCTTTGTGCTGGTCACTTTGCTTGCTCTTTCCAGAAATTTTAAAGTTGGGTGTTGGCTCTTGTCAGTCAATTATCTAATTTTTTCTCCCATTTTCCAACTCTGCATTTTTCTTTTCCTTTCTGAGAGATTGCCTCACCTTTATCTTCCAAAGATATTTGGAATTTTTAATTTCTGCTATCATATGTTAAATTTCTAAGAGTTCTCTCTTGTTCTCTGAGTGCCTCTCTTTCTAAAAAGTAGTACCCTGACATTGTTTCCTGGATTCAATATCTTATCTTTCTGCATATATCCTTTCATCAGTTCTAGAACACATTTAACTTACCTGAAGTCGGGATCCATTTCATAACTGGTAGACTGTCATAATTTAGTAAGTAGAATTTTTTTCTAAGGGAACATAAAACAAAGGTGCATTTTATAATTCTGGTATCTTACTTTTGCTGACACAAGGTGTTTTTTGTAAGTTTTCTTTAACTTACATTGCATTTTACTTACATCAGATTCCTTATAAAAATATTGTGATTTCTTTCATATTACAAGGTTTTCTTAAACTGTTGGTAATCCTTAGCTGTCTGTTTATATTTAAGGGTGAGCCATGAAAGAGGCTATCTAGAAGCTCTGTGTGCATGGGAATGTGTCTAGAAGTAGACTTTATTTTAGGGTAATAACATGTTGAGCTAGCTTTTTCAAAGGGTTATCCCAAATATGATTAGCTGGAGGTTGTATCTCCTAGGCTTATCGGTTTCATTAAAGAATTCTCCTCCAACGGGGCGCCTGGGTGGCTCAGTCGGTTAAGCATCTGACTTCGGCTCAGGACATGATCTCATGGTTTGTTTGTTTGAGCCCTGCAGAGCCCAGCTCTGCACTGACAGTGTGGAACCTGCCTGGGATTCTCTCTCTCTCTCTCTCTCTCTCTCTCTCTCTCTCTCCCCCTCTCTCCCCCCGCCTCTGCCCCTCTCCCACTTGCACACATACTCTTTCTCTCTCTCTCAAAATAAATAAATAAATAAACTTAAATTTTTTTTTGTATATAAGAAAAAAGAATTCTCCAAATCTCTTCTTGAGAATCATAAGCCTTTCCTACATTCTGGGAGCCCATGGTGGGGAAGCTTCACCTTTAGGATTGCCGACTTTCCACTCAAACCTGATTTTCAGTTTTATGCTTCACCTGAGCTCCAGATGTGCCTGGTACCTTCCTGTTCAGACCTTTTTTTGTGTCAACACCTTCAGCCAATAAACCTCCTTTTTTCTGCCTGGTTGGGAAGGGGCAATTTTTTTTCTGGGAAAGGTTTGGTGATGGCTGGAAGGTGGGGTGCACTTGAGTTGAAGTGATCCATTATTAGACTTTCAATGAATCCTGCCATTTTCATCTGCAGGGCATCCCTACCTCCAGAGGTAACTAGTGTTTCCAATTCTAGAACCTCTGTACAGGAGTTTTTTGTTTCTTACTGGAGCTGCCTGCCCTGTTCCTGTGCACACTCTAGTTTTAGAGTGTGTGTGTTGGAGAGAGGGATCTATCATGTTTCTTTTGGCCTCAAATGCTGTAGCTCCTTTAGAAATTCCTATTCAGTTATAGTTTCCCTTCTAGTGGCTACTTTTTCTTGATTTACCAACTTAGTGCTCACTCTTTCCCCCTCACAGACATACCTGCCTTCTGTGATTCTTTAAAAGCAATTATATACAAGTGACATACATTGACAGTAATACTAAGAAAGCAGTTGTCTTTTACAGGTTTGTCATACTGGTGTATGAAGACCTTTTTCTATTTTATGTCTAGGGCTAAACTCCTCTAATACAGCTTATGGACCAGCTTCACTTGTAAGTGATTCCTTTGTATATACACAGGAACATCATCTAGGGATCCTGTTGCCAGTATAAGTAGAAGTTTAGGTTTTAAAGTAGATTTTTTAAAAAGCCAAGTCGACTCAGTTAAAAGTTTGAAGATGGGTTATTTAAATAAAAATAGTGGGAGCTATTTGTGTTCTGATATGTTATTTGTAATTTATCACAACGCAGTGGTAGCAATTTAAAACCCTTTCTAGAATCTGCTAGGACTCTTTTATTGTAAAACAAAATATTTCAGAAAAAAAGTTAAAAGACATTTGAAGATGTAAAACATGTTAAGAGGGCCCCATTGTGGGGCTCAGTTACCTTCCTATGCAGGGACTGTCTCCTCTGAATGTGATCCAACCTTTAGTTATCTCCGGGGTTGCAGACAGCATTACTCTAGAGCCAAAGGGAGCCCAGCTGGGAAAGAGCTATAGAAGAGAAGGCAGAGTTCCTGACTGTGAACTAGGGCAGTGAACTTGGGCCGAGAAAGCCTTTGGCCAGGTCCCTTTACCTCTTGGGGCTTCCTCTGTTGTAAAACCAGATATTTGGGCCACCACCTCGAGAAGCTTTCCCATTTCCGGGTTTCTGTTATTAACATGTGGAAAGTGTTTTTCTAATTTAGAATTGTCCTTCTCTGGGTATGGAATGTACATATCCCTTACTGAAAAATCACAGTGTAACAATCATCACAAGTGCTCCCCAACCCCCCCCCCCCCATTTTTAGGAGACTTTTATGACAATGTACTATTCTGCTGCTTGTAACATTACATGAGGAAAGTCTCTTGGAAATTTTCATCACTCCAGCTTTAAAAAAACAAAGGACCAACTTTTCTTCAGCTTTGAACTGGTCACTATTCTATGATGTGTAACTGTTTATATATGCATAATTCACCTTTGTATACATGAATTCAGTAATTGTAGTGTTCTGTCTTCAGTTTGCATTAGCAAAGATACAGCTACAAGTGTACTTTTGCAAGCACAAAATTACAGGGTAGTTTTTAAGAATGGATCAGAACTGTTTTTTAGTATTTCTCCAGCTAATTTCAGAAATGGCTTTTTGTTGTTGTTAAAGAAAGGTGTTCTAGTTATAAAGAATATGTAGAGTCTTTTTTCTATGAAATAATGCTTCATCCTTAGTGTTTTGGCTTTCAAATTCAGTTTCATGCTTCTTAATGCCACCTCTGTTCTTGACTTGGGGTAGAATTTGGTAACTGCTGTTTTTATTTCTAACCAGGTATTCTGAGCAGGGGGTGATTTTATAACCTTGAATATTTGCTCGTTTGAGGTTACAGGCCACCCATAGCTTGTTTTTTCTCCTTATTTAAAAGTTGGAAATTTAACTAATTAAACAAATATTCCGGCAGTGTTTGGTGCACAACGGTATTGTTAGGGAGGTGGGATATGTATTTGGGCATTTCCTCTCTTCCAGGTTTCCCTCTGACACTCAAAAATGAAAAGGGAAGCTGGAGAGCAGCTGATGTATCTAGCCAAGGTATTTGAACAGAGACAAGTTTAATAAATCATTGTTTAGATAGGCAGACATTACATTTTGGAAAGTCCGAAATGTTGAAAAACAACTCTCAATTCCTTCAATGAGGGGACAGCCTAGCAGTAAAGCTGTCTAAACCAGCTTGTATTTTGACACTGGTTTTGCACAGGAACAGTATGGGAAGTGACATCAGTTGAAAAGTTATCAGATCATCAATAAAATCTTTGCCAGACACTTCACCCCCTCTTGTCTTAAAATAGTATCATTTAATTGACTCTGCACTCTGATTGAGATTTTTAAAAATTAGCTCTTTGGTGAAAGTAATGTAAGAAAAAACCCACAGTTGATGGATGCAAGCCGTGTTGGCCCCTCTTCTGGTGAGACTGTGCACAGGCAAGTTTTCATGTCTTCCAGAGATACGTCAGAATGGAGGAGACTCTCCCCCGTGCACCAGCCATCACCCCTTTTTGTCCTCACCCCCTTTCTTTAAAGCCAGCCCGGGAATAATTTGTCCGAATGAAAAGACCCTTTCAGGCACTGGAGAGCTTTGCTAATTGTATTTGAAAGAGTAAAAGCAAACCACAAGTTGGCTTTTAACAGCAGAAAAATAATGAGTTCACATGCCAACATATTAATAAGATTAGTTTTATTAGGAAAATGTAATCAGCAGACAGTGGCACTGCAAGAGGAATGGCTTATTAAAAGTCATTCTTTTTTCCAGCTAAAGAAATACCAATTGGCTTTCAGAACACATTTAAATAAAGATGTACTGAAATCTAAAATATAGTTACTTCCCTTGTCTTGAAA
The DNA here is from genome assembly GCF_023721935.1 of Panthera uncia. Lineage (NCBI taxonomy): Eukaryota > Metazoa > Chordata > Mammalia > Carnivora > Felidae > Panthera > Panthera uncia. Next base: position 126,742,878 of record NW_026057577.1, on the reverse strand, counting down.
TACAGAGGAAAAATCCTTTGAAATAGATTATTCTTACAACTTTTAACTCAATTAGTTGTGCCAAATTGGAATGTTTTAAAAAATTGGGAATCTCCCGGTTAAAGTACTTTTTTGTTTGATTGTAAATAATTGTCCATTTGCTTGTGATTTTCACATGTTGGCAGGTGTGGATTGCTTAATTGCAAAAAATACTATTTTTTTGCAGAATAGGTGCAATCTGAAAATGTTTAAAGAAGAGCCACAGTACCTATGAGAAAGGACTTTTCCAGGCAGTAGGTTTCATTTTGACCTTTTGAAAGACAATTATTGTTTTTTCCATTTCCATTGTGTACAGTGATGTAATTTCAGTTAGAAAGATATTTTGCAGTAAGGGTGACAATATACTCAAATATGCATGACTAAAATAGCAATGCAGTGTGGAAATGTATTTCACAATTGAAAGGCTAAGCTGTTTTACTTTTTTTTCACATCTATTGTCACTTAATGGAGTAGAGGGCATTTTAGTACATTTGGCCAAATTCTTCACAATGAAAACACAACTTAACTTCTTTTTTTTTGGTGTTTATTTATTTTTGAGAGAGAGAGAGAGAGAGAGAGAGAGAGAGAAGAAGCAGAGGAGGGCAGAGAGAAGAGGGAGACACAGAATCTGAAGCAGACTCCAGACTCTGAGCTGTTAGCACAGAGCCTGACGCGGGGCTTGAACCCACGAACTGTGAGATCATGACCTGAGCTGAAGTTGGATGCTTACCAGACTGAGCCACCCAGGCGCCCCTTAACTTCTTTTTAGAATTATCAGATCACATAAAATATGGACTGTGGATACATGACCAGTCTAACTTGCAGAAAGAACATGCATTAGCTCCCACAATTATACTCCTTAGCATAAGTGAAGGAGCACATGGCAAAATTGTAGAGGATGAAAGCTCTGATTTTTTTTTTTTTTTGCTTTCTCCCCTGGTTCTCCTGGGCGCTCAGGGTCTCAGCATCCATCTTTTTCTACTTGGTGAAGAACTCATTTACACAAAGATACTGGGGTTCAGCAGATGGGCCTTACCAGGATATCACATTTAAAGGAAGGATCTAGAAAAGGAAGACTCACATAAATGAACCTAAAGGTGGTATTTTGCTGTCAGGAGGAGCCTGACATATGAAAGAGCCTCAGGTGAAAGAACCTCCCATATGTCAGGATTCATTCTTTCTCGGAGAGCTCTGCTCAGGAGACATTGCTTTAGTCAGATCACCTCACGGCTAGAGCAACACAGTGATTTCAGAAACTTCAACTCCGTTACACGAAGCTTGCTCTATTTCACGAGTAGAGCAAGCAGCAAAAGGACTCTGCATCTCACATAATTTGACAGGAGCCAGAAGAGAATGCCCGTGTGTTCAGCCTTCCAGCTTGGGAGAAGGGAGGCAGAAAGGGCCTGGCCAGCTTTGTTGGCCACTGCGCTAACACAGGACTCTGGTGTTCGATGCTGACAGCAGCCACAGGTTTTTAAAGTCCAAGGGTAGATTTCTAGTTCATGAGGCCTGGCCATTGATGCTGCTGCCCGTGTGGGTGGATGTGGTGGAGGAGCCCAAGGTAGTGGTTCAATAAATATGAACTAATGGGCATTAAAACAATTGGTGACCTTGGGGCATGCCACCTTGTGTGCCAGAGACTTTAATCTGTGAAATGGAGAAAACCGCACTGAGTTGCTCTTGGGAGTTATGAAAAATGATTGTAAAGGGGTTTTATAAGCTTAAGCACTTTGAGTGATAGTGTCCAAGGAAAATAGCCCCAGTAGCTGAGAGCAGAAGATCCCATAGCCCTGCAAAGCAGCAGGCAGTAGCAGTTTTAAATGACACCCTTCCTGGGGCCCAGCCAATTGTTAAAAGAGAGGAACGAGAATAATATATTGCTAGGGACTCAGTCCTCTTCCCAGTTGTGAAATTTGAAAGTAGCTCAAGCTGTAAGAAATTATTTTGGATTAGTGTTTATTTTCTGATTCTTTCCCCCCTGGAGTGAATTTGCTTCATTTCGTAAATTTCTGAAAAAAATCTTGCTCCCACGGGCTGTGATTGGAGGCAGGGAGGAGATGAACAGGGGATATCTTTTTTTTTTTTTTGTATAATAAACAATTTGACAATTGGTCTAAATTTGGAGATCTTTATTAATTATTTCCTTTATTCTATCCTTTTCCTGTAATCTCTGTGTGAGGTAATTACCCACTCACCGAAGTCAGATGGCTGTGTTTCTATCCTGTCATAAAGATCTTGAAGATTTGATTTCATTAGCAAATGGCCCTGTGTCAGATTTGCCCAGTGTTGCCATACAAGTTACATGCATTTCAGTTTTAGGACATTTTTCCTTCTCTCTGCTCAGCAGTGACATGTATTTATGTCAACCCTATGTCCAAGAATTTCTTGGGTAGAACAGATTTCAGGTGTAGTTCATATGCTCTCTAGGTGCACATGTATTTTTATTGACCACTTGACCCAGTTTATCACCATGTGTATAGTTAAGCCTGAAGATGGTTATTGTTTGAATCTGTGTGGATACCATCAAGCATTTATCGAGGCCTTCCTTTGGTCAAGGCATTGTGCTGGGTCCAATGAGGACAATTTAGTGTCTGTGTGGGTGTCTCTGGAAGGATAGGTAAGAAGAGATGGGGACAGATGAGCCTCCTAAGTGAAGCTAAGTGACTCCAAGCTTAGAAGTTGGAATGCCATTAGACACATTTAGGGAATAGTGAGCAAAATAACCTGGCTTGACCAGAAGGATTTCACAGGGGAGTAGTTTGGAAAGGTCTCCTTCTGTTTTGAAATTTGCCCCTCCCTTGGCTTCCAAGACACCACCGTCTCCAAGTTCTCTGCCCACTGCGGTCCCCCCTAGTGTCCTTTCATGAATCCTCTTTTCCACCTGCTCCACAAATACTGGTGTTTCCCAGGGTTCTTCCCTTGGCCCTTTTCTCTCTAAACACTACTTCTGGGCAGCACATCCACTTGTCTAGGTGGGATGTTCATCTCTGTGGATAGCACCTAAATTTGTATCTCCAATTGCAACCTCTCTCCTGAGTGGCAGGCCCCGCTTCCAGTTTCCCACTGGCTCCTCCACCTGGATAACACGGTACCTGCCTGCCTCATCCTTTTTTTGGGAATTGCTCCATTTCAGCACTTCACTGGAATAAGCATAAAGGGGGTGAGTGAGGATGGAAATTTGAATTCAGTGAACTTGTTCTATCCCCAGAAGGAAGTAGGAAGTAGGAGACTATAGTCAATAAGAGATTTTCAAGGATTTTGAAAGTAGAGCAGCTCCAGGTGATGACAAGGTCTAGGGTCTTACTCCTCAAACAGTGGTCATGGAGTAGCTGCATTAGTATCAACTAGGAGATTGTAGAAATGAGGAATGTTGGTGCCCCATTCCTCAAACCTACTGAATCAGAATCTGCATTTGAACAAGATTCCTAGGTGAATTGTATGCACATTAAAGTCTGAGAAGCATTGGTCTAGGGCATGTGCATGAGAGTGAGTTGAAATTGAGTGCAGATGAAATTTGTCAGATAATGGCAGTCAGGGAACCAAGAGGCTATGGTGTTGGATGAATGAATAATGCACAGGGACATTGAAATCTCCCAGTATGAATGCAAGAACGTGGGTGGAGAGGAAGAATGTGAGCTGACTGCCAACCTCCTTAATGCATTCATTATGCCCGGGGAGTGGAGGAGGGTCCCTGCATCAGATGACAGTGATATTTGACAGAGAATTTTTGACATCTCAGTTCTTTGAGAACACAGTCTCTAATTAGGACTTTCCCCCTTTAAGTTCCCTGTCTCAGCTCTTAAAATAACATAGCAGGTTCTTAAATGATGATGAATTGGCTTTATGAGCAGTGGACTTAATGAGGCTAAGCCCTTTTTTTCTAGCTTATTTCAATTTACAATTTGTCTTTTCTTTTTCTTCTTCTTCTTTTAAAAAAATTTTAAAATTTATTTTTTTTTAGCAGCCCTAGAGCTCTCTTTAACAATTGAAGAATCTGGTATCCAATATTATTGCCACCCCCCCTCCCCCGCCTTGATCCTATTTCCCTGACAATTAAAAACGTGTTTGCTAGGATAAACTTTTGCATTCTTATTTTTCTTCCTCCTGATATGCAGATAAGGTCTTGGAAATCTTATGTTAGAGAAGTCATGTTAGTCTTTGAAAGAGGCTGATATCCTTGGTGTTCTATCCCTGTGTGTGAATTTGGTCCTTAGGGAGGTGCCTTGCTTGATAAGCAAGTTAACACTGATGATGGTGCTGGTTTGGAGTCTGGAGTCTTTAGTTCTGGTTGTAGCTCCTGATATCTGCGTGACTTCAAGTGAATCAGGCAACAGTTGTGGGCTTCAGTTTCTCATTTACATAATACGCTGGTTGGACTGAAGGAGCTCTAAATTCCCTCATGTTGTGGAATTTTGTAATTCTGTAATTCTTTTGGGCTATACCAGGAATTTCTTCTTTTGTGGCCAATATATTTATTGAGCTTAGTCTTATTCTACCTTTTAAAATATTGGAACTACCGCCATGATTCAAAATCATGGCACATCTGCATCTAGAATACTGTCACTGTTTTGATAACTTTCTTAAGAGTAATGAGTCTCCTCACATTAGCAGAGTGTATGTTAGCTGTACAGATTTTAAGAAAGAAATGGAGTATCTTTTAATTGCTCAAGGGGATAAAAAACTTTTCTTAATGAGATAGACTTAAAAAGACCAGTCTCTTCAAAATGTATAATAATATGTAGCATGATCCAACCTTGTGAAAACTATGGGCATTTCTTGAAATTTGAAGACTTAACTGAATTCTCAAACTGTAGACCTGAAGGCATACTTTCAGGATAATTACAAGGAATGACTATTTTTCCTGGTAGTTAGTAAGCATATGAAACTCATTATTTGCATAGTTTTCAAAGGCTGTCTTAAAATGTGTTCCAGAATGATTCAGATAAGTTCATTATGATGGATTCCAAATGGGACTGAGAGTGTGGTGATCATTTGGTATGTTGCCCTATTCTTTTAGCATGATATTTAAGATCTATAAATGTCTTTAAAAAATTATTGATTTAAAATTAAAAAAAATTTTTGATTGATGATAGAAGACAAAGAACTAGACTGAACAAAACATGAATGTTGACCTGATTGTTAGTATTTTCATACGTTCTAATCACACCAACTGTGGAAAATTTCCACTATTTTCCAGGCTGGAGTTGTTCATTTAGGGAACTGATTAGTAAAGAAAACTTTTTTTTAAGAGAGAGAGAGGGAGGGAGGGAGAGAGGATCTTAAGCAAGCCCCATCAGTGTGGAGCCTGACACAGGGCTCAACCCTGTGACGCTGGGATCATGACCTGAGTCAAAATTAAGAGTCAGATGCTCAACCAGCTGAGCCACCCAGGCACCCCAATAAAGAAAACTTTTTATGTGGGAAATTTAAAATATATATAAAAAGAGGGAGCATGGTGTAGTGAAGCTCCATGCCCCCATCACTCAGCTTCAACAACTCAGTGTAATTTAATCTATAAACTTTCCCCCACCTTCATCCCCAACTCCTGATAATTTTGAAGCAAATCCAAGGTGTCCTCTATTTAATCTGTAAATATTTTAGTTTGTATCTAAAAGATAAGACTCTTTATTATTTTATACAAGTATACAATACAGTATTGGTAACTATAGTCACCATGCTATATATTAGATCCCCAGAACATATTCATCTTATAACTGAAAGTTTGTACCTTTTGACCAACATCTCCCCATCCATTTCTCCCATCCTCAGCCCCTGGCAATCACCATTCAACTCAGTTTCGATGAATTTGACTTTCTTAGATTCCACTTAGAGGTGAGATCATAGAGCATTTGTCTTTCTCTGACTTACTTTGCTAGCATAATGCCCTCTAGGTTCACCTATATTGTCACAAATGGCAGGATTTCCTTCTTCTTTATGATTGGATAATATTTCATTGTATACCTACCAGTTTCTTTATTCATTCATCGATGGATACTTAGGTGTTTTTTGTGTCTTGGCTATTGTGAATAATGCTGCAATGAACATGGGTTGGCAGATGTCTCTTCAAGATATTCCTTCAGACATATACCCAAGAAGTGAGATTGCTGGATCATATGGTAGTCATAGTTTTAATTTTTGAGGAATTTCCATACTGTTTCCCATAATGACTGTACTAATTTACAATCCCACATACAGTGCACAAGTGTTCCCTTTTCTCCACATCCTTGACAATATTTATCTCTTGATTTTTGTTTCATTTTTTTACTTTTTATTAAAAAATTAAAAAAAATTTTTTTAATTTATTCTTGAGAGAGAGAGAGACAGAGAGCAGAAGAGGGGCAGAGTGAGAGAGGGACACAGAATCCAAAGCAGGCTCCAGGCTCCAAGCTGTCAGCACAGAGCCCGATGCAGGGCCCAAATCCACAAGCGGTGAGATCATGACCTGAGCTGAAGTCGGACACTCAACTGACTGAGCCACCCAGGTGCCCCATTTACTTTTTATTTTTTAAATGTTTATTTATTTTGAGAGAGAGAGAGAGAGAGAGAGAGAGAGCGCAAGCTCAAGCAGGGGAGGGGCAGAGAAGCCCAAGCAGGCCCCATGCTGTTATCTCAGAGCTCAGTGCAGGGCTTGATCTCAAGAACCATGAGCTGAAACCAAGAGTTGGACACTCAACTGACTAAGCCACTCAGGCATCCCTTGTTTTGTTTTGTTTTGTTTTATTTTATTTTAATTTTAATTTTACAGTTTATTCATTTTGAGAGAGCGATAGAGAAAAACAGAGAGAGATAGCAAGAACGGGAGAGGGGCTGAGAGAGAGGGAGAGAGAGAATCCCAAGCAGACCCCATGCTGTCAGCACAGAGCCTGAAGTGGGGCTTGATCTCACGAACCATGAGATCATGACCTGAGCCAAAATCAAGAGTCAGATGCTTAATCCACTGAGCCATGGAGACACCCCTTGTTTTTTAAATAATAACCATTCTAAGAATTGTGAAATAATATCTCATTGTGGTTTTGATTTACATTTCCCTGATGATTAGTGATGTCGAGTACCTTTTCATTGTACCTGTTGGCCATCTGTATGAACTGTTTGGGAAAAATGTCTATTTGGGTCCTTTGCTCGTTTCTAAATTAGATTATTATTATTATTCTCTGTTGACTTGTATGAGTTCCTTATGTATTTTGAATATTAACCCCTTAACAGAAAAATGGTTTGCAAATATTTTCTCCAATTCTATATGTTGCCTTTTCATTTTGTCGCTGTTTCCTTTGCTGGGCGGAAGCTTTTTGATGTGATATAGTCTCACTTGTTTGTTTTTGCTTTTGCTGCTTGGGCTTTTGATATTATTGTCATATCCAAAAAAACATTGCCAGGACTAATGTCTACGAACCTTTTTCCTATGTTTTCATCTGGTAGTTTTATGGTTTCAGCCTCACATTTTGAGTTAATCTATTTTGAGTTAATTTTTGTGAGTGTTGTAAGATAGAAACCAATTTCATTTTTTTACATGTGGATATCTGGTTTTCCCAACACCATTTATTAAAGAGACTATCCTTTCTCCATTGTGTATTCTTGGTTCCTTTGCCAAAGATTAGTTGATCATATATGTGTGGGTTTATTTTTAGGCTCTTGATTCTATTGTATTGACTTCTGTGTCTATTTTTATGCTAATACCATATTGTTTTGATTACTATAGTTTTGTAATATGGTTTGAAATCAGGAAGTATGATGCTTCTTGCTTTGTTCCTTTTTCTGAAGACTGCTTTTGCTGTTTGTGATCTTTTCTGGTTCTATACAAATTTTAGGATTTTTTTTTATTTCTATGAACATTGCCATTGGAATTTTAGTAGACATTGCATTGAATCTATAGCTTGCTTTGGGCAGTATGGGCATTTTAACAATATTATTTCTTCCTAACCATGAATGGACAGGATATTTTCCATTTATTTGTGTCTTCTTCAGCTTCTTTTTATCAATCTCTTAAAGTGTTCAGTGCACAGATATTTCAGTTCCTTGGTTAAATTTATTCATTCCTAAGTAGTTTATTGTTTTTGATGCAAATACTCTTATTTCTATTATCATAAATTTGTTTTACCTGCTCTTAAACTCATATAGCACATACTATATGAATGGAATCATACAGTGTATACTCTGTGCCTGGCTTCTTTCACTAATATGCCATTTTGGAGATTTTTCATGTTTTATGTATTCACTTTTCTCTTTTTAAAAGTGCTGAGTAATATTTTATTATATAAATATGCCATAATTTTACAATCTATTCTCCTGTTGATGGACCCTTTTTTTCAGGTTGGGACTATTATGACTAAGGCTGCAGTGAGCATTCTTGTACAAGTCTTTTTATGGACTTATGCTTTCATTTTCATTGGGTAAATATGTAAGAAAGAAATTGCTGGGTCACAGCATAGGTCTATGTTTAACTTTCTAAAAATCTGCCAAAGTAATATTGTTTTAAATCCCCACTAGCAATGTATGAGAGTTACAGTTGTTTTAAAATCTCATCTACGTTTGGGGTTGTCAACTTTTTACTTTTAGCTATTCTGATGGGTGTAGGATGGTACCTCATTGTGGTTTTTAAACTGTATTCCCGTGGTGACTAGTGATTTTGAGCCTCTTTACATGTGCTTGTTGGCTTACTTTACTTTTGTAACTTGTTTGATGAAGTGTTTTGCCCAGTTTTAAATTGGGTTATTTATTACTTTTGTTATTGAGTTTAAAAGTTCTTTTTAAATATTCTGAATGTAAATCAGAAATATGTATAATGAACATTTTCTTTCAACTTTTCACTTCTTGGTATTTTTAATGATACTTTTTGATGGCAGAGGTTTTTTTTTTTTTATATTGATGAAGTCTTTTTTTAATGTGTGTTGCTTTTTTGTATTCTCTTTAATAAAACTTGCTAATCCCAAAGATAAAAAGATATCCTGTTTTCTTTCACAGCTTTATATAGCTTAAAAAAAATTTTTTTTAATGTTTATTTATTTTTGAGACAAAGACAGAGTGTGAGCATGGGAGGGGCAGAGATAGAGGGAGACACAGAATCCAAAGCAGGATCCAGGCTCTGAGCTGTCAGCACAGAGCCTGACGTGGGGCTCAAACTCACGAATTGTGAGATCATGACCTGAGCTGAAGTCGGACACTTAACTGACTGAGCCACCCAGGCACCCCTATAGTTTTAGCTTTTATGTTTAGGTCTGTGATCCTTATCAAATGAATTTTTGTATATGCTGAGAGATAGGAATCAAGTTTTAGTTTTTTCCCATATTTTAAAAGTAAATTTGTCCCATTACCGTGTGTTGAAAAAATTCTGTTTTTCCCACTGTGAATGAAATGCCTTGGTCAAAACTCAGATAACGATGTTAGTGTGGATTTTGGATTCTATTCTGTTCCTTTAATCTATTTATTTGTATATATACCAATTCTATACTGTCTTGAATACTGTGGCTTTACAGTAAATCTTGAAATCTGATAACACAAGTCCTCTAATTTGCTTTTCTTTTTCAGGGAAGTTTTGCATGTCCTAAGTTCTTTCTTTTTTCTGTATAAATTTTAGAATCAACTTGCCAATTTCTAAAAAAAAAAAAAACTTGCTGGGATTTTTGATTTGGATTGTATTGATCTGTAGACCAATTTGGGGAAAAACTGACATCTTAAAAACACTAAATCTTCCAATCTGTGAACATATATCTCTCCATTTATTTGAGTCATCTTTAATTTTTCTCAATAATGTTTGTAGTTTTCTGTGTGGCGGTTTTGCATGTCTTTGGTTAAATTTATTGCTAATAATTTTATGTCTTCTGATACTGTTGTAGGTAGAATAAAAAATTCATCTTCAGTTTTTTGTTGGTAGAATATACAGTAGAATATACAGAAAGTACAGTTGGGGTCTGTATGTTCACTTTGTATAGTTTCTGTTCTTTAGATTGAGATATTTACTATTGATATATCTTTTTTAAAATTAATTAATTTTTATTTGCTTATTTTAATTTTTAATTTTTTTAACATTTATTCATTTTTGAGAGACAGAGATAGAGCACAAGGAGAGGGGTACAGAGAGAGAGGGAGACACAGGACCCGAAGCAAGCTCCAGGCTTTGAGCTGTCAGCACAGAGCCTGAAGCAGGGCTTAAACTCACAAACTATGAGATCATGACCTGAGCCAAAGTTGGCCGCTTAACTGACTGAGTCACCCAGGAGCCCCACTATTGATATCTTTAAGATCATGGACTCAATTTGCTTTTAAACTTATCCAGTGAATATTTCTTTTTTCAATATTGTACTTTTTAGTTCTAGAATATCCACTTGTTCTTTTTTAAACCTTACATTTCTCCACTGATTTCTCATTTGGTCCTTCTTTTTGGTCATCTTTTTCTTTAAATCTTTGAACATATATAAAGCTGCTTTAAAGTTCTTATCTGCTGATTTCAACATTTGGATCATTTCAGGGTCACTTTTTACTCACTATTTTCTTGACTATAGATATCTCTCATGCAACTGAATGTTTACTTTTTTTGAGTTTGTAATGGATGTTGTGGATGATGTTATAGAGAGTGTATTCAGTTATGTTCCCCTGAAGAGTGATTTTTGTTCTAGCAGGCAGTTAAATTACTGACCACCCACTTTGAACTTTTGGAAGCTTGGTTTTATTTTTTATTAAGGTGATTCTGTTTTGGGTTACTTTCAGTTTTAGGATGAATCCTTAGTCTCTTGGTATAGACTTTACTTCTAAGGTGTGGCCCATATGGGGTTTTACCAGAAAGCCTGAGATATTTCTCAAGTTACAAACTCTAGAAGGCAGCAATTTAAATGTTCTTTAGCTTCTTCAGCTTTCCAGCTGTTGCTTTCTACTGGATTCCTTGGTGTCTTTCTTGTATATGTGCAGTTTAGAAATCAATTAAGGACTCGGGGCGCCTGGGTGGCTCAGTCAGTTGAGCATCTGACTCTTGATTTTGGCTCAGGTCATGATCTCACAGTTTGTGAGTTCGAGCCCCACGTCAGGCTCTGTGCTGACTGCATAGGTCCTGCTTGGGATTCTCTTCCTCCATCTCTCTCTTTCTGTCCCTCCTCGGCTTCCTCTCTCTCTCTCTCTTCCAATTTCAAAATAAATAAACATTAAAAAAATCAACTAAGGACAGAAGTTTATGAAACAGGTTGGAATGCTCCCTTCTCTGTGGCTCTCTTCTGCCCGGGATTTACTCCCTCATTGTATGTCCTCAATATCAGCTCTGAACTACACCCTCTGACCTCTAAAGCCAAGAAGGCTGTGACTTTCTGCTTGAGTCCTAGATACCCCAAGACAAGGAGTACCCTTAGAGGAAAACCATATACATTTAGTTTTTATGAAATGTGGTCCATTTTTTCAAGGATCAAATTTCCTCTGTTTTTGGCCTCTTTTTTGGTCACTTCCCATTGTCTTCAATTAGTCCTTTTTAAAACTTTTTGTTTAGAGAGTTTAATTTCTTTTTGAAAAATTAATCTAATACAAATTACTCTGCCAGTACTGGAACTCTTTTTAAAAACACAGCTATAATACTATTATCACACCTGAAATCTTCCAATAATTCCTTAATTTCCTTTAATAAACAGTGTTCAAAATGTGTAGGGAATTAAGCTTCTTGTAGGGGAGATAATATTTAGTTTTATTGTGTGTGTGTGTCTGTGTGTGTGTTTAGCAAACTTGATGGCAAAAAATTTATTAAAAGAAAAAATGTTCGGCAGTGTCCAACTCTTGATTTCGGCTTACATCATGATCTCACAGTTCATGAGTTCAAGCCCTGCATCGGGCTCTGTTCTGACAGTGTGGAGCCTGCTTTGGATTCTCTGTTTCGCTCTCTGTCTGCCCCTCCTGCTCATGCTCTCTCTCTGAAAAGTAAATAAACATAAAAAAAAAAGAAAAGAAAAAAGTTCATTCATTTACTGGCTGAGAATTATTTGTTAGTTTCAGCATGAGAATCCTGTATTGGGTGTCAAAATCTGGAAGTCTTTCTCTTAGAAGTACCTGCTGAATCAATTTTATGGCAATCTCAACTACATTAGACCCAGTCAAAAGCAAAGAGTGTGTGAAAAAGGCTTTTGAGCAGCTAAAGCAAACATCTAATTTATTAATTTTATTATAGGAGAATCTCTCAAATCCTCACTCAGAAACTGTTTACCCCCATTTTAAGTACAGTTATAATGAGCTTTGTGATTTCTTTCTCCAGCTTACAGAACATTAATAGTAGTAAGTCTGAGAGAAGAAGATGACATCTAGAAGTAGGCACAGTGAAAGTAACAGGTAGTGACAGGTGACAGTGGAGTCAACTCAAGTGAGTACAGTCTCTGTGTTAGATGCAGGGCTAGATTCTAGGAAAACTAAGGTACCTAACATATGGTTTGTGCATTAAGGGGCTTGTGGAATGTCAGGGTATGGAGGCATGCAAAAGAGTAAAATAGACTGGTGAGTGACATAATATATGCACTAAGTGTACTTGTGGAAGAAAGGAGGAATTGGGTGGTTCAGGGAAGGATGCAGCAAGAACAAGTTTGAGTGGCTCACAGAAAGTTGATGTGTCCATTAGGATCCTGGGAGGAAATAAAAGACACACTGAAAGGAAATGAAAGAGAACTCAGTAAAGGGACTATTACAAAGGTAAGTGTGGAATTAAGGAAAATCAACAAACAATGGCAAAGAACCTCATGGCCTGCAAATGTGGGAAGCTGTTACAGCCCCTAGACTAGAAGGGGCAAGAGGAGGGAGAGGTTTCTAGCACCCATGAGGTCTGTGGCTGTTGGGGAGAACCACCTGTGGCATCTGGTGGAGGAGTGCAGCCTCTCACATCCTGACCATTATCTCCTTCTACCCTCTCATCTGCTGAACCAACCAGAAACCAGAGGGCAAGGGGACCCAGTTGATGTTGTCCATATATGCCAGCCTCACAGGGCACAGAGCTGGTTGAAGAAGGGTAGAAGGTGGATCTGGAGAGGGTAATCTGAGAATGTCCAGTAAAGTTGAGTAGGAGTTTGCTTTGGATGAGACAAGACTCATGTGGAGGGCATTCCAAGCCCAGGGGCTAATGTGTAAAGGTACTTCATGGCATGCTCAGAGAATCTAAGAGATTTTGTAAAGAGTAAGGCATAAAGTTCTTTTGGGAGTGTGGCTAATAATAAAGAGTGTTTTTCACCACCCTGAAACATTTAGACTTAGTTCTTTAGCTGTTGAAAACCCTGGAGTCACCAACAGGAATGGCTAGATAAGGAGATGCAGAACAATCAGTAGCCAAGGGAAGGAAGCATTTCAGAAAAGGAAGTGGGTCCCAGCTCATGTTCTATCAGAATGGAAGAAGTGAGAATATCTAGAAACATAGAAGTCTGGTGTCAGCATTGTGTAAAGAGCCCAATACACTTTCCTTTTTTCTTTTCTTTTCATTTCTTTTCTTTTCGTTTCTCTTCTCTTCTCTTCTCTTCTCTTCTCTTCTCTTCTCTTCCCTTTAGAGAGAGAAAGTGCACATGTGCACATGGGGACAGGGCAGAGGGAGAGGGAGAATCCCAAGCAGGATTCACACTCTGTGCAGAGCCTGCTGCAGGGGCTCGATCTCATGACCATGAGATCATGACCTGAGCTGAAATCAAGAGCTGGACACTTAAGCGACTGAGCCACCGCCCCCCAGTACACTTTTCAATAGCAATGAAGCCTACTGGACTGGCTATTGTCATAGCCTTACATATGGAGAATTGTAATAAGTTAATATCATATTCAGCATACTTATGCTACCAAGGCAGGAATGTATGTGGCTAATTTTACAGGCACTTCCATCAAAAGTGTTTGTATTATTCAAAAACTTTGATACTTAGAGAAATAATGTTTAAGAACCTGGAAACTTTGCTGATATGAGACATCTTTTTTTATTTGATGAAACTGGGTAGATGAAGCTTTGCTACATTTATTACTATTACTTATCAAAGTCATCATATTTTGTGTTGTGTGCTAGTTAAAAAAACATCACATTAGTAGATCTTTTATTACATGGTTTGGCTGCTGATGTGCTTGGAACAGACTGGTCTTTGGAGTAGGACCCTCATCCTTAACATCCAGCTTGTTTAGATGCTCCTTTGGCCTTTTTATTGATTGCTGGAACACAGTTAACTTTATCTGAGTCAATGACTTATCAGAACTCCTGATCCACTTGATCTGAGTCATGTTGTATTAGCTCTGGCTTAAAGACTGAATTAAGAAACGAGGGAAAGTTAGCTTGTTGCCTCATGTACCTTCTCCTCCTTTCTTCTTTCATCTTCTGCCATCTCATTCCCTCTCTAGGTGTGGGTTCTATTCTTCCATCACCCTGAAGAACATTGTCTTAGTCTTCTCATTCATAGTCTCTCATTGCTCTTTCCAGTCTATGTACTCAACTTGTAGAGCTACCAAGTCAATTAAAAACACAAAGTAGAGCACAAAGCTTTTTTTCCAGGATTAGTTGGCTGAACATATCAGTAAGATAAATGTCATAACTAGGCAGTTCTGGTTTGGACCCCTACTAAGAGCTTGTCTGCCCCAACATTTTCTGGAATTTTGACCTAATCCATTGACCAAGATATCTCCATTCTGTTAAAGGGTTAGTCAGAGTCTCTTTCAGGGGATAATAACAGGACTTATCTATGAAAGTTTTGTAAGGACTAAATGCAGTAGAACTTAAGTGTTTACATATCTCTTAGCATGTAGGAGATGTTCAGTAAAAGTTAGCTGTTATGATAATTATCTGGCAGTAAAGAGAACTGCTTGACTTTATTCAACCTAGCATTTTATAAACTTATTAGACACATTACTGCTATTTCTAGAGTCATCCATTACATTTTAAAGAATGCTGCCTCTGTGGAATACAGCTTGGGAAACTCTGAATTAAAAATTGAACAAAATTAAGGTGCTGACTGTTCACAGTGATTGAATAAATCAAAAATGCTAGAACTAGGAATTAGGGTTCTGGATCTTAGCTCAGTCCTTACCACATCTTGAAATTGGTTAAAGAAAAAGGGACCGGTTTTATTTTAAGATACAAGACAGAAATGAAAAGAAGTAACTACCACCCCTCCCCCCCAAAAAAAACCCATCTAAACTTGGATTTTTGCTCATCTCTTCCTTGCCATCGTATCTATAGATGACTCAAGAAATTCAGGAGAAGTGATCTGAAGTTCTCAGGTTGTCTAAAAGGATGTCATCAAGTTGGAGAAATTAGAATTTACATGTTCTTTCTGATTTTGGCCTTTTGGAAATAATGAAGCCAGAAATTGTCCTCTCATGTTTCCTTGTCTCCATCTCCCTTTGACTTGGTCACCCCTTGTACTGGCTTGGGCCTACCTCACTACCTGCTGCATGCCCCAGCCCTTCTCTCATTAGATTTTGGTATACACATTTACCCACTTCAACATTGAGCCTGACAGGACCACAGACCCCTGGGAAGAGAGGCCAGAGAGTGTCTAGAGCAGTCTTGGGGGTTTGGTCACCAAGCCTTCCAGAGGTACATCTGGTCAGGTACTGGTGGAAATCAAGGCCAAGGGCAGACATTGCTCACTTGATCATCTGAAAGCCAGGGACAATTATGTCATTATGTATGTGTATTTCTCAACTAAGCCATCAAGGGTAAGGGTGATGAGAAGCATCTGGATATGACGTGTGTGTGACACATTCAGAGGGTAGATATATCATATGACTGAATTCTCTGCATGAGCAAGGGGAGAGTTTTTAAGTCATTATCATTTGCTTGTGCTCCACATCCACCAATTCCAACAGGCCAATTCCATGGAGTCCTCCTCTACCTTGTTGCTCCCCACCAACAGGCCCCGCATGCCTTCCTTGCTGAGGTTTGCTTGTGTAAATAAATGAGTGCCACGTATCAGCACGGTGGTGCCTGCATTTAGCCTCCACTGCTGCTGCAGTCATTAAAAGGGCAGCCAGTTGCTGTGGTATGGAAGACAAATGAGGGGTCATAAGTTGACTTAACAATCTTCTCAGGACTGCTTTTGTTTAATGATACATTATGTGTTAGGTGATGAGAGAGAGAAAAAAATCTACCTCTGTTTGTCGGCAGCCACACTCTAGGCTATAAGATCTGAGTTAATCCTAGTAGGTATTGCTATAGGGGTGGAGCTGAGCCCAGGATAGAGATAGTTATTTGGAAAACTTAGGGCAAACCCCAGCACAGGGAGAAAGAAATATGTCAGATATTATGGCAATGCTTCAGCCTAGCACATAACTGGGTTCTGGCTCTCTCCCTGATGTGCTGCCTCACTGTTGTTAATAAGCCACTTGACCTTTGCATTTCCTCAGATTTCAACTAGGATAAGGATTTAGATTTTCAACTTAACTTTCCTCAAGGCTAAAATAAGCAAGTGACCAAGTGTGAATTCCATGAAGGCAGGCCCAGTACAGAAGAGCAGACATTGGGAATGTCTGCCAGTAAGAATGAGAACTCTGCCTTTTGGTGTTGAAGAGGTTGTGATGTCCATTGGCTTATGGAAGTTCTTGCTGTTATCCTAAATTATAGAGTAAAAAAAAATTTAATGTTTATATTTGAGAGGTGAGAGAGGGGCAGAGAGAGAGGAGACACAGAATCCAAAGCAGGCTCCAGGCTCTGAGCTGTCAGCACAGAGCCCGATGTGAAGATTGAACTCCCGAACCATGAGATCATGACCTGAGCCGAAGTCAGAGACTTAACTGACTGGGCCACCCAGGTGCCCCCTAAATTATAGATTTTTAATTTTTTAATTCAACAGAAAGTTGAATTAAAACAAATAGTATCTCTGTTTTTATTGCATGTAGATCACTTGTAAAGTGTTCATCAAATGTATAATGTTCTCTAACCTTTGGCCTACCCATGTGGCATGCCCAGGCAATTTCTTTCCCCTGTCCATGATCAACAGGGGCCCAGCTGGATAAGTTTCATTTGAGGGTCTTATTACTAATTAGACAAGTTGCCATTGTTCCTGCTATGATGGACCCGTCTCTGGGTGTCCTGGACCCGTCTCTCTTCTTACCTTTTCAGAAAGCCATCAAAATTTCCCTTTACTCCATCTCCCCTTCAACTGAGTGAGAGGTTAAGGGTCATGTCTTTTTCAAAAGACTTTTGAGAAATGTTGCCCAACACTCTCAGCTTTCCTCATTTGCATTACGAACCATTGGTTTGTGGCAAGGAAGATAGAACCACTGTGTGATATGCTTGAGTTATGTGGATACCACAAGCAAAATCCCAGGGCAGCCTAGCCTTAGCATTTAACTTTGGTAGCTTTCTCCCAGTAGCCTCGGTCTGAGAGCTTTAGAGTCTTTCTCAGATATCCAGACATCCCAGGAGCTAGATTACTGCTGTGTTACTCATTCTCACTTTACAGAACAGCTGAGGCATGCAGCATACTTTGCTTACTTGTTTGGAACTCAGGCATTGAAGAATTCATCTATCAATCTCAACTTGCCCCTCCAAAGAGAAATAAGAAAGACTTTGCTCACTGTCACAGATAAGAGCCATGTTATGAATGGCAACTCTATATGCTCAGTTAAAATATAACAAGATTTCTATTCAGCTTTCCCCATGATAGAGGATTAAAAAAAAATTAAAAAACACTAATGGACATGGCTGACAGGCACTATCAGAGAGGAAGGCCAGTGGCAAAATGGCTATATTTCATTTGGAATATCTGATGCTGGCCAACTAAAAGGGCAAGATCAGGAGGATGGAGATGAAATGATGAGAGAGTTAGTGCCAGCATGCTACCTTGTTCTGGAAAACTTCCCAGAGTGAGTGGAAGATGATGAATGACTTCCATCTTTTTTAAATGATAGATACTTTATTTGATGATACCCAGCACAAATAATTATTACTCTGACTCTTGTCCCTCATTGGTTCATAACTTTCTGCTTCATAACTTTCTAGTATGGAGTTCATCTATGTGTTTTGTGGAACTGTGGGGCTATTTGGTTGAGATTGTAAACTCCCAGGGCTCAAGAACTACATTGTTCTCTCTTTAAAAAAATTTTTTTAACACTTATTATTGAGAAAGAGACACAGAGCATGAGCAGGGGAGGGGTAGAGAGAGGGGGAGACACAATCTGAAGCAGGCCCCAGGCTCTGAGCTATCAGCACGGAGCCCGATGCGGGGCTCGAACTCACAAACTGCAAGATCATGACCTGAGCCAAGTTGGTCACCTAACCAACTGAGCCACCCAGGCGCCCCAAGAACTACATTGTTCTCTTAACTCTGTTCGGTATCTAGCAGGGGAATGGCTGCATTTAGGAATTTAATTAAGACTTATGCTTAATGACAGTACGGAAGAGCTTTTTGGCTAGAAATGATGCTAAATACTGGAATACTCAGGTAAGGGTATCCTATTTTCTTTGATTAGTAACTATAGCATGATCTGTCATGGATCATGGATTTCGAGGTTCAAATTTTGTTATGACCACAGGCAGGGGGACAGAGCAGATGATCTTGTTCCTTTCAGCCTGGAGGTCGAGTGAAAAATGTTTCAAAGGCAACTTAATACTCTGGCTCTTTTTCTTCCTCATTAAAAAAAATGTTTGCACTTGTGATTTTTAGTGTCTATAATGTGCTGATGGGCTTTCCTCCCATTAAAAAACACATGTGGATGTGAGAATGTTCTCCTCGAGAAAAGACGGTCTCTGGGGTTTTGCTTCTGGCTTGAAGTCCTATGAGGTAGGTGTTATGAAACCTCCTCCGCAGCAGCCCAGGGTGCCAGTGAGCCTCGGAGCAGGTCAGCAGCTCTCCTGCTAATTTTGGCAGGAGAGGGAAACACTCAGCCACTTTGAGAGGAAAGAAGGTAAATTTTGCGATCCATTTGCAAATCAAGATAGAATGAGTTTTCAGACCTGGCCATGTGTTCAGAACCTATCTATTCTCTTCTACCATCAAACCTGTTAGGAAAAGGGTAATCCAAATTCATGTTTCTCAGCCAGATAATCTGCAATTGTAGAAGGGGCAATTTAGAGGGCACAGCAAGAAGGAAGGAAGAGGAGGGGCCAGAAGGTGGTTGATGCTGGGGCGCATGTCCAGTGCTTTGGGTGCCCAATGTCAGCATGGTGGCCCTAGGTTTTGAGCAGGAATCAGGAGGGGGAGGAAGATAAGTGGAGAGCTGATACCCAGTGGCTGGTAATTTACAATTTAACAGGGCTCAGACTAGGCTCCCCAGGAACAAGGAGAGGGAAAACCTTCAATTAGAGAGTGCAGAAAGACTAATGGGGAGTGATGCTCTTTTGGTTCTCAGAGTACTGAGAGGATTAGACCAGAGTTTTTCTGAGCCACTTTATATTTCCCATAGTCCAGGGCTGTATGACTTCCCTGTGTAGCAGGATGAGTTTTTTTTTTTTTAATTTTTTTAACGTTTATTTATTTTTGAGACAGAGAGAGACAGAGCATGAACAGGGGAGGGGCAGAGAGAGAGGGAGACACAGAATCTGAAACAGGCTCCAGGCTCTGAGCTGTCAGCACAGAGCCCGATGCGGGGCTCGAACTCACGGACCGTGAGATCATGACCTGAGCCGAAGTCGGACACTTAACCAATCAAGCCACCCAGGCGCCCCTGTAGCAGGATGAGTTTTATATAATTATCCCAGGGAAGATAGATTTTTTTGAAAAATGTTTTTACCATGGCCTAAGAAATTACACAGCTAAAGACCACTATGTTATTTTTTTTAAGTTTATTTATTTATTATGAGAGAGAGAGTGCAAGCAGGGGAGGGGCAGAGAGAGAGGGAGAGAAAATCCCAAGCAGGCTCCATGCTGTCACTGCAGAGCCCAATTCAGGGCTCAATCTCATGAACTGTGAGAATGGAGCCAAAATCAAGAGTAGGACACTTAACTGATTGAGTCACCCAGGTGCCCCTAAAGTCCACTTATTAAAATTCATTAACTCATCAGCATGCACACTTTCTTAAGCCATGATGACTTCATGGCTTAAGTGAAAATTTCATATTCCTTTGGAAAATTGAATTAGCATAGCCAAATCAGCAGAAAATCATCTTTGACTAGATGTTATTTGTACATCATTCTTCTTTGCCTAAGAAAATAATGACTCTCTGAGACTTAAGCTGATGGTTAAGAGTGAAAGCCAATGTCTACCATTTGCTTTCTTAGTCCCAGAAACTGTTTCTGATGTTTTATATGCAATCACTAATTCAGTCCCCTGAAGAGCTCTGTGGGATGAGCAGGCACTAAACCCCCATTCAGCCAGTGAGGAAATTTAAGATTAGGGAGATTAAGTAATGTGTCAGGGCTAGGATTAGACTTTGGGCCCTGCAACTAATTCTGAGCTTTTCTGCGATCAGACACCTCTCTTCTCCCAGATGGTCCGTGGAACTGACCAGTGCGGGCTGCACACCTTATGCTTGGGCAGAATTAAGGGTGTGACATTCTGGAAGTAAGAACACTGCTTGGCATGTTAAAGCATGAACAAGGAGCCTTAGTTTCCATTAAGTGTAAAATGGGTCCATAAGATATGTTATACCATAAGTAGAATGCTTATTTTCTGAATACTGCTGTTAGGAATTAAAGGCTAAGCAGGATCCCTAGGTTTATAATTCTCTATATGTAGACAATAACAACAATAAAACCCAACAGTGAGTGCCAACTCTGTTAGGCACTCTTGGAAGTCTTTTACATCTATTAGTTCATTTAAACCTAAGAGCAACTCCACGAGATAAGTACTACTATTTTCCTCATTTTCCAGATAGGGAAAACTGAGGCCCAGAGTTGTGGAGAAACACATCCAGGAAGTGGCAGCTCTGGGTAGTGAGCCCAGGCTCTAGCCATTATTCTAAACAGCCTCTCAGCACTGGACTTTGGCAAATGCAAAACATTTGCTTCTATGACAAAAAACAGGACTCACCATCCTTAAGGATGAGATGAGGCCAAGTAGCACTGGACATTGAGCTGTGTTTTCTATGGATGTTTGTGTATTTGAACTAGGTGATGCAGGTCAGTTGTGGCTCTCTTCCTATGGGAACCTTTTCTAGGAATGAGGCATAGAATGCCTCCTCACAAAGACTTAATGGTGGTCATCTGTGGAATGCTGAATTCATTCTGCTCCACGGCATTCCATTCTTGACAATTTCTCCTGAAATAAAAAGACTTGCTTTTGTGTGTGTGTGTGGTGTTTTTTTTTTTTTTTGTACTTTTATACAGAATTTGTAAGCTACTAAATTTCAAGATTGTATTTTCTCATTTCATGTTCAATGGGTTTAAATATGGTACCTGAACTTTCAAATGATGCTTATTGAATGAAACAATGCTCAAAGAAATTAAATGACTTCCCCAAATTCACATGGAGCTTAAGTTTTTTGAGGGGAAGGGCTATCTTACTTAAGCCAGGACCTGGCTGGGATAAACCAATGGCCCAGCATATTTCCATTCCTGTCCTTAGAACTTGGGGTGGGGAGGGGTAGTCCAGAGGGTGGGTAGAGATGGTCAGATCCACAGGAACAAGTACAAACACAAACTGGAAAGAGAAACTGAGATGCCATTGCTGATGGAAGAGAGGACACAGATGCCAGGCAGGTAGGAATGGCAGTGCCCACAGATGCCAGGCAGGTAGGAATAGCACTCCTCTTTGAATCCTTAACACCAGCACTAGAGTAGGCTTTCAATAGTATCCAAACATGAATGAGTGGATCCCTACTGTTCTTTTAGTCAGTTTTATATTCAGAGCATGGAGAGATCGTGGTGACTGATGGAGATGAAAACCTAAAGGGGGAGGTTGGACTTAGGCTGGCTTGAGGTAGAGAGTAGACGTGAGGAAGAAAGAAGGCACCCGTATAGAGGGAACTATGGGCAAGTGTGATGCACCTGGAATACTTAACCTCATCAACAGGTACAATTTCCTTGACTTGTGTAATATCTTTACTGCTCTCCAAATTCCTAAACCTGGGAAGGATTTTCCTCACTAAGCCAGTACCAGGAAAATCTTGGCATGATTCTTGTTGGCTACACTTTGCCCATCTCTGCCATTGCTTGTGAACCTTGAGTCTAACTTGTTAACCATTTGATTTGCTTACATTATTCATGAACGTTGAGTCATTGGTGTTTGGGCTCACCCAACTGGGGTTTCCTTTTCAGGTTAACATGTTTGTTGAAGGATTCCACGATGCCATCCTCCTCTATGTTCTGGCTTTACATGAAGTACTCAGAGCTGGTTACAGCAAGAAGGATGGAGGGAAAATTATCCAACAGACTTGGAACAGAACATTTGAAGGTGAGGATTTAGTCTATAAGATGACAACACTCTGTAGATGATCAAGCTGCTTCTTCCCTGGTTCTGTTTTTCTTTCTTACACCTATGGGACTTTGTCAGTTTCCTGTTTTCCTCAGCTGTAAAGTAAGGATAATATGTCAAGTTCAAACTACCTCACAGGCTTGTTGTGAAAATTAAATGAGATAAAGCTTGTGAAAGTGCTTTGAAAGAATCCCACTGAAACAGGAAGTACCTTGTCTCCTTTTGATTGTTAGATAACAACTCTATGCTTCTTCAAATTAAATTTGTCACAAGTCTTATTCACAACAAATAATTAGTTTGTGAAGAGTTCTGTGATCAGTTTTAAATGAAATAATCCCAGATACACATTCATCAATTTAATCATGGGTAGTTTGAGATTATAAGCAAGTCTAATCAAGCCCTCTGTTTTTATTTTATTTCTAAAATGGTGAATATCAGCTGTGGCTTTCTTTAGAACAGAGAAGTATATGAACCACAGCAAAAAAAAAAATGGCCCATAATCTCATCACTGAAGCAACCTCTGTTGACATTTAAAAATTGTACAAGAATGAGACTATTCTTGGCTGGAAAATTTAAACAGTACAAAAATGTACAAAATTAAAAGTGAAAGTTTTCCTTCCCACCCTAGTCTCCTCTCCCTAATGTAACCACTATTAACAATTTCCTATGATTTAGTCTAAAAATATTTTGTGCCTTCTGCCAGCACATATGCATTTATATATCTTATCAAAAAAATTTATACAAAAGGAACCATACAATGAATGTCACTCTTCCATCTCATCTTTTTTTAAAACTTGTATGTCAAGTAAAAAATTTTTCCATATGAGCACTCATGATTCAGCACAGTTTAAAATGATGGTTCTATATTTTTCTACTATATGGTTGTACAAGGATTTCTTTAATCAGTTTCCTATTGACGGATACTTCAGTTGTTTACAGTTTTTGCTGTTATGCAAAATGCTATCTCAAGCATCTTACACATCTTGATGAATTTTTGTGAGTACATCCAATGGGGAATATTTCTAGTCGTGAGATATCCGGGTCCAAAAGTATGTTAGTGCCTTTTAAGGTGCATTAAATATTGCCAAATATCTTCCCAAAAGGTCTCCTGGTCTGAATTCTTGCTAATAGTGTATAGAATTCTGGTTTCCTTTCACTTCACTGACAGTCTCAAAGAAGATTAACATGGGACTCAATGAGAATGACCCAGCTGCTGGAGCCTTGCAGATGTCAATTTTATATTCATGCACCCATTCATTCATCAAATATTCTTGAGCACCTGCTATATGCTAGGCACTGTTCAAAGTGCTGAGGATTCAGCAGTGAGCTAAAGACCCTCCCTGCAATCAGTTGAGCTTTCCAGGTAGTGGAGGGAACTGGTGATAAACAAACAAATACACCATTTCAGGGGCAATAAAATAAAGCAGGGTAGGGAGATAGACAGTGACAGGAGGGGGTGGTGGGAGGACTGCTAATTTAAAGAGAGTGGCTGGGGAAGGTCTCTGGTACGTTGAAGTTGAGACCTGAGTAAAGTGAAAGAAATTATGTAGATGTTTAGGAGGGAACATTCCAGACAGAGCAGCAAACACAGAGACCTTGAGTGTATCTGGCGAGAGAGTGCTGAGTGGCCCCCCTGAAGAGCAAAGAGGCCTGTTGGGCTCAAGCACAGCACGTGAAGGGCAGTGTGATAGGAGCCACAGTCAGAGAGGGAGTGGGGGACAAATCACATGCATCTGGAAGCTGTGCTGGTGACTTTAGTTTCCACCCAGAGTGAGATAGAAAGCCACCAGAAAGTTTTGAGGGACATGATCTTTCTGAAGTCTTTAAAAGGAGTCCTTACGGGGACTATGTGGAAAATAAAGTATAGTATACTGATGGGTATCATTTAAAAACCACTGATATGGAGTACAGATTGCTGGACCAGGAGTTCAGGGAACCTGCATCCTAGCCACTGTCACACTATTTTGGGCTTCTCTGTCATCACCTGTATGAAGGAGTTGGACTAGCTGATGACCGACAAGAGCCCTTTCAGTCCTACATCACACTAACCCCTCCTGTGAGCCGTTTCATACACTGGGCTATGCTTACATCTATTTGCAATTCAATTAATGAAATTTTTCAGTGATGGGAACAAGTACTGCCAAGTCTAGATTTGGAGCGCGCACGCTCACACACACACACAGACATACACACACAGACACACACACACACACACACACACACACACACACATTCATTTGGGATTTCAATGCACTCCATTGCCTCATCCTGCCCTTGTTTATTAGGAATGGTAGGACAGTGCTGAGAGGTCAAGTTCCAGTTGTCTGGGCAGCAAATATGGTGACAATTGGCTTTAGTTTCTCTGTGGTGGTTTTAGTGAATGTCATGTCTTACTTGACACTAGAGTAGCATCTACGTTAAGTTTAGACAGATTGTAGGACATGACAAACAAATAAGCCTCCAGGATTGTCTTGCTCAACTTGTGACTGCTTCAGTTGAGGAGCTGGAATCCAATCAGATAATTCAGGGGGCATATTAGGACAGAGTCAGATTTCCCAGAAGTTGTGCCCAATACACTGAGAAACTAGTGTGTGTGTGGACACAACCTTGGTAGGCCACATCCCATTTTTAGCTGTTCCTTACTACATGGTGTGGTCATTTGTTCTTGGTCTTCTGAAGGAGGTTGTTAAGGGAAGGGCAGGTGCCCACAAGGGCTGGAATTCAGCATTGTATAGAGGGCATGGACTAAATTTTCCCATAGGTCATCCTGATGCTTCCATTCTAGGGCTAGGTCTACACAGACAATATGAAATGAGTCCTAAAACAATCAACTATATAGTCGAGTCTAAACTTAGACTCTTATTTGTCCAGATATAAAGATAATTGAAGCCAATGTAAGTTTTGGGCTTGAATTATTTGGAAAGCCGATTTTATTTGCTAAACAATGATCAGTCTGAGGGTAGCTCCCAAAAGAACTCTGAGAAATGGTCATTCTGTAAGTGACCATTAAATTGTTAAGGGAAAAATACTCTGGATGTTATTTGACAAATTTGGATTTTATTACTGTGAAACCAATGACCGTCTTTCAAGGCTCTCAATAAATGGCCTGGGAAGAAGCTGAATTTCCTCTCTGTGGGAGAGGTCAGAGTGACAAGGTAAATAGGACTGTGGCTCAAACCTTGAAGTCCACTACAGGCCAATGGAAATGAGGGTGGAAAGTCTCATTACTTATGTACAGGAAAATTCTGCTGTCAGCTTGACAATCTCACCTTATACACAATACTCTCAGGTGAAGTCTCACTTGCTAATTGGCCACCCTGAGGGTTCTCACCCCATTTCTTGGCAGAATTGTAATAGCTTAAAGTGTAATGAGGTCTTGGATTACTAGGGCCACCTTGTCTTATAAAATACTCTACAAAACCCTTAGCAGAACACATCTTTCTTTATAAACACCTCTGAACAGGATAACAAATGGTTTTGGATAGACAATATGTTTGGAGATAAATATGATGTTTTCAAAAGATTTTAAAAAATGTTTATTTACATTTGAGAGAGAGAGAGACTGAGCACGAGCAGGAGAGGGGCAGAGAGAGAGGGAGACACAGAATCTGAAGAGGGCTCCAGGCTCCAAGCTGTCAGCACAGAGCCTGATTTCGGGCTTGAGCCCATGAACTGCGGGATCATGACCTGAGCCGAAGTCGGATGTTTGAGTGAGTGAGCCACCCAGGTGCCCCAAGATAAATATGATGTTTAAAAATGACATATGTGACTTAAACGTTGTATAGGCTGTCAAGAATAAACAAGTTTAAGATAGGTGTATCCTCTGTAACCGGCATATATTAGAAAGACAAAAAAATCAAGATGAATGGTAGCTCCATTCTGTTTGCGGCAAAATAGACCGAAGTCTGGAAAAATCAGTGGGCCCTCAAACCATAACCAAAAGGACAGTAAACCCAAATACTTGCCCTCTCCAAACCACACTAGAGGATGGAACTTTCCCTTGGGATCCCTTTTCCCAGACATTCATTTTACTTCCAGAGAGAATCAAATCAATAGAAACACTAAGAATTACACTGAACTTTAACACAGTTTAAAATGAAAGAAAACAAATTGCCTTAGTTAATTAGAATGTGGCTGACCTATGCATTCTCTTGCTTAGTTAATGAAAATTACAGTATAGACATTTGATATCAACTAATGATACATATTCTCTTTTACTGATTAGCTGTCTAAGCCACTGTTGCTAGCCAAAGCAAATTGAAATCCTTTGTGTGGGCACTCAGGCTTTCCATGCTCTGGCCATCCTATGCCAGCCTTACATCTCACTGCTTCCTTCCACATGCATGGGCCACCTACCCCAGAATGTCATGGTCCCTCTGGTTCCTTTCAGCTTCCATGACTTTGTAAATATGAACAAGTCTGGCCTTTCTGCTTAGAATACTGCTACTTCCTGATGGCTGCTTGTCTAAATCATGGATTTTACTAGTATTCCTATGAAAGATCTGCTCTTTTACTGAATCCTCCTTGAGTCTCCAACTGGATGTGCCAGCTCCTTTTCTGAGTGGTGTGGGCATGGTCAGATGCCCTTTCCCAGATTCCGGGCACAGTAGTGGTGGTATTCCAGGCACAGTAACAGTAGAAGAAAACAACTAACTTCTTTTATACTTGTGGTGGAAGTGTTTTACCTGTTGTAGCTCATTTAATCTTCTCAACAATCTCTTGGCTGAGAGGTACTATTGTACCTCTTTTACAGTCCTGAAGGTGGAGACCCAGAGGGCTAAGTCCTTGCCCAGGGTCACAGAGCTAGTAAATGTGAAAGCTAGGATTAAAATACATGCAGTCAGATTCCAGTGCGAACAAGTGAAATCCTTAGTCCAGGCTGCCCCTGTCTTGAGTGGGGAATGTGTCCAGTTCAGCACCTAGTAACGACCCAGAACTCATGTGGATAAACGAGTGACTTCATGTATCTATATGAGATGACAGATGTCAACTAAACTTACTGTAGTGATCATTTCACAATATACCCGAGTCAGACCTTTATGCTGGATGCTTGAAACTCATACAGTGAGGTATGTCAATTATAGCTCAATAAAACTTGGAAAACACCCCCAAAACAAAACACAATAAAAATGAATTAATGAACACAAGTAGGGTGAAGACTAGCTCTTCTTTAGCTCTTGGCTCCCATGGCCTGTGAAGCAGGCCCTCTGCTCTCCTGTACATTGAGTGTGCCTATAGTGATGCACATTCACTGAGTCCTGGGCCTGGAATGACTTCTCTTCTATAATGTTTGGCCAGTGATAACATGAACTCATGACAGGTCTAGGAGTGCACCACACCTCCAGCCTCTCTCTCTTTGCAGTTTTTGTTTGTTTTTAATTAATACAAGACTCTGGGATAAGCATGCTGCTTTCAGGATTAGCCTTAACCTTTTTTTTTTTCCTAAACATATTCCCCAAAGAGGGTCATTTATTTCTTTTTCTTTTCATTTTTAAATGGAGAAATGTTAAGAATTTAGGAATGCAGACACAGATGAAATTACAATGTCTTTCCAAATGCCAACAAAAATGCTCAGAGTCTGATGAGCTTCCCTGTGGCATGAGTTTGTTTAAAAAATCCTGTCAATTCATTTTCTTGTTTTTGGTGGCAGACAGAGGCCTTTGAAGTCACTAACTTGGAGTTCTTCCCGTCTCATCCTCTAGGTATTGCCGGGCAGGTGTCCATAGATGCCAATGGAGACCGGTACGGGGACTTCTCTGTGATTGCAATGACAGACCCAGAGGCGGGCACCCAGGAGGTGAGCGAATGAGACTGCCCCGGCTGCCCCTTCTGCTTGTTGAGGTTCCAAGGAATGCATTTGTTCTGGTGTCCAAATAGCTGTCCCCAGAGCAGCCTCCAAATAAAAATGAGCTGGAAATCTAGGAGTTTCCAAGTAGAGAGGGCTCCCTTCTGGTTGAGGGGATCCTGGAAGATTTCAAGAAACGGTTCCATGTTTATCCTGAGCGGGGAAATCCTGTTTCCAGTGGCCAAATGTGCTTCTTTGATGGCTCTCATCCAGGGTTGATGTTTCCATAGCACTTGATGTGACCCTGGCCTAAAGGGCTTGCTGCTTTTCTCTTAGTACACATATATGTGGCCTTTGTGGGAGGAGCAGAGCCAGCTGGACCTGACA
This sequence comes from Panthera uncia, assembly GCF_023721935.1. Classification (NCBI taxonomy): domain Eukaryota; kingdom Metazoa; phylum Chordata; class Mammalia; order Carnivora; family Felidae; genus Panthera; species Panthera uncia. The sequence continues at coordinate 126,714,425 of NW_026057577.1, read as the reverse complement.
CTTGCTACATGTACTGAATGATTTTTCACCCTTGGAGTGGCCTGAGTCTCATGTGCATTCTAGTCTCTCCCTCTGTAAAGGGAGGATAGTAATAGTCTATTATGGGCTCGTTGTGAGGTTAAAGTACTTGGGACATGCTCCGTACATGCCAGTGATTGTTGTATTTTGGTGATTATCTAGAATTCTTTTTACTATGACATGAGCTAGCCTGTGAGAGCTTGCTGGCCCTCCTTCAGAAGACAGAGGGGGAGATGTCACAGGCCACTCAGGAGCAGTGTGCTGGTGCCCAGGAAAAAAAGAGAAACAGATCCTGAGAACCTGGGTGGGAAGGTACTTCTAGATCAGGGCCCAGGTAGCTGATGGAACATCTGTTTGAACCAGAAACCGTGGGTGAACCTTGAAGTGAGCATCAAAGAAAACTGAACCAAGTGAAAAAAAAGTTGTCTGGAAATGGGGTGCAAATGGGATAAATTCAGCAGAGAGGAGAATGTAACTCTCGAAATCAGGGAATAATCTTCCAAACAGAGGAGGGTGAAACAGGATGTTCCTAAAAGATACTTTTGACCCTTTATGTGCCCAGCTAATTGAGTGGTATGAGGCTGTGTACCTGGACTGGCTTAATCTGGGTATGAGATGCCTGACTCTCTCCCACATCCCTAAAAGTAACTGGGGCCTTACAAATGGCTGCCTGTGTGTGGGCTGCTCTGTGGCAGACGGCAGACGGGTCAAGCAGCACCTCCTCGGATGAGTGAGGGAGGAGCCATGAGTTCCAAGATTATTGTTTTCTGTGTAACCACTTTCCTGCCATGGGGAGCCACAGTTCTCCCTCAATTATGCCTCCTTTGAAAGCACCATCAGTGAGCACAAATCCTGACTTACAAAGTCCTCAAAAACACATCACTATAGTCAGTGTCACAGGGGAGCCCACCCTATGCCTCCTTTGGAAACAGATAACTTCGACCTTTCAGTTTGCATGTTTTCTGCTTTTACGTAGGTTATCGGTGATTACTTTGGAAAAGAAGGTCGTTTTGAAATGCGGCCGAATGTCAAATATCCTTGGGGACCTTTAAAACTGAGAATAGATGAAACCAGAATCGTGGAGCACACAAACAGCTCCCCTTGCAAATCATGTAAGTTTAGAGACTTAACTTGTGCTGTGTTTCACCATCTTTAATGTCAGTGTTATGCAAGTTTAAAAGACAGATGTTCTCTAGGAGCTCATGTTCTGAACGTTCAGCTTTCTTTTTCCGATGTGGTAAAACCCAGGGGAACAGTTCACGAACTGGCACCCCACCTTCACCAGAGGTTTCTAGGTCTTTCTTCTCTTTCATCTTTTCCCAAAATGCTAGATGACTTCTTCCTATTACTCCATCTCTTACTATGTATCATCTCTTAGCATCTGGCATTACTAGTTGGGGAAAATAAAAAGATCAAATAGGAAATGTGTAGCAAGTCTCAGTCTGATCTTCAGAGTTTGTTGGTACCTTCCTACCCCTCAGACTTAAACACTCCCAAATTTGCAAATTAGCAAATAAGTGTAAAATATATTATTCATGAGAAGCCTTGTCATAAATATAGAAGCAATTGGACATTCTTTTATTTTTAATTAAAATTTTTTAGTGTTTATTTATTTTTGAGAGAGAGAGAGAGCACGAGTGGGTGAAGGGCAGAGAGAGAAGGAGACACAGAGCACAGAGCCTGATGTGGGGCTTGAACCCATGAATCATGAGATCATGACCTGAACCAAAGTCAGATGCTTAACTGACTGAGCCACCCAGGTGCCCCAGCAAATGGACATTCTTTTTTTTTTTTAAATTTTTTAACATTTATTCATTTTTTGAGAGACAGAGAGCACAAGCCGGGGAGGGGCAGAGAGAGGGGGAGACACAGAATCCAAAGCAGGCTCCCGGCTCTGAGCTGTCAGCACAGAGCCCGATGCAGGGCTTAAACTCATGAAATGCGAGATCATGACCTGAGCTGAAGTCGGACACTTAATGGACTGAGCCACCCAGGCGCCCCACAAGTGGACATTCTTATAAGGAGCTTACAAATAGGAGTCTGTTGGAAATCATTGCTTTAGAGAGACCCTTTGATAAGCTAGTGAGGGAGAACCAAGTGAATATTGATCTTTCGGGCCAGTTGGTCACTTTAGGCTAATGTATTTATGCTTATTATTTTGGGTCCAGCCTTCAAACCATGTTATTTATGTATATGCAATAACTATGGGGAGGAGTAGGGCAGAAGTGTGTTAAGAACATTCTCTGGAGTTACTGGGCATGGGTTTGAAATCCCACCCTTGTCACTTACTGGTTTTGTGACCCTAGGAATATTCCTTTACCTCTTTAAACCTCTGTGTTCCCATATGTAAAATGAAAAAAATGCACCCAACTCTTAGAGCTGTTCTGAGGATTAAATGAGATAATGCATTAAAGGCTGACACTATGCTGTTTATATAAAGCTAGCTTTTTGTCATGTTTATATAATAACTGGGACACTACTGAATTTGATTGTTTCAAGTTGTTATTCCCATCTTTGCAAAGCTATATAGGACATTTTGACATGAAACTCTGGCTCTGGTGAGAGAACATCTAAAAACAGAATATTAACCCAGTGCATTTTTCACCAAATCTTCTAGCACTTTGAAGTGTCATCATCCATCTGTGAAAGTAAGATGTGCTGGGTCAGTCCCATGGTCTGTCCAGTTGTCTTCTCTGACTATGAACTCAGTGTGGATGTGTCTAAAACTTCAGTCCTTGTGCTCCTCAGATACTTTTGGAACCTGCTTTTTCTCATTGTTCTCACTCTCTTCGAGTGGTATGTTCGTCCATCTGGTCCTTTCTTAAATGCTTCTGAAGCTTTGCGCTTAGCAAACAAATGAAGGTGCAGGATCCCCTAGAAAATCTTTCTTAAAAAAAAGGAAAATTTGCCTCAAGTGGGAAATTGAGATACACCTTCCAGTGAATGAAACTTGAGATATTTCTGTTTCTCAAAATGAACTCTGATTATCTATGTTTCTTTTTTAAGCAGGTGGTCTAGAAGAATCGGCAGTGACAGGAATTGTTGTGGGGGCCTTACTAGGAGCTGGTTTGTTAATGGCCTTCTACTTTTTCAGGTGAGAACTGTTTTTATCAAGTTTTAAAATTCACTCTCCTTTATTGCCCTTGTCACTTGCCTTTGCACAGTCCTCCCTATGACTTGTCTATATCTTGGTCTTACCCCCAAAGCATGGTGGTTAAAAGAACTAAGCTGTTCTTCTGTGATGGTCTTTGTGACCCTGGTGGTTTGGTGGTCAGTGGGTTAGCATACTGGGTAGTGGGTCAGGCTTTCTGTTGCATCCCCCTGTCGGCCACAGAGCCACTGCTATCCTTTGATCACAAATATTCTGGCACAAATTCCTACTACCCACCAAATGTGTAAGTAGACAAAGGAGAAACAACTTACCTATTCTTAAGCTTCCTCCAATTCAGAAATAGGTGTCTGAGTTCACCTTCTGAAGAGGAGGAGGTGGCCCTTAATCTACACTCTCAGGCTGGTGTGTGCTCAGTTTGGAGAATCCATGTGCTTAATTATCACTGTGGTTAAGCCCCAAAGCTTGTAAACTTGTAATATTTATGTGTGTTCAAGATACTGATAGTCCCAAATGATGAGGGCGATTCATTCCTTTGTAATCTTTGGTGATTGAGTTTGTGGCTTATTCTCATGTCATTAGACCAAGATTTCTTCATTTCTGTATGGAAATTTAACTCTGGGTGTATGTGATTCTTTGTGGGAACAATTGTATTCCTGTTCCTTTGGTCACAGTATACTTAGTCTGATTTTTTTTTTTTTTTTTTATAGTTAAGGTTTTGACACCTTCTTTTATTTATTTATTTATTTATTTATTTATTTATTAATATATGAAATTTACTGTCAAATTGGTTTCCATACAACACCCAGTGCTCATCCCAAAAGGTGCCCTCCTCAATACCCATCACCCACCCTGCCCTCCCTCCCACCCCCCATCAACCCTCAGTTTGTTCTCAGTTTTTAACAGTCTCTTATGCTTTGGCTCTCTCCCACTCTAACCTTTTTTTTTTTTTTTTTTCCTTCCCCTCCCCCATGGGTTTCTGTTACGTTTCTCAGGATCAGTCTGATCTTTATCTAGGGCACATCCTGGGAGTTAGGGAGAGCTTCTGTGGCAGAACAGACAAGACTTAACCCACAAGGCACCCAGGGAAAAAGGGGGAGGTTTGTTCTATGGCATTTCAGAAAGCATGCCAATTTTCCTCCTTGAAGAAGTGCATAATGCCTTGGGGCACACAGCTTTAATCTCTGACCAGGGTTTCATATTCTGTCACTTCTCATTTATCAACCCAAACCCAGATGTCCCTTGAGGGCATTCTTTGTAAGAGAAACCATAGTATTTTGTAGCCAACTGAGGTTTTATTACTGCATTCACTTTCCCTTTACCCAGGAAGAAATACAGAATAACCATTGAGAGGCGAAGCCAGCAAGAAGAAAGTAATGTTGGAAAACATCGAGAGTTACGGGAAGATTCCATCAGATCCCATTTTTCAGTGGCTTAAAAGAAAGCCTTTTCTTTTGCCCTGAGATTGTTTAAGGAGATAGATGGGATGAAAGACATCAACGGAACAGAAGGGGCGCTCTTGAAGAACTCATTCTTTTAAGCAGTTAGTCATTTTGTTGTATAATTTCTTTAGAAGCTCAGGAACTATTATTAATCACCATATGCCTCCTGGCCTTTCATCTCATGACAAGCAAATATGAGAATATAACATCACTCTGTTTAAATAGTCACACTGTTTCAGGGCCTATGATTAGATTTATGTTTTGAAAATGCGATGTCTCCATATCTTGATGGCTTTTGGGGACATTTCACATAAGGCTACAACATGTGGTTTTCCTAAATGAAATGTTTTATAGCTAGAATAAAATCATTTTTAAAGTAGAATATTCTTGGAAAGAATTTAAGATCCAAAAAGAAGAAAATGTAATGAAAAATCTCAAGGTTGGAAATACAGCATTCCTTTTTCTAGTGCTGCTGGATGGATTTGAGGTTGAGGAATGCTCTGTCCAATGTATATATTCAGGTCCTGATGTCATATCTTGAAAAAGGGTTTCCTGCCTGTCTCCTTCAGTGTCTCATAAAAGCTATTCTGGAAAGTTGTAACTATTAATAAGATAAGAGGATTTATATAAGAAAGGCAAATCTAAAATGTTTCATTTTTTAATGTAAAAAAAACCTATTTCACACTAACATTTTATTTTTAGGTATTTTTAATCTTATATTTTGCTATTAGAAAATGTGTCTATTTTTTCATTTTGAAGATTGAATTTCACTTATATTTTAAAAGCATGGGTAAAGTGTACCACAAAACAACGATGATGAAAGATGCTTCTCTTTTTCTCTGTTTCCCTCTTGCCCTTGGTTATAGCCAAATGCCAATTGCTGCTTTAATTACAGAGACCTAGAATTGTATTCAGATCACAGACTCTACAGGAGTATAACAATTTACCTGTTTTATTTTTTTTATTATTTTTTTAATATGAAATTTATTGTCAAATTGGTTTCCATACAACAACAATTTACCTGTTTTAAATGCAAGTTATTTTCAGAATGGACCTCTTCCAGTTCTGGTCAAATGATGAGTTTCAAGATAAAGGGTGGAATTTATTGGAATTAAGTATGGTTTAAGGCAGCCTTTTCCCTCAACAACTTTATAAAGAGTATTAGAATTTAACAGTAAGCACAGAGATGATAAATTTAAAAAATGCATACATGACGTTTTACTAAAATTCAGTGATGTTTTGGTTAAAAGAGGGAATCTAGATAGCTTTTATATTCCTTTTTAGTTGATTCCACAAAGCTTAATAGTCATCCGCTAATAATCCGTGTAATGGTGGGTTATGGGTGTATATGTAAGGGATTTGAACAGAGTTGAATAGGTATTTGCCGAATACCTACTTTGCACCCAATACTCTGCACAGAGGTTTAAACTCAGGTTGCCATTTTTGCTTATAATTTATGGAGAAAACAGAGAAGAATAGGAAGTTGCCAGATTAGTGTACTATCTTGTAATTATGTCACTAGGGGCTTTCCTCAATAACATTTTGAACATCTGGAAAATAGTTTTAAAAATTATCTTAATGACTATAAAAGACCATGTATAGGGAGGAAAATAGAGGAGTTAGAATAATTCCTTGGTAGTGATGGAGGTCGTAGTTGACACAGGTAATAGTGGAGGCAGAGAGAGTGAAAGCTGTGTGTCTTGGAAGCTGGCCTGAGGTTGCTTCCCAGGAGGAGTCTGCCTCTGTCACTCCTACTTCAACTGGCCAATGGATTATTTCAGTGAATGAATTATTTCTGTGTAAGGCATATTTTCCCTCCACGTTTAAAAAATAGGATTCAGGCAGCTGGAGAGCACATAACAGAATGAGCTATGATCAACCGAAATGACCATACTGTAGTTCTCCATAGTGGATGTGAAGGAAAAAGTGCTGACTTCAAAAAAAGATGGAAAAAGAAAGCAAGAAATGCAAGCTCCAGAAATTCCAATGTAGGAAGAGAGTTTGGGAGGTATAATCTAGAAAAGCAAAACATTTAACAGCTCAGGACTCCTTAAAGTGAAAACATAATGGACGTTGCGTCCATCTTATTTTCGTGAATTGAGAGCTTATTTCTCTCTAATTTTTATTTTTCAATGATATTTTCAATGTGTTTTAGAGATATTCATTTTATACCATCTCGTGTTCGTAAAAAAAAAAATTAAATTTCAAGCCTATGTGCTTATTACAGGGGAAAAATCACTCTACCTGGTTGTAGTCTTTGGGTATAAATGTTTCTAACCTTTCTGGAATTTATATAGGGGCCCATTAACTCTAACATTTTTAAAGCAAATATCTTTTATTTCTACTTCAAGTAGTAGAATAGTTCTAAACTTAATATTTTACACCCAGATAAAATGGTAGAATTGAGATTTTGAGTCTTTTAAATGTGGCGGAACAAATCATGAGGTTTCTCGTATGTGCATGCCATTCTTTTCCAATCTTAAAGCAGTTCTGATTGCTTCTTTACATGTCTGGTTTCACTTCTTTCCTCCTTGAAATCATCCATGTGTTGCCAAAACTCTGTTAAGTTTTGAAAACTCTATTACATTGGAAAACTTTGCTAAAAGTATAGATGTTTGGCCCAAGCTTACCCTGGGTTAAGACCTCTGGAAATTATAATTTGGGATTTAAGTTCCTAAGTGCTAAACAGCACCTTTGACAACTAGTCATTCATACTCCACCAGAAGCCACATATCATACAGTAAAATGAGTAAGGCTTTAGTTCTTAAATCACCCTATAAATTTTTACCCTGAAATCTAGGGTGTCCAGATTTCAAAAGGGAAACTTCATCAGTATTTTTCATCTGGACAAACAAGCTGATGTTTATATAGGTCAGAATGAGTACTTTCTGTATATACTTATGGTGTTGGAAATAAGTATAGGTTTTATGGTCATCATTGTCACCTTCTTAGGGTTTTTTTCCCCCCTGGACTCAAAAATAAAAGCCTTCTCCAGATGATCATTTCTATCCAGAAAGAAATTTCTGTATAGAGTGCATATTTTCCCCCAGGCTGATCACAGGTTCCATGAGGAAGCCCCTACAGCATTACATTTCTCCGAACTGTCAGCTTGTCCTTTCCTGAACTACATACATGGTTCCATAGGCTTTAAAATAGTTTATGTATTTTTTTTTTTTTTTTTTTTTTTTTTTTACATTTCAGATGCTATATTTAGTGGAGGGAGAAGAGAAAGGCATGGGAAGATAATGCCCGTTTCTCCTCTTCTCTAAAATTCAGATTTTTACTTTACTCACAGGCTTCTAGAGTTAGCTTATTCCAGGTACCTGTGTCCCCTTTGTCCCTAATTTACCACTTTCCTTCTGGTTGGTACTGATTTTGGAAGTGTAAGATATGCCATTGGCAGGGAAATTAAAGCTATTGTATAGACCTCATACAGTGACAATTCAGAAAGTCATTTCCGTGGCATCACCACCTTCTTGTGAGTGAGTATACTGGGCTATTTGTGGAAGTCTGTTTAGGACGCCAAGTAAAATATTATACCACCAGTATTAAGGGGGTGTTTATAAATTGAAAGGAATGCGGACCTATGTTTCTTGGGACACAAAGAACCCAGATCCTGAGTGGGTACAGGATAAAGCCAAACACCAACCAAAATCAGGCCTCTCGATCTGTATTTCATGGGTTTTGTTTAGTTATGCCCTGTTGGTTAGTGCTTCATGGAGAAGCTGAAAATGGGCTGAATTTCTTCTTCACTGGAACAAACTGAAACTGTCTGAAAACATGGAATATATTTTGGGGGCAGTGCAGAAGCATAGAAAATGAGAACGTGCTGTTCAGAAGGATCTGTTTCCTTTTCAGTTGATCTTTAAACTACAGAATACCCAGTAGCTTAGCCCATCTTCAATAGCCAGACTCAGCAAGAAGCTTGGGACACACCCAGCAAGAAAAGTCAAGAGTTTGATCCTCTGAAAGAAACAGAAGAGGGTGGCATTGCAAGCTGCCACTGTCTTTACCACCCCTTTCTCCCCTACTCCCTCTGCCCACCCCTCCAGCATCCATCATGGCTCCAAAGATGCATTGACATCTTGCCCATGCAGGTAGAGACTTGAGTAGGACCTCTGCACTTCCTCAGAGGGAAAGAAGAGAAAACAGTGCTGCCTATAAGAATGTAGCTGGCTTTGGATCAGAACCCTATGCTGACTTGACCACACATGCTCTCGGGGCAGTTCAAGCCTGTGATGTGCGTATATTCCAACAAGCCTGGCTTTGGTTTTCAGCATGTAGATCTCACAAATGTCTCTTGCAGGCATATCCCACAGCTAGACTCTAGGATTAAAATGACTTTCAAAGGGTGCTGGATTGGAGTTTGTTCAAATTTTTCATTAACCACTAACGTTAATTCATACCAAAGGGAAAGCAATTCTAAACCAGCTGATGCTGTTAATGTTCATGTTGTAAACTACTTCAAACACGGTGAAAGGGTTTCAATGGGAGCTGAGTCTCAGAAGTAAAAATCTGTATGTTATAATAGCTCTTTGATGTATCAGGTGTGGAATGATTTCTAGGGGAAAGATTTGAACAAGCAAAATTAAGAGTTAGCAAAGATGCTGTTGCTTTGATTCACATGTTTAAAGATCTAAATTTTATGCACAGGAATAAAGGGCCCTTCCACCAAGGGTGTAAATCATAACATAGACTACCAAATTTTATTTGCTAGGGGAACAAAGCTGTCATACAATAATTGGGCATAAAATGTTGAGAAAGAGGAAAATTTGGATTTCAAAACCAGATACTCTATTTATTTAATGCCGACATCTGACAAAGTTCAGTGTGGTGTGTCTTATAAGACAGTGATAAGGCGCTCCCAATAACATGCAGATGCTGTGAGTTTGCAGACCTTTTTGCTGGGTCCTGGGAATCTGAGCTTTGTGTCCTGTGTGTGGTGAATGGTTGAAACCAAGAGGACATGGAACAGACACTGTGGAGGATTGCTTGTGTAGTCTTTGTCTTCTGGGCCATTTATTACTCATTGTTATCTTAAATATAGGACTACCAACCAATATTAATCTACCATGAGGATGGTAGAAAAGTAAAATAAGAGCTGCACAAGCTATATACAATTTATTATTCTAATGTAAGTAGAACTATCTGCATATAATGTGATTTAATTTATTGTTTTGTGTGGAAAATGAAAGTTAATGACTGTGGATATAACCCCTGTTTTGTATAATATATTTTTATTTCTGGTGCAAACTGATCATTTAAAGTATCTACTTCATTTGGTGTTTGGATATAAATATGTATGTTCTTGTAAATGTTTCTATTAAGCAGGAATGCCACATGCTCACACTATAACAATGGTGTTCTCATTAAAAATACATCCCAAAGAAACTTTTTCCTGTTTATAATTCAACCAACATACACTGCACATACCCATATTCTCTGGGGACTTTGTTTTCCTAGGGTGAGTTTAAGTAAAGATCAATTAGTAGATGTGATGAATTGTACTGCTTGAATGGTACCCATGAAAGAACTCAAGAATTTCTGCCCAGCAAAGGGAAATTCATAGAAATAAGAAAAAAAATTACTATTATTTTACTTTTTTATATTTTATTATATATAGAAAGAGAGCATGAGTCGGGGAGAGGGGCAGAGGGAGAGAGTGTCCCAAGAAGTCTCCATGCTCAGCGTGCAGCCTGACACAGGGCTTGATCCCACAACACAGGGATCATGACCCAAGCCAAAATCAAGAGTTGGATGCTCAACCAAGTCACCCAGGTGCCCTAAGAAAACAATATATTATAATGAGTGGTGAACCTTGAATTGGAGGGTAAGGGAAGAACCCTTCAGAAATCCTATTACCTGCATCTCTACAGCTTGAGAACACTGCACAGCTACACAGTTGGCCTCACTGACTCCTATTGCCCAGTTTGAAGAGGTCCCAAGTCAGTTTTGTCACTAGAGAGTTCTTCAGGTTCTGGTGTACTCATTGATGAGATTTAAGCATCTCTAGTTTCCTCAAGGTTGTAAAAAGCTGCTTCATTACCTGGAAAATTACTTATGGTTTGTTTTAAGCCAGAGCACCACATAGCGATTTCCCTGGTCTTCCTGCTCCTACCACTGCCATGGAGTCCCCTGACAGCACCACGAATGCCACTCATACTGGGGGCTCCTGTTTGAGAGGATTCTGAGCCGGATGCTGATTCTGGGCTGGAGGTTGGAGTGGGGGCTGGGGGAAGGGTGTGGAAGGGCAAGCCAGAAATGAAGGGCGGGGCCAGGAAACCTCCAGGAAACACAGGCTGTCTTAGTCCACTCAGGCTGTCATACCAAAAATACCAAAGACTGGGGGTCTGAACCAACAAATTTATTTCTCACAGTTATGGAGGCTGCAAGGCCAAGATCAAGATATCTCCCAATTTGGTTCCTGGCGAGGGCTTCTCGGCTTATAGATGGCCGTCTTCTTGCCGTATCCTCACATGTCCTTTCCTGGGTGCATGTGTGCACAGGGAGATAGGCAGATAGAAATGTTGGGAAGCTGGAGCTAGTGTACTGAACTGAAAACATGCAGAATCTGATCTGATGAATGAGGAGGCACAAGGCACCTACACAGGGTTGGCAGCTAGCTCCCTTAGCATCAGAGCTCGCACTTTGGGGAAGTAAGAACCCTGGGGTTATTTTGATTGAAGGCACAGTTTCAATATACTCACAGAGAGGAAGTAAAGTCACATTTATTACTTACCAATCCCAGAAATGGCTGTGTGTGGGGCAGGTAATGCAATGATAGAGATAGAAATAGAGAGAGAGGTAGACAAGTAGAGAGGGAGAGGGACTCTCTCATGTCTCTTCTTTTTAAAATTATTTTTTAATGTTTATTTATTTTTGAGACAGAGACAGAGACAGAGTGTGAGCAAGGGAGGGGCAGAGAGAGAGGGAGACACAGAATCTGAAACAGGCTCCAGGCTCTGAGCTGTTAGCACAGAACCCAATGTGGGGCTCGAACCCACGAACCATGAGATCACGACCTGAGCCGAAGTCAGGTGCTTAACCGACCGAGCCACCCAGGCGCCTCTCTGGTGTCTCTTCTTATAAGGACACTAATCCTATTAGATCAGACCCCCACCCTTGTGACCTCATTTCCAAATAGAGCCACACTGGGGGATTTGAACTTCAACATATGGATTTTAGGGGGAATACAAATATTCAGTCCATAATGTACAGAGTATTCCTAGTGTTTTCCCATATCACCCTGGGGACCACCCTGGGGACCTGGGCCTTCTTGAATCTCCATCTTGTGTATTACCTCCTCATCCCTCTATGAACTTCTTCATGCATACGCAACATCCCACGAATGGCCAAATATGCTTCATCACTGTGGCTAGTGGGGGCTATGTTCCCCAGAGGAGCTCTACGGAGCTCCAAATACCATTGATTTAGTACCACACTCCTTCCCTAATGCTAAATCATGGGCTTCTGGAGTTGACAGAAATAGGACTACTAATAGGAGAGGTACCAATGGCTGTGTTTTTTTTAAAGAATAGCAATTTAAAAAATCATCTATTAACACCAAACTAGAAGTAAGGAAAAGAATTCCATTTGCAGGCTTTGTGCATCCCTGAGCATCGTTAGCTGCTGAAGCTCTATCATTCCCATTTCATAGATGAGGACACTGTTGGAGCCAGGTTATAACCCGGCTCCATTCTTGTGACTTGCACCCTGTGGTGAGTGGGATTGTCATAGTCCCAACCTCACAACTGCTGTGAAGACTTCAAACTTAGAACCCTGCCTGGCATAGAGTGAGGCATTCAGTAGGACAATTACGATACTCTCCTGTTGCCCTGGATAAGGGGACAAAGCCCCCAGCTTGTCATTTTTGAGGCCTTTCAAGACAATTTGGCTTGGTGACAAGTAGCCCTGCCCTGCTGTAGGAAGAGATGACAGTAAGGAGGAAGAGGTCCCTCTTCTGTACATTGGCCCCCATCCAAAGGGGCCAGAGAAGGGCCAGTGTGGGCCAGTGACAGCCCTCAGAGGGTCAGAGAAGTTTCATTCAAATCTGCTTTCTCCTTGGGGTGGAGGCGCCTGCTGGCCTAGCGCATCAGCACTGTCACACACCTGCTTTCTTGCCCTGGCTTATCAGAACCTCTAAGAACTGAAGAACCTAGCATCCCTAAGAACTGCTCCCTGGACGTCATTACCCTGGGGCAATCATGCTAGCAGCTGTCATCTGTCAGAGCAATGACTGCCCTCCCCCCAATATAAAAGACCCTCATGGGTCCCGAAGAACATCTTTCCCACCAGTGCCTGACCTCAGTCCAAGTCTCTCCTGGGAATTCTGGGATTTTTGCAGCACCTCATAAAGGTGTTAGTGGGTGGGTGGGGAGATTGCATAGTGTAGACAAAAGGATTCTTATTCCACTGCTACCCCAGTGGGCCAAGAGAGACCAGGCATCAGACAGGCTGGTAGAAGATGATTGCATCAAAGCCCTGAAGTTCTTAATACCTATAGGGGTACCTCCCAGGCCCAGGGACACCAGAGACCAGAATAGAGACAACACCTCTCTTCCAGAAGGGCCTCCGATAGTTCAGAATGAGGGTCAAGTAAGACAGGTCTGGGAGACTGCATTCCAGGCTGTGTCACCCCCTCCTTATCCTGTAGTGTGGTGGCCAGTGCTGGGTGCTCTCCATGGAGGGTTTGAAAAAGAACCAGCTATGCAGGAGAGATCTGTGCTCCTCCAGCAGGAGCGTCCTGGGTGGTGTCAAAGGTATTTTATGCTTTTAGGAAAAAATCCAACAAAAGACTAACTAAATGAAACTTGTCACCTGGTGTCTTAACTGTATACCCCTCATGACTGTTCTCAGTATTTAATGAAGAATGAGCAAGAGTGTGTGCCCTTCTCAGTTCAGTAACAGTAGCAAGCTATTGAGAGCTCTTTGCATGCCAAGAGACCTACGCACCTTAAATGGGTTAAGCACCATAAATGGGCTAAGCACCTTAAATAGGTTCATTTTCTGAACAATGTGTCAGTGTCATTCCTATGAAATTCCTATGACACACTATCCATGTGTCACTCTTATGAAGTTTGACTATGGTCACTTTAAAAGTGTGTAAATGGAGGCACAGAAAGTTTGCCCAAGTCCTCCCAGCTACCAAGTAGCAGAGCTGGGGTTTGAAGTCAGGCTGCTGTTTCTAGACAATGACCATGCCAAACGACTTAGTCCAGTAGAGTGGTCATTTTTCATCTTCTGTAAGTAGACCTGGCTTCTTTTTTATCACCTTTCACATCCAGTCAGATTCTCATCCATCTCTCCCTGTCCATCTTCTCTGCCACCAAACAAGGTCTTTATCACCTCAGCCTCAAAGTAGTAGAGGGCAGCCTCCCAACTCCTCAACTCCCCTCTTTTCCTCCTTCTTTTCACTGCTGCCATGTTGGTCTTCCTAAGATGCTGCTTTGACAATGTCACTGTCTTGCTCAGTAACCTCTAATGAGCTCCCCTCTTCCCCATCAGATTCCACACCTGCCTCTGGTGTTCACAGCCCTACGCCCTCAGTCTGGCTTTACTGTCTTACTAGTGGCAAGTCCTTAGGTTCAAATTGTGCTGAATTTGACTTCCTCAAACTGATTTCCTTGTCACACACAAAACATTCCTCACACTTTCCTGACTGCAACTTTTTATCCCTTTTGTTCCTCCTGCCGGGAAAACCCTTGGCTTTCTAGTCGGGTCTGTTTTTCACCAGAGGTTCACACCTGCTGCTCTGCAGACCTCCCTGGCCACCCTGGCTTCAGGTGAGCTCTCCCTCATTCTGGGGCATTTATTGTCTCAGTGATTATGATTGGAGCCTCTGCAGATGCATTCTGTTTGGACAGCTAGTGTTTGCAGAAAGAAAAAAAAGGAATTTTAATGCCTTTGATGGGGCAAATACTCTCTAATTTGCTGGGAGCCCTCCACTCCCAATGTTTTTACATCCAGCGTTCTTCACTAATTTACATCAGGTTTTAGGGCTTGCACTCTGTTTTGAACAACCTTGTAGCTTTGTCCCATCTCTTCAGTTGCCACCTTATTTATCCTTTTAACATTATAACCTCCACACTGCTGGTCTTCAAAGAATTCCCTGAAACTTTTCTTTCCTTTTATCTTCTTTGTCAAGTACTAAGTATTCCAAAATAAAACATTTCCTGCACCAGGGGAATTATTACCCAAAGAAACTCTGTATAGTTTTTGTAAGGTTAATACTCCATGATGTTTCTGCTTTGTGAAATTTTGTTAAAACTTAGATTTTCTCAAATGGCCTGCTTAAATCTCTGTGTTTTTGTAAACTAGCTGTGGGTGTCTCAGAAAACCACAGGCCTTTGTTTGCCTCAGTTTGCCCCTTGGTACAATTAGGAGAATAATAAGTCATTTGAAGGGTTCAAGTGGTTCCTGATATGCAGTGGCAGGTCAACAAACGGGGTTGCTACTATTTTAGCACCTCAAGTTCTTGGGCTCCTAGCGTCAAGATTGGCCCATAACTGTGGCCCTGGGATCTTTCTTGTATGTGACCTTGTGTGCGGTAGATTCTATCTACTCCTTAACTTCATTTCATAGATGAGGACCCTGAGGTGTGCACAACGTTGTGGGTGGGAGGTTCCCAGCAGAGAGAAGCAATGATGGCTCACACTGGTGGCATCAAACTTCCCAGGACCCTCCAGGGCTAAACTATCTCATGCAGTCCCTGCCACAGCCCTGTGAGGCAGGCACTGCGATCATCTCTGAGACAGAGTCTTACACCTTGCCCTGGTCACCCAGCCAGGAGAT
Source organism: Panthera uncia (assembly GCF_023721935.1). Lineage (NCBI taxonomy): Eukaryota > Metazoa > Chordata > Mammalia > Carnivora > Felidae > Panthera > Panthera uncia. Next base: position 126,699,065 of record NW_026057577.1, on the reverse strand, counting down.
GACAAAGCCAGGGCGTGAAATACGGCAGTGGCCACAGTAACAACATGAGATTAGTGTTGTTCACACTCTAAGTATACCTAGATGACCCTCAAAGACCCTCTCACCTTTAATCCTCTGTCGCATACTGCCCTATCAGACATTGATCGTGATGATAAGAAAAAGATGCTACCTTTACAGCAGAATTTAGGACTGCTGCTCAGAGGTTTCCATGTCACATCTTTAGGATGGTTGTCTGTCCAGGAAGCGTTAGCAGTTTGTGCTTTAATAAGAAAAATAAGGACAATAATAGGGAAATGTTTATAAACACTAATTGACTGAATATATAAAGCTTTGTTTGGCTTTTTTTTCCCGTGAGATTACAACTATGATTTTGTGTCTGAGCTGTGAGAATACCTTTTCTAATGGTAGTGATAACAGTGGTCCCCCCACCCCCCGCTTTTATGTCTTTACTTGACAGAATTAAACATTGGTAAATGATAGTTGAAATTATGAAATCCATCAGTCTGGAGACATTAGTCTGTTGTCTGATGGGATTACATAATGTCTGCTTGTTTATTCACTGTAACCTGAGAATAGATCCTGGGCCACGCTTCCCCCTTGTTGTATCTCAGTGTCTTAGAGATATCCATCTGTTTAGTAAATCTTTGCTGGCTGATTCTATTAGAGGCCACACAAACCTGTGTCCACCCCAGATTCCTAATAGTTTATCTTTGTCTTCCTTGAGAGATCTCTCACATTCTGACTAGTTGAGTGATTAACAGGCTATTTTTAAACCAAAACTACTGGCAAAATAAACATCTCATGCCTCTGCTCTTTCCTTCAAAGGTTTTCATAACTGTTTCTTAAAACCAGCCTCCAGTGTTAAACTTTTAGTTACATTTACAGGCAGCTCCTATAGTGAAACAGAGCACTAATTATCGGTTTATTATAATAACAACAATAGTGATAGTGATAATAATGCAACAATACACTTGCAAACGATCATGCTGAAACATTTTTTTCTTACTCTATTAAGCATTTTCTATCTGCTTAAAATTTTTTTCTTGAAAAATTTGAGTATAGTTGACACACAATGTTGCATTAGTTTCAGGCCTACTGCATACTGATTCAACCTTTCTATATCTTATGCTGTGTTCACCCCAAGTAGTCCCCGTTTGTCTCCATACAACACTGCCACAGTATCATTGACTATATTCTCTGTGCTGTGCCTTTTATTCCTGTGACTCATTCCATAACTGGAAGCTGGTGTTTCCCACTCCTCTTCACCCATTTTGCCCATCCCTTTACCCCCATTTCCTGTGACAACCATCAGTTTGTTCTCTGTATTTACAGGTCAGATAACGCTTTTTGTCTGTTTATTCATTTGTTTTGTTTTTTAGATTATGAGTGAAATCATATGGTATTTGTGTTTCTTACTTAGTGTATCCTCCAGAAAAGCACATTGAAACATCTTTTTTCTTTTTTGAAACATTTTTTTTCTTACTTTAAGCTTTTTCTAGCTGCTTTGACTTAAGAGAAAAAAAGAAAACCCCCCAAAGCCAAAACCCTGTATATTAGTCTGGATGCTTTTTTTGCATTTTATTCTTAATGTCTACCCATCCAAGATCCTATATCTTCTCATTCAAGTAAGCCTTGGCCCAAAAGATTTCTTAGATCTTATTTAAGAATTAATTGTCATTCTCTGGTTCATCTCTGTCATATAAAGAAAATATGTGTAGAGTTGTGCTGGAGTTGTTTGTACTAGCTTGTGAAAACAATTTATTATAGTTTCAGAAACTTTGTGAGCTGGTTAACAAAGTCATTCTTCAAAGCTAAGTTATATAAGCTTACAATTAAATTCATTTCATTAAAAACAATGGTAATAAATACTCAAAATTTCACTTTCAAATTATTTTGCTATTTTCTATGCATTTGAGAGTATTTACATCTATTCTATCTGTAAGGTATCTGTATGGAAATATAAAATAATCATGTAACACACTGTATATATCTTCTTAGCTCCACATTCAGTGACATCAGCTTGAAATTGGTCATGTTTTTCCATTTCTTTGTATATTTTTCAATTTCCTTCATAAGTTTTCTATGGTTTTCAGCATACAGATTTTTACATCTTTGGTTAAGTTCATTCCTAGGTACTTTATGATTCTTGATGCAATTGTGAATGAGATCAGTTTCTTTATTTGTCTTTCTGTTGCTTCATTATTAGTGTATAAAAATACAACTGATTTCTGTACATTGATTTTGTATCCTGCGACTGTGCTAAATTCATGTATCAGTTCTAGGAGACTTTTGGTGGAGTCTATCGGGTTTTCCATAATAATGTCATGTCATCTGCAAAAAGTGAAAGCTTGACTTCATCTTTGCCAATTTTGATGCCTTTGGTTTTCTTTTGTTGTCTGATTGCTGATGCTAGAACTTCCAACACTATGTTAAACAACAGCAGTGAGAGTGGACAGCCCTGTCGTGTCCCTGATCTCAGGGGGAAAGCTCTCAGTTTTTCCCCTTTGAGGATGATATTAGCTGTGGGCTTTTCATAAATGGCTTTTATGATGTTTAAGTATGTTCCTTCTATCCCGACTTTATCGAGGGTTTCTTTTTCTTTTAAGAAAGGATGTTGAATTTTGTCAAATGCTTTTTCTGCATTGATTGACAGGATCATATGGTTCTTATCTTTTCTTTTACTAATGTGATATATCACATTGATTGATTTGCAAATACTGAACCAGCCCTGCAGTCTAAGAATGAATCCCACTTGGTCATGGTGAATAATTCTTTTCACATGCTGTTGAATTCGATTTGCTAGTATCTTGTTGAGAATTTTTGCATCCATATTCATCAGGGATATTGGCCTGTAGTTCTCTTCTTTTGCTGGGTCTCTCTCTGGTTTAGGAATCAAAGTAATGCTGGCTTCACAGAATGAGTCTGGAAGTTTTCCTTCCCTTTCTATCTTTTGGAAAAGCTTGAGAAGGATAGGTATTATCTCTGCTTTAAGTGTCTGGTAGAATTCCCCAGGGAAGCCATCACGTCCTGGATTCTTATTTATTTGGATTTTTGATAACTGATTCAATTTCTTCACTCGTTATGGGTCTGTTAAAATTTTCTATTTCTTCCTGTTTGAGTTTTGGAAGGTGTGTGGGTGCTTAGGAATTTGTCCATTTCTTCCAGGTTGTCCAGTTTGTTGGCATATAATTTTCATAGTATTCCCTGATAATTGCTTGTATTTCTGAAGGGTTGGTTGTAATAATTCCATTTTCATTCGTGACTTTATCTATTTGAGTCCTCTCCCTTTTCTTTTTGAGAAGCCTGGCTAGAGGTTTATAAATTTTATTTTTTCAAAACACCAACTCTTGGTTACATTGATCTGCTCTACTTTTTTTTTTTAGATTCTATATTGTTTATTTCTGCTTTGATCTTTATTATTTCTCTTCTGGTGGGTTTGGGGTGTTTTTGCTGTTCTGCTTCTATTTCCTTTAGGTGTGCTGTTAGATTCTGTATTTGGGATTTTTCTGTTTCTTGAGATAGTCCTGGATTGCAATGTATTTTCCTCTCAGGACTGCTTTTGCTGCATCCCAAAGCATTTGGATTGTTGTATTTGCATTTTCATTTGTTTCCATATATTTTTTAATGTCTTCTCTAACTGGCTAGTTGACCCACTCATTCTTTAGTAGGTTGTTCTTTAACCTCCATGCTTTTGGAGGTTTTCCAGACTTTTTCCTGTGATTGATTTCAAGTTTCATAGCGTTGTGATCTGAAAATGTGCATTCCATGAACATTGGAAAAATAAATATTGTTAAAATGTCAATACTACCCAAAGCTATCTACACATTCAATGCAATCCCAATCAAAATTGCACCAGCATTCTTCTCAAAACTAGAACAAGCAATCTTAAAATTTGTATGGAACCACAAAACACCCCAAATAGCCAAAGTAATATTGAAGAAGAAGACCAAAGTGGAAGGCATCACAACACCAGACTTTAGCCTCTACTACAAAACTGTAATCATCAAGACAGCATGGTATTGGCACAAAAACAGACACATAGACCAATGGAATAGAATACAGACACCAATTGGACGCACAAATGTATGGCCAACTAATCTTTGACAAAGCAGGAAAGAACATCCAATGGAAAAAAGACAGTCTCTAACAAATGGTGCTGGTAGAACTGGACAGCAACATGCAGAAGAATGAAACTAGACCACTTTCTTACACGATTCACAAAAAATAAACTCAAAATGGATGAAGAACCTGAATGTGAGACAGGAAACCATCAAAACCCTTGAGGAGAAAGCAGGAAAAAACCTCTCTGACCTCAGCCACATCAATTTCTTAATTGACACATCTCCAAAGGCAAGGGGATTAAAAGCAAAAATGAACTATTGGGACCTCATGAAGATAAAAAGCTTCAGCACTGCAAAAGAAACAATCAACAAAACTAAAAGGCAATTGATGGAATGGGAAAAGATATTTTCTTTTTTTTTTCAATATATGAAATTTATTGTCAAATTGGTTTCCATATAACACCCAGTGCTCATCCCAAAAGGTGCCCTCCTCAATACCCATCCCCCACCCTCCCTTCCCTCCCACCCCCGATCAACCCTCAGTTTGTTCTCAGTTTTTAACAGTCTCTTATGCTTTGGCTCTCTCCCACTCTAACCTCTTTTTTTTTTTTTTTCCTTCCCCTCCCCCATGGGTTTCTGTTAAGTTTCTCAGGATCCACATAAGAGTGAAAACATATGGTATCTGTCTTTCTCTGTATGGCTTATTTCACTTAGCATCACACTCTCCAGTTCCATCCACGTTGCTACAAAGGGCCATATTTCGTTCTTTCTCATTGCCATGTAGTACTCCATTGTGTATATAAACCACAATTTCTTTATCCATTCATCAGTTGATGGACATTTAGGCTCTTTCCACAATTTGGCTATTGTTGAGAGTGCTGCTATAAACATTGGGGTACAAGTGCCCCTATGCATCAGTACTCCTGTATCCCTTGGGTAAATTCCTAGCAGTGCTATTGCTGGGTCAGAGGGTAGGTCTATTTTTAATTTTCTGAGGAACCTCCACACTGTTTTCCAGAGTGGCTGCACCAGTTTGCATTCCCACCAACAGTGCAAGAGGGTTCCCGTTTCTCCACATCCTCTCCAGCATCTATAGTCTCCTGATTTGTTCATTTTGGCCACTCTGACTGGCATGAGGTGATATCTGAGTGTGGTTTTGATTTGTATTGCCCTGATGAGGAGCGACGTTGAGCATCTTTTCATGTGCCTGTTGGCCGTCCGGATGTCTTCTTTAGAGAAGTGTCTATTCATGTTTTCTGCCCATTTCTTCACTGGGTTGTTTTTCGGGTGTGGAGTTTGGTGAGCTCTTTATAGATTTTGGATACTAGCCCTTTGTCCGATATGTCATTTGCAAATATCTTTTCCCATTCCGTTGGTTGCCTTTTAGTTTTGTTGGTTGTTTGCTGTGCAGAAGATTTTTATCTTCATAAGGTCCCAGTAGTTCATTTTTGCTTTTAATTCCCTTGCCTTTGGGGATGTGTCGAGTAAAAGATTGCTACGGCTGAGGTCAGAGAGGTCTTTTCCTGCTTTCTCCTCTAGGGTTTGGATGGTTTCCTGTCTCACATTCAGGTCCTTTATTCATTTTGAGTTTATTTTTGTGAATGGTGTGAGAAAGTGGTCTAGTTTCAACCTTCTGCATGTTGCTGTCCAGTTCTCCCAGCACCATTTGTTAAACAGACTGTCTTTTTTCCATTGGATGTTCTTTCCTGCTTTGTCAAAGATGAGTTGGCCATACGTTTGTGGGTCTAGTTCTGGGGTTTCTATTCTATTCCATTGGTCTATGTGTCTGTTTTTGTGCCAATACCATGCTGTCTTGATGATTACAGCTTTATAGTAGAGGCTAAAGTCTGGGACTGTGATGCCTCCTGCTTTGGTCTTCTTCTTCAAAATTACTTTGGCTATTCGGGGCCTTTTGTGGTTCCATATGAATTTTAGAATTGCTTGTTCTAGCTTCGAGAAGAATGCTGGTGCAATTTTGATTGGGATTGCATTGAATGTGTAGATAGCTTTGGGTAGTATTGACATTTTGACAATATTTATTCTTCCAATCCATGAGCAGGGAATGTCTTTCCATTTCTTTATATCTTCTTCAATTACCTTCATAAGCTTTCTATAATTTTCAGCATACAGATCTTTTACATCTTTGGTTAGATTTATTCCTAGGTATTTTATGCTTCTTGGTGCAATTGTGAATGGGATCCGTTTCTTTATTTGTCTTTCTGTTGCTTCATTGTTAGTGTATAAGAATGCAACTGATTTCTGTACATTGATTTTGTATCCTGCGACTTTGCTGAATTCATGTATCAGTTCTAGCAGACTTTTGCTGGAGTCTATCGGATTTTCCATGTATAATATCATGTCATCTGCAAAAAGTGAAAGCTTGACTTCATCTTTGCCAATTTGGATGCCTTTGATGGGAAAAGATATTTTCAAATGACATATCGGACGAAGGGATAGTATCCAAAATCTATAAAGAACTCACCAAACTCCACACTCAAAAAACAAATAATCCAGTGAAGAAATGGGCAGAAAACACCAATAGACACTTCTCTAAAGAAGACATCTGAATGGCCAACAGGCACATGAAAAGATGCTCAACATCGCTCCTCATCAGGGAAATACAAATCAAAACCACACTCACCTATCACCTCACGCCGGTCAGAGTGGCTAAAATGAACAAATCAGGAGACTATAGATGCTGGAGAGGATGTGGAGAAACGGGAACCCTTTTGCACTGTTGGTGGGAATGCAAATTGGTGCAGCCACTCTGGAAAACAGTGTGGAGGTTCCTCAAAAAATTAAAAATAGATCTACCCTATGACCCAGCAAAAGCACTGCTAGGAATTTACCCAAGGGATACGGGAGTGCTGATGCATAGGGGCACTTGTACCTCAATGTTTATAGCAGCACTTTCAACAATAGCCAAATTGTGGAAAGAGCCTAAATGTCCATCAACTGATGAATGGGTAAAGAAGAAGTGGTTTATATATACAATGGAATACTACGTGGCAATCAGAAAGAATGAAATCTGGCCCTTTGTAGCAACGTGGATGGAACTGGAGAGTGTTATGCTAAGTAAAATAAGTCAGGCAGAGAAAGACAGGCAGAGAACGATACCCTATGTTTTCACTCATATGTTGATCCGGAGAAACTTAACAAAAGACCAAGGGGGAGGGGAAAGGGGAAAAAAAGTTACAGAGAGGGAAGGAGGCAAACCATAAGAGACTCTTAAAAACTGAGAACAAACTGAGGGTTGATGGGGGGTGGGGAAGAGGGGAAAATGGGTGATGAACATTGAGGAGGGCACCTGTTGCAATGAGCACTGGGTGTTGTATGGAAACCAATTTGACAATAAATTTCATAATAATAATAATAATAATAATAATAAAGAAATTGGTCATGTTATGAGTATTTCCACCACAGAAATCAACAAATGCTATAAATCATGGCACATTCCCTCCAGAGACCTGGCTGTTAAATGCTCACCAACATACCAACTGTTTACCATTCTCCCCTTCCTACTAAGTGAACCCAGAATGCAACCTGTCAATGATGCTTCTCTTTCACAGAAAAAGAAATTGATATTCTGAGAAGTTACATGATCTGTTCAAAGTCTCACGGTTGATAAACAGTAAGCTCAGCACTAGAGCCTAGGGTTTCAAAAGTCTCTAGCCTATGCTAGAGAATGAAGGACCTCAGACTCTAAAAAGAACATCGAATATTAGTATAAACCTCCCAGCTTAATGGCTCTGGAGAAAGTGCTGCCCTGAGGGTCTCCCAAGAGATCAAAGATTTGATTCCTGTGACAGAAATCCCTAAGAGACAAAAATGCTTTTATGGCCACAGCTAGGAGTCCCAAATTGCTTTACAAGAAGCCGTAGATATTTTAGTGAGGTTTGTATGTACATTGGAATTTGGGTGATGGGAAGGGGAGGTCCAAAAGATTGAGAGCCCTTAGGAATATGATAATTGGAAGCCTTGCTTTTGTTGAACTTCTTAGACCCCCCATCTCCTCCTAAATTTACAACTCCCACCCTCACACACCACATACCCATACATAGCACACATAGGGAAGTTGGCAACATGATGAAAAATATAGAAAATAATAGGCTTTCCAAGTAAGATCTCAGTCCATGCTTTTGTATAATACTTTAACTTGTGGCATTTTCAATATTATATTTATGATGTAAAACCAATTAAGCACACTCATAGTACAGCAGAGAAATTTTACAGGCTTCCTCAAGAGTAATGAATATAATTTTCTAAATAGAAGGGGGAATCCAGCATCAGCCTCCTATATAAACTCTCAGAGACCCACCACAATTTTTTAAATTCTCTTATAGGACAGTGCTTTTAATATTCTTAATTTTATTCCATAAAATCAATAAAATGAATGTAATAATTGAAAGTAAATTAATGGATTGCTTCATCTTTTCAGGTTGTTATTTGCATGGCCCAGCTACTGCCCTTAAAGGACTAGTGTTTTCTTTTTCTACCCTCACTGGCCAAGCATGTTCAATTCCTCTGTAGGCATCGTATCTATGCTTCTGTGATGGTATTTCTGACTCAATATTTGACTTTCAATTTCACACCCAATTTCCCACCACTCAAATTTTATCTTATTTTCTATCTTAGAAACTTAGGTACATTGTAAATATTTCCCTTGACAACCACAATATGTAGTGTTAATAATAGAGTATTTGTCTAGAGACAATGTTATGCTAAATAAAAACGGGCTGGGAATAGTCTCCTTGTCAAGCCATAGACTTAGGTATTCAAATTGCAATGACCCCCTGAAATTTTCAAGTCTGAGTGATGCTTTCTGATATATAAATGAAGGACTGTGAATAAGCAAGAAATGGACACTGAGTGCATCTACTGGCCCTCTAGAGGGTTGGGGATCATTTAGATGTTCACATGATTCTCCTCTTCACTATTATTACATTCAGACAGGATACTGAGAAGTGTAGGAAGCTTATGCTGTTTAGTTTAACATAGAACTTTCAATGGCAAAGAGAGATCTGGGTAACCTTGATAGATTTTTATATCGCTGTGTTTGTATATCATGTTGAAGATACAGAGTCCAGCCATGTCCTATCTCAATTAAAGCCACTCTCTCATTACTTCACTACATTTGGTGAAGAAGATTCCTGATGTGATCTGGGCTTCTCACCCTTTGCTTGAGAAGCCCATGATAACTCAGCTTTACTGTTAAGTCCCCAAGAGCTTCATTCCTTTCAAACATGTACAAGAGACATTCCTGCAGCCTACTTAGGAAACTATTTCTTGAGGTACAGTCATCACATTTCTGAAAAATTATGGTGGCAGCTGATCCAAAATCTTGGCCTTGAACTCCAGCCAATGTTTTCTTGAATCCAAAGTGTCCTGCCAAAACAAAGTAATTGCACAGCTGACAGAACCTCTCTTGTTACCTCTTAGGAATGACCATAATTTACAGCCTGCAATGCCAATGGGGATCTCCTAGTGAACATGCCACTCTGGGTGCATTTCAGTGAGTCACCTCAAAGCTAATGATCTTCTCATATTTATCTTCTCAGGAAAACACAAAATTCCTCATTTCTTTGAGGAGAATGACATCACTGATAAGGAGCTCTGTTTTTACTGTAACTGTATACTTCTTTTTTCCTTCTAGATGTCTACTGGTTTCCTGACCCAACAGTTTGGTATCATTTCCTGGGACCTCCAATACTTGAGGTGCTGGTTCCAGGCTTGAAGTGGCCATGACCAAAGCTGTCACTACAGAGACTTCTTAAAGGAAAGACATCCCATTTGGCTTTAAAAACAGGCAGGCAGGTGAGGTGGTTCCCAGTGGGGAGGTGGTTAAGGGGTGGGCAGAAGAGATGAAGAAGATTAAGAGGTACAAACTTCAAGTTATAAAATAAATAAGTCACAGAGATGAAAAGTACAGCATAGGGAATAAAGTCGATACTATTGTAATATAATTGTATGGCAACAGATGGTGAATATGGTTATCATGGTGAGTACTGAGTAATGTATAGAACTGTGGAATCAGTAGTTTCAGTACACCTGAAACTAATGTAACATTGTATGTCAATTATACTTCAAAAATGGACTAAAAAAAAAACTAAGCTCCTACAAAATTCAACTTGGGTATGTGACTTGAAGGTTGTTAAAGCAGGAGGAAGCCAGAAAGAGAAGAAAAAAGGAAGTGAGAAAGGCAATGAAGCAGAGAAAGACCATGAGACTGGTCTGTAGGACAGGAAAAAGCCATCCTCTTAGCATGGGATTCCCAATGCAGCACAAAAAATAAATAAATAAATAAATAAATAAATAAATCACCCAGGCTGTTAATGTTCTAAGTACAATTGAGATCACAATTCAGAAAAGACCCCCTTCTGTGCTGAAAGATTGATTATGTGATGTTGTATAAAGGGTTGCAATCATTCATTGTTAATTCAATAAATGTTTTAAGTACTTGTTGCTAGATGTTGGGGACATAATGATTTTTTTAAAAAAGAATGAGATGGCAGAATAGCATGGAAGTTTTTTTTGCATCTCACATCCATGAAATACAGCCAGATCAACACTAAACCATCTGCCCACCTAGAAAACTGATTTGATGATTAACACAACAATCTGCACAACATGAACCACAGAATTCAGCAGGTACATGATGTGGAGAGGTGAACTGGGGGAGAGAGAAGCTGCGGAGGGCAGGGAGCTGTTTTTGCTTGTGGAGAGAGGACAGAGATGGGGTGGGGGGGGAGAGTATGGGAAAAGCACCCCCCCAAAGCAGCTGGAGAGAAAGTGGAAAAGTGGAAACAGCTACAAGGACTGAACTAAAAAGGGAGAAAGGAGAAAGGAGAGTGTTTAAATTCCATTAAGAATGTATAAAAGGGGGAGCGCAGAGTCTGAAACTCCACACCTCAATACCTGGCGGTGCTCTTGTGGGAAGGGCGAATCCCCAGAAGCAGAGTGGGGTCTGGAAGGTTCTCCGTCCACATGGGGAAAAGCAGTTCCACTGCCGGAAGGGCATTTGGTAGAGTCTGTGCAGCCACCTAGTCCCAGCAGGTCCCAGAGAACAACCACATTCACTGGTGCTGGAACAAGGTCATTAAGGGTGAAGCCTAGTGCCAGATGTATGTTGTGGTTTTCCATAACCCCTGAAACACTGCTGCTACATTATTGCGTGAACTTTTTCTGGGGCAGGGTGGTGCCCAGCCGTAGTCTCTGGGCGTTGATAGCAGCATGGTCCTGTGAACATTTGTGGGTGCAGCCAGCACCTGGCCATTGCTTGGTGAGACCCTCCCCCAGCAGATCTGAGTGGGTCAAAGCTGCAGTCCCTCAGAAATGAGGGATTGGGAAATACAGTCACATCCGAGAAAAAATTCAGGAGGGAGGTGCTGCTTGGCAACCTGATGGCTTGGTCACAGATAGTATAAAAGCGGGGAGTGGACAGAAGCCAGAGACAAAGGATGGGTGTGTGATTGCTGGTCAGGGAGAGCACAGAGTTCTGATACTAGAGACTGGGTAGCTGGGTGACACCATTTTCACTCCTCCAGCGCATGTGCACACACACCTACAAGCGCCACAAACAATCCACCCCTTTAAGCTAAGCAGCGCCATCTAGTGGAGAGTGGAGCTGTTACACTAAGTCCCGCCCGACCGGGCCAACCTTGCTCTTCAGGAACACCACAAATCTCTCCACCTGCTTAGTTTATGGACTATAAAGTTCTTCACAGTTTGACTCCTAGGGGAAACTAATGTAATTTCAATTGTATTTCAGTCTGTTCTCTGGGTCCATCTATTCAATTTTCTTTCTTTCTTTTTTCTTTTTTCTTTTTTGTTTCTTTTCTTTTTCTTGAATACAGAAAGAGAAAAAATATTTTTATTTTCAATTTTTATTAAAAACAATTTTCTTTATTTTTTCTACTATATTTTTTACTTTTTTTGTAAATTTTTCAAATTCGATTTTACTTCCATCATTTCATTTTATTCTATTTCATTGTATTCATTTTCTCAAATTTTCAACCTTTTTCCTTTTTTTTTCTTCCCCCCCTTTTTTTCTCTAATCTATCAAGCTCTTTTCAATAGCTAGACGAAAACACTCCTAGAATATAACATCATTTATTTGATTTGTGTGTATGTGTGTTTTTAATTTTTTAATTTTAATTTTTTTTACCTTATCAATTCCTTTTCTTCCTTCAAAATGATGAAATGAAGGAATTCACCCCAAAAGAAAGACCAGGAAGAAACGACAGCCAGGGGCTTAATCAACACAGATACAAGCAAGATATCTGAACCAGAATTTAGAATCACAATAATAAGAATACTAGCTGGGGTTGAAAATAGTTTAGAATCCCTCTCTTCAGGGATAAAAGAAGTAAAAGCGTCAGGATGAAATAAAAAATGTTATAACTGAGCTGCAATCTTGAATGGATGCCACGGCAGCAAGGATAGATGAAGCAGAGCAGTAAATCTGCAATATAGAGTACAAACTTATGGAGAATAATGAAGCAGAAAAAAAAGAATGAGACTAAGGCAAAAGAGCACGATTTAAGAATTAGAGAAATCAGTGGCTCCTTAAAAAGGAACACCATCAGAATCATAAGGGTCTCAGAAGATGAAGAGAGATAAATGGGGTAGAAGGGTTTTGTGAATAAATCATAGTGGAAAACTTTCCTAACCTGGGGAAAGACACAGACGTCAAAATCCAGGAAGCACAGAGGATTCCCAATAGATTCAACAAAAACCAACCATCAACAAGGCATAGCCATAGTCAAATTCACAAAATACTCAGGAAAAGAAAGAATCATGAAAGCAACAAGGGAAAAAAAGTCCTTAACCTATAAGGGAGGACAGATCAGGTTTGCAGCAGACTTATCCACAGAAACTTGGCAGGCCAGAAGGGAGTGGTAGGATATATTCAATGTGCTGAATTGGAAAAATGTGCAGCCAGGAATACTTTACCCAGCAAGGCTGTCATTCAAAATAGAAGGAGAGATGAAAAGTTTCCCAGACAAACAAAAATTAAAGGAGTTCATGACCACTAAACCAGCCCTGCAAGAAATTTTAAGGGGGACTCTCTGAGCGGAGAAAAGACAAAAAAAAAAAAAAAAAAAAAAAAAAAAAAAAGACCAAAAGCAACAAAGACTAGAAAGGACCAGAAAACACTACCAGAACCTCCAACTCTACAAGAAACATAATGGTAATAAACTCATATCTTTCAGTACTCCCTCTAAACATCAATGGACTAAATGCTCCAATCAAAAAACATAGGGTAACAGAATGGATAAGAAAACAATATCCATCAATATGCTGTTCACAAGAGACCAACTTAGATCTAAAGACACCTTCAGATTGAAAGTAAGGGGATGGAGAATCATCTATCATGCTAATGGTTGACAAAAGAAAGATGGAGTAGCCCATACTTATATCAGACAATCTAGACTTTAAAATAAAGACTGTAACAAGAGATGAAGAAGGGCATTATATCATAATTAAGGGGTATATCCACCAAGAAGACCTAACAATTGTAAACATTTATGCTCCAAATGTGAAGCACCCAAATATATAAATCAATTAATCAGAAACATAAAGAAACTCATTGATTCTAATACCATAATAGTGGGGGACTTCAACACCCACTTACAGCAATGGACAGATCATATAATCAGAAAATCAACAAGGAAACAATGGCTTTGAATGACACACTGGACCAGATGGACTTCACAGATATATTCAGAACATTTCATCCTAAAGCAGCAGAATATACATTCTTCTCCAGTGCACATGGAACATTCTCCAGAATAGATCACATATTGGGACACAAACCAGCCTTCAACAAGTACAAGATCGAGATCATACCGTGCATATTTTCAGACCACAATGTCATGAAACTCGAAATCAACCACATGAAAAAATTTGGAAAGAGAACAAATACTTAAAGACTCAAGAACATCCTACTACAGAATTAATGGGCTAACCAAGAGGTTAAAGAGGAAATTAAAAAGTACATGGAAGCCAATGAAAATGATAACACCACAGCCCAAAGCCTCTGGGACACAGCAAAGGCAGTCATAAGAGGGAAGTATATAGCAATCCAGGCCTTCCTAAAGAAGGAAGAAAGGTCTCAGATACACAACCTAACCTTACACCTTAAAGAGCTGGAAAAAGAACAGCAAATAAAACCCAAAACCAGCAGAAGGTAGAAAATAATAAAGATTAGAGCAGAAATCAATGCTTTCGAAATAAAAAAAACCAGATCAATGAAATGAGAAGCTGGTTCTTTGAAAGAATTAACAAAATTGATAAACCACTAGCCAGTTTGATCAAAAAAGAAAAAGGAAAGGACCCAAATAAATAAAATCAAGAATGAAAGAGGAGGGATCACAACCAACACAGAAGAAATAAACACAATAATAAGAGTATATTATGAGCAATTATACACCAATAAAAAGGGGAATCTGGAAGAAATGGACAAATTCCTAGAAACGTATAAACTACCAAAACTGAAACGGAAGAAATAGAAAATTTGAACAGACCTATAATGAGTAAAGAAATCAAATTAGTAATCAAACATCTCCCCCAAAACAAGAGTCCAGGGCCAGATGGCTTTCCAGTGGAATACTACCAAACATTTAAGGAAGAGTTAACACCTCTTCTCTTGAAGCTGTTCCAAAAAATAGAAACGGAAGGAAAACTTCCAAACTCTTTCCATGAAGTCAGCATTACCTTGATTCTAAAACCAGACAAAGACCCCACTAAAAAGGAGAATTATAGACCATTGTCCCTGATGAACATGGATGAAAAAATCTCAATAAGGTATTAGCCAACCAGATCCAACAATACATTAAAAAAATTATTCACCACGACCAAGTGGGATTTATACCTGGGATGCAAGTCTGGTTCAATATCCACAAAACAATCAGTGTGATACATCACATCAATAAAAGAAAGGACAAGAACCACATGATCCTCTCAATAGATGCAGAGAAAACATTTGACAAAATATAGCATCCTTTCTTGATAAAAAACCCTCAAGAAAGTAGGGATATAAGGATCATACCTTGAGATCATAAAAACCATATATGAAAGACCCAATGCTAATATCAGCCTCAATGGGGAAAAACTGAGAGCTTTCCCCCTAAGGTCAGGAACAAGACAGGGATGTCCACTCTCACCATTGTTATTAAACAAAATATTGGAAGTCTTAGCCTCAGCCATCAGACAACACAGAGATAAAAGGCATCCAAATCAGCAAGGAGGAGGTCAAACTTTCATTCTTCACACATGACATGATACTCCATATGGAAAACCCAAAAAGTTCCACAAAAAAACTTCTAGAACTGATCCATGAATTCAGCAAAGTGGCAGGATATAAAATCAATGCACAGAAATCAGTTGTGTTCCTATACACCAACAATGAAGCAACTGAAAGAGAAATCAAGGAATCGATTCCATTTACAGTTGCATCAAAAACCTAAGATACCTAGGAATAAATCTAACCAAAGAGGTGAAAAATGTATACACTGAAAACTATAGAAATCTTGTGAAAGAAATTGAAGAAGACACACACAAAAAAATGGAAAAAGATTCCATGCTCCTGGATAGGAAGAACAAATATTGTTAAAATGTCAATACTACTCAAAGCAATCTACATATTCAATGCAATCCCTATCAAAATAACACCAGCATTCTTCACAGAGCTAGAACAAACAATCCTAAAATTTGTATGGAACCAGAAAAGATCCTGAATAGCCAAAGCGATCTTGAAGAAGAAAACCAAAACAGGAGACATCACAATCCCAGACTTCAAGCTGTATTACAAAGCTGTAATTATCAAGACAGTATGGTACTGGCACAAGAACAGACACTCAGATCAATGGAAAAGAATAGAGAACCCAGAAGTGGACCCACAAACGTATGGCCAACTAATCTCTGGCAAAGCAGGAAAGAATGTCCAATGGAATAAAGACAGTCTCTTCAGCAAGTGGTGCTGGGAAAACTGGACAGCGACATGCAGAAGAACGAAACTGGACCACTTTCTTACACCATACAAAAATAAACTCAAAATGGATGAAATGTATGGATAAATGTAAGACAGGAAGCCATCAAAATCCTCAAGTAGAAAGCAGGCAGAAACCTCTTTGGCCTCGGCTGCAGCAACTTCTTACTCAACACATCTCTGGAAGCAAGGGAAACAAAAGCAAAAATGAACTACTGGGACCTCATCAAAATAAAAATCTTCCGCACAGTGAAGGAAACAATCAGCAAAAATAAAAGGCAACTGACAGAATGGGAGAAGATATTTGCAAATGACACATCAGATAAAGGGTTAGTATCCAAAATCTATAAAGCACTTCTCAAACTCAATGCCCAAAAACCAAATAATCCAGTGAAGAAATGGGCAAAAGACATGAATAGACAATTCTCCAAAGAAGACATCCAGATGGCCAACTGACACATGAAAAAATGTTCAACATTACTCAGAATCAGGGAAATACAAATCAAAACCACAATGAGATACCACCTCACACCTGTCAGAATGGCTAACATTAACAACTCAGGCAACAACAGATGTTGGTGAGGATGTGGAGAAAGAGGATCCCTTTTGCACTGCTTGTGGGAATGCAAGCTTGTGCAGCCACTCTGGAAAACAGTATGGGGATTCCTCAAAAAATTAAAAATAGAACGACCCTACGACCCAGCAATTGCACTACTAGGTATTTATCCAAGGGATATAGGTATGCTGTTTTGAAGGGACATATGCACCCCAATGTTTATAGCAGCACTATCTACAACAGCCAAAGTATGGAAAGAGCCCAAACGTCCACTGACAGAGGAATGGATAGATGTGGCATTTTTATACAATGGAGTATTACTCAGCAATCAAAAAGAATGAAATCTTGCCATTTGCAGCTACGTGGATGGAACTAGAGGGTATTATGCTAAGCAAAATTGGTCAGTCAGAGAAAGACAAATATCATATGACTTCACTCATATGAGGACTTTAAGATACAAAACAGATGAACATAAGGGAAGGGAAGCAAAAATAATAAAAAATAGAGAGGGGGACAAAAACATAAGAGACTCAGATATGGAGAACAAACAGAGGGTTGCTGGAGGGGTTGTGGGAGGGAGGATGGGCTAAATGTGTAAGGGACATTAAGGAATCTACTCCTGAAATCATTGTTGCACTATATGCTAACTAACTTGGATGTAAATTAAAAAAATGTGTTAAATAAAAATTTAAAAAACCCCAAAACCTAGCTTCCAATGCAAAAAAAAAAAGAAACAAAGGAATAAACAAAGAAAGAAAGAAAGAAAAATAAAGAAAGAAAACCTAACTAAACAAACAAACAAAAAACCGGCAAGCTCCCTTCTTCTAAAAGGAATAACTGTTGAATTTTTCTGAAAAAACATTCTAGGCGTCACTGTTCATTTTAAGCCAAGGTAGGTTCTAGGCTCAGGATCCTCTGGGCTATAGATTCTAGAATCCAGGAACCTTGCAATGGGGCAGGCGGGAAGATGGATCCCTCAACTTTGTAAATCTTGGTGAGAAGATTAGAAGCCGAAGGCCTTGGATGACTAAATGCTGCCCATGCTAGAAGACTCTGAGTGTCTCCAGGGTTTGTTACTATACTTAAGAGTCTTCAATGTCTTCTGCTTTCTGATAAAAATATACCCAGAAGAAGCACTGAAGAAAGATCACTATGTTCATCTTTAGGACCAGCCAGTGGGAAGAAAGATTTGGGGGCTGGTTCTGACAAGGAGGCTAGAAGTCCACCAAAGGTCATCCAAGCGAGATACCTAGTCATGGAAAAATTTCTCTAGAACATTCATTCTCTGTTCCTGCATGACTGTTAAAGCCCAAGTCCTGGTTTCTGCAAACTCCCCGTCACCCCTTCATGCAAAGGGCAGTGGCGCTTTGGCTTATGCTCTTACTGCTCTGGAGTTTATTCAGTTCCTTCTGCATTTTGGGACCCTGGAGCTTTCCCTTATTTTTTTTTGTGAGCTCAGTTATACATTTACAAGAATGTTTGATACTTTCTCTCTCTCTCTCTCTCTCTCTCCCTCTCTCCAGTATTTCTATCTGCTCAATAGTGTGCAGTGTCCAGGCAATCATATCCCCCATACTGCCAGAAATAAAGTCTTTGCAATCTGATTAAAGGGAATGAAAAGAGATTAAGAAAGAAACAGTGGGTGCCTTTTCTTACTCTTAGTTGGAAGGGTCAAGCACTGGCAAAGTCCTAAATCTGGTTCTTTAGGTGAGATGAGTTTCTGTACAGAATGGTCTGTATTATTCCTGGGAAGAGCTCTGTAACAGGGGCATTGGTTACATTTTGCTGCAGGTTTCCTGGGTGTGGCTCCTGGACCACCTAACTGAGTCCCTAAACCTCTGTTAGTCATACTTACTACCTGGGGGATGGAGGCTCCTATTTATGCCTATGGACTGGACTACTGGTCTCTGCTTCTTAAGTTCTGACCCACTGGCTGGTCTTGTTTTTAGTTATTTCTGATCCTGTGGTTTCTCACAGGAATGAGATAAGCCTGAATGTTTTGAATTAATGTCTTGCTCCAACCTAAAGAACTATGTATGCATATCTGCTGGCTTACTTGATCCCCAGGTTTCCCCCCAAGCCCAATCCACTCTTGTGTTTTAGCTCTCAGGATATAAGTACTTTCTTTTAGTCTTCCCCGAACGGATAGGGGCAAATCATATGAAGACTCTTCCTTGACAGTTCAGGCAGTATTGGTTCTAAGAAGAGACTGGGTGGGTCTGTGGTATCAAAAGATACGGATCTATAAAGACATTCAGAATTGAGGAGCCTCAAAGTTGGCAGAAGGGAGGTCTTGCATACATCTCTTCAATCCCTTTTGTATTCTGAGGTTATTATCTCGACTCTATCCTCATTACACTCAATACTTCCCAAGTCACCGGGAAGGACAGGCAAGTCCAGACCCCTTAAAACTTCATTCTTTCTCCCAAACATCTCCTTGTTTTCTGTGAAGAAGTCTCTCACCAGGTTTCTTCTCTAGTTTATTGCCAATGAGATAATTGGAAGTTCTTTTTTTTTATTGTGATAAAAAGCACATAACACAAAATTTGCCATCTTAGCCATTTTTAAGTTCAGTAGTGTTAAATATATTCACAGTGTTGTGAAACAGATCTTCAGAACTTTTTACTCTTGCCATTCTAAAACTCTATACCCATTAAAAAACAACTCTCCTTCTCCCAGGTAACCACAATTCTTCTATTTCTGTGAATTTGACAAATAGATACCTCATATAAGTGGAATCATACAATATTTGTTTTTCATGACTGGTTTATTTCACTTAGCATAATGTCCTCAGGGTTCATCCATGTTATAGCATGTGGAAAGATCTCCTCCCTTTTTAAGGCCAAATAATATTCTACTGTATGTGTATACATTTTGTTTGCATTCATCTGTCAATGGACATTTGGGTTTCTTACATCTCTTGGCTATTGTTAATAGTGCTGCTATAAACATGGATATGCAAATATGGTGCATATTTGCATAAATCAGGTGCATAAATCAGGTCTTTGAGACCCTGATTTAAATTCTTTTGGGTATTGTGAGTGAGATTGCTGGATCATAGGGTAGTTCTATTTTTAATTTTTTAAGGAAACTTCATACTGTTTTCCATAGCAGCTGCAGCATTTTGCATTCCAACAGTGCATAAGGGTTCCAATTTCTCCACATCCTCGCTAATATTCATTTTCTGTTTTTTTATGATAGTAGCCATCCTAATGGGCGTGAGGTGGCAATGTCTTTCTTATACTTCTTCATGAGATACCTGGAATTATGGGTGTTTTGAAAAAATCTGATCAGCTAACCTCTGGTTGCTCAATTCAACTTTCAATGGCAGATGGGGATTCAAATGATCTTCAAAATTCAAAGAAACTGTGACAAATTAAGCATTTTCTGATCAAGAGTGGAAAACATCCAGAACATTTATGTTTGCTCTCCATCCAAAATTATCACTCAATTAATGTTCACCACCAAATTCCACCTGGTTTCGTTACATAAACTTTATAGAGCTCCCCTTACAAGACTTCTGTGTGTTTTCCTAATGATGGAAAGACCACTTCATCTTGGCTTCTGCTTTTCTTCTGTGAGCTCATGCTAGGGTCATTGTGCCGTGTCTTTTATATGTTTGGACTAGACTAGAACTCCAATCCCTCCTGATTCTAAGTCTTGGTCTCTCTTCAAACTGGGGTGGTTGGCTTCTTTTGGAGGTCACAAAGGTCACCTTGGCTACCTCTAAGTAATGACCACAAGCAACATATTTTCACTGTAAATGGCTTTCTTGTTCATCACATTTTATTTGAGGTTGATATTGGATCAAAACCTGGTGTATTCAGCTTGGCAGCCTGCGTTCCTAAGAGCATCATGCCATTCCCAAGGAGGGTATCTCATGGTGCCTTTCTGCCTGGTGTGCCTCTCTTCTCATGCATGGCTCTAAAACAGTAAATCATATATCTTATATTGCCTTTTATTTCCTAATTATCTCTTGAGTTACAGCCCTGCACCCATTCAGCACAGCAAAGTACATGGCAAGGAGAGAATTTATGACTCACAATTGCTGAATATTTCATCTCATTGCCTGAAGGCAACACAGTGTGCCAACCTATGCTTGACCAAACACTATTAAACATTTCAGTCCAATACAACCGAATGCTTCTGCCCTTGAAACTCACTGACTTTTGGTGCTTTGCAAATAAGTTGGTATGGGACCATAAGTTTTTTGGTCATGTGAACAAAGTGGTGTTTCTCAAACTGTGCACCCTGTTGAGGCAACAGATCCTATGAACCCTATCTACTCTCACTTGAAAATACCTTGCAAAAGTACCCTCATCATAATTAAAGGACACAATAAACTATGTGAAGGATTGATATGGAAAGGAAATTTTTTTCATGACCAAAACTATGGTGAGGATAAATCAGAAATCTCAAAAAAAATTCAATGGTAGAGAAGAAAGATTGAAAGGAAACTGGGTCCCTGACGATGTTAATGATCTATCTGGAGCCAATATTTAAAAGACTTACTGTTAAGTGACATAATTATTACTTAAGCTAGTTGAGTGGGAGTTCTCGGTTATTTGCAATCCAAGGCATCCAAAACCATGAAGCCATGTGTAGGGTTTTAACAATGGGAAGCTGCTAGAGGGTTTTAGCAAAAATATTACGTGGTCATACATGAATTGCAAAAAGATGGTACAGTTTCACTGTTGATAATGGTGTTGTAGGGGTTTAAGGATGAGTGCAGGGGGGAAGTATAAAAGAGAACCAAGTTTGAGAGGGAAAATTATGAGGTACATTTCAGACATGATGGATTTAATAAGCCTTTAAGTTTTCTTAGTGAAGATGCCAAGTGGGCAGTAAAATATATGGAACTTAAGAGTTCCATATTTACCTCTGGAGACAAATTTAAGAGTCAATGATATATATATCAATATATCAATATATCAATATATATCTATAACTATTGAAGTCCCAGAGACGGATAGATGGTCTTGGGATGAATTCTTGAGGCACTTAAATATTTAAAAATTTTTTAAATGTTTATTTATTTTTGAGAGAGAGAGACAGAGAGTGAATGGGTGAAGGGCAGAGAGAGAGGGAGACAGAATTGAAGCAGGCTCAGAGCCTGATGTGGGGCTCGAACCCACAAACCATGAGATCATGACCTGAACCAAAGTCAAACGCTCAACTGACTGAGCCATCCAGGTGCCTGGAGGCACTTCAATATTTAATGCCATGATAGGAGAGGATGAATCTCCAAAGGAGACAAAGAAGGATATGAAATGTAGGTCTGAATACCTTAAAGTCAGTCCATGAATTTCTACCTCCCAAGAAACCATCGGGCAGAGGACTGGACTTGATGATTTCTCAGAATTTTTCTTCTTCTGAGATCCTTGATTCTAATATAATTATGATTGCTCCATATTGTGGCATCAATGATAAATACTGTTGAATCTTTTTTTGAATCCTGTCAATCTCAAATAATCCTTCTGCCTTTGAATTTAGATTGCATATTATCTGTATTCCTGTTAGGGCATAATCCTACTTTGTATGGTAGTTGTCTGTGACTATGCCTCATTTCTCTTACTAGAGAAGGCATTCTTAAAGGCTAGAAACATCTTATTTATGTATTTATCCTTCTCCCCAAACTGCTCTACTGAACGGGCAAGGTGTTTTGAATATAGTAGGACAACAATACATTCTTTGGTGAATTAGTATTTGAGAAGTATTTAAAAATACTGAGTGAAATTGCTAATTTTTAAAACTGAATTCTTGAACACAAACTAGAAAGTCTGACTGAACATAAAGATAAATAAAGATCTCATCCCGGAGAGATCTAAGGGTCATGGAACATTTCTCTGAAGTCCTCTACCTAGTGAGCAGCCAGCTGTCTACTTAAGGTGGTAAGATTATTACCAATCACTGACTTCCAGATTTCTGATTCAATCTAATCCTCAAAACATACAGAAGATAAAATAATCCTTACCCTGGCCAGCATTCTTATGCTCCCAAAGCTGATAATTTTTCTATTTTCTATAGTACTACCAAACTGGATCCTTCCTTAGTTGAGGAAGAAAGGAATGCCACATTTAACCAAAGCAGTCTTCAAAAATGGATTTAGCATCAGAGATCGGTATAACCTGCAAGATAGTCAATGTTGTCAGCTTGGTCTTACTATAGTACAGTTCTGTGACTGTGTATTTAACTGGTGTCCACCCAAAATAACACACTTCACATTCAGCTGAGTTCATTACAAAATCTAAAAGTTGGCAAAAAATTGATCTCTTATTATAGGGAAATTGGGTAAAGCATAGAATGGAAGATTAAATGAAACTTACGTTTATTTATATCTTCTATTTGCTGGGATCTTTAACACTGTAATTTCATTTGATAAGAAAAATGAAAGTATATGTGCACTTGTTTTCAGGTCTTACCCATATGTTCCTAAGTAAGTAGAATTTTGAGTATTCTTACACCATTCACAATTATCAATTTGAGATAAAAATTAATTAAATGACTTCTATGTCCGAGGTCTTAAAAAAATCTAGATAGGTACTTTTGCTTTCACATATCTAATAGTCCCTCAAAATTCCCTCTTTTTAAAGCCAGCAACCATTAAGTTACTCTTAAACCCACACTAAGTACTATTTAATACAGGGGACAGAAAGCCAGATAGGTCTGGTTTTTGGTATCAGTAGTGTCTTTGTTGTGGAGAGATGTCAGTTTCCAAATTCTCACTACACTGTACAGACCTGTGTACCTCAGGCAACTTTATAGCTCAAACCCCACTCCCTGGGGACTTATAGCAACTTGTAAATCCATGAGGAATTTTTCAGCAAAGTTCTATTTCTTAGTTTATTCATGGATTAGACTTATAAGGGTAGATTCATTCTAAGGCTCTAATGAGCAGGGTTTTTTTCACACTGAAAAGAACACTTGCTTCTCTTTTTCCAACATTCAGCTTATGATGGTTTTAGAATTTATGTTCTCAGTTATATCCCCCATTGACTTTGAAATCTTAGAAAATACTCACCGTGGTTCTTCCCAGAATCCAGCACTATTCAAAGCCTTTCTTTATGTAGCATTAGAAAATGGAGACCTACAAAACTATTTCACATGAGTTTGTTGCTCTGGTTTACTTCTAAGAACATTGGCTGTGCTCTTCCGACTAACCAGAACTCATGACAGTGGTCTAATAACTGAGCGATGTCTGTTATTAGGGGTGGAGAACACGAAGCGGATTTCCATATTAAGTTTCTCAGAGTTGGGCTGAGGGTAAGTTCTTTTTTCTTCCACTTGAAAAGATTTGAGCTAGATTTTTTTTTAAACAAAGAGATGTCTCCAGAATGAAGTCCATAAAACCAATCTGAGAACTACTAATGGTCCCATTGCCCATTTGGTTATATGTGTGAGCACCACATCTGTGACTGGTCTGGATTGTCTCATTTCATTGACTTCTATGGGGCTAACAGTATATGGGCTTTTAAAAACAGAGCTGAATTTCTTTTATTCTTCAATACTTGCTCATTTCTGTTTTACTATTTCTAAACTTCATTCTTTTCTGTTTCACCTAACTCCAAACGCATTTCAAGGGTATCTTTCTCTTTTTTGGATGATAAGACATAACATTTTTGAGATGAAAGGTCCTTTAGAGTTCACCCACTATAATGTCCTTATTTTACAGATGAGAAAAATGAGTCACAGAGAAGGGAAGGAAATTGCTTGCCATAATTTAATGGGATTTGTCTTAGATCCTAGTTCTTCTGAGTACTGATTCAGGCAGCTGCCTAAAGAGGCAATATAATCTGAATCAGGGATCAGAACTAAGGCACATATCTGAACAGTTTGTTCCCTCACTATATGACTCTGTATTAGTTTTCTACCCTATGTAACAAATTGCCACAAACATAGTGTTTTAAAACAATATACATCTATCTCTTTATTATACCATACTATATGCCCTCAGCTCTCAGAGGCCACCCTCACTCTCTTGACATGTGGGCCTTCTAACATGCTCATTTACTTCTATAAAGCCAGCAAGTCTCTAACAAGATTGAGTCTTATACAACTTAACATAATCAAGGAGAGACATTGAATCACCATTGCCATATTCTATTGGTTAGAAGCAACTCACAAGTACTGCCCAGACTCAAGGGGATGATATTATAGAAAGGCATGACCACCAGAGGATGAGGATCTCTGGGGGTCACTTTAGGGTTTGCACACTACAGCCCCCCAAAATTATTGACTTGGGCTAACATCAGAATGAATTCCAGGCAAGCAATATTTTCACTGTGGATCACCGCAAATTTGCAAATATATTTCTAAAGGTATATCTCCAAGATCTATCCTCTACCTTATTCAATAATTTTATCCTTTTTACCAATGACTCCATGAAGATACAAAAGATGAGTTTTTCACATTTATAGGCGAATGAGATCAGGCTAACAAATAATCTGGATGACACAATTAGGTTCTATTTTTATTTCCATGCTAATGTTATGGGGATATTTTTTTTGACTTAAAGAAAATGATCTTCATATTTGAATTTCCTTGTATGTGACCTCCTATTCAGCCAGAGACACCCATTTGCTTTGTGGAATATTAGGACTTTTGCAGCAGAAATGCAAGGAAAAAGACAATGCTAAACTTTAAACTCCAAAATGGAAGTTTGGAGTTCACAGACTGACAATATTTTGAAAGACAGGCTTTGGTGGTGGAGAATAGATTTTCTAAACTTCTTTAGCTCTTAGTAACAGTTTTGATCATGGAGTTTTAATATAGGTAAAGGGCAGAGGGGACTTAGGTATGATGTCACAGAAGTCATTAAGGAAGGAAGGAAAACTCATCCCTTGCAATCTCAGAGGGCTGTGAGAAGGAGAAAGAAAGCAGAATAGGATATGGAGCTCTGATGTTAGGGCCCTTTGGGTCCTTATTCAAGACCTCCAAATTTAAAGGTGCAGAAGTATTCAGATATGTATATGGAAACCCAGTCATATTGAGATGATTGGTCAGTTTCCCTAGGCATAGCCTGTGGTAACCTGCAAACTTCTGGAATTAGTCTCACAATGGGATGGGCATCCATAGCTTCTAATATGGTGTATTACTGACAGAGAGCCAGCTTGATCAAAGGACTCAAGGCACCACTTCAGCTTCCTGTAATCCATCTGTGTCATTCTCAGAGCCCAGAAATTTTCACATGCCGCAGAGAGGGCACATGAGATGCCTAGAGGGCTTGGATTGGACTGAAAACCAAGGTTCACAGTGACAATGTAGGACCTTACCTGAGCTCTGTGATCCTGGAAGACAAAAGACAGGAAGAAATCCCCCATCTTTTTGTGTTCCAGGAAAGAGCTCATTGCAAAGAACCACCCACCCTCACCCATATGACCTAGATAAGATTCTCCCACACTGCCTGGTTTATCTACAACAAGGCCAGACACACACCTGCTAAATTACCATTTTGCCTCATAAATCATTAGGTGAACTGCTTTTGTCTATTGACCAATCTGAAAAAAAAAAACTTTTTAATTGAACTTTAGCTAGTTAGGATTCTCTCCTAACTTCAGGTCTCTGAACTTTGGCCTACCCTCAGCCTCAGCCAGCATACAACCCCTCCTAAGAATAGGCTGGCCTCAGAGTAAAATATTCTCTGGTAACTATTCCATCATACCACCCTTTCATCCCACCTCCCCACATCCAGTTATTTTTACTCTTGTTTACTCCTCTCTATAAAAGAACAATTCTTTTTGCTGAACTCTTGAGAAGCATGCAGACTTCATGCTCAAGACATTCTCCCTATAACAATAGTCCCTAATCCTACTGTTTTTCCCTCTTTTGCAACAATCCTTTTGAATAAAGTCTCCCCTTAGTAAGTCTGGATTTGTTTTTATTTGATAACAGCATACAGCAAGTTTGTAACCAGAGTCAAATGACCAGAGCCACTGATCCAGCTGTGAATGACCCAAGGCTCAGGTGAGGTCATGGACACCTCTGGGATGAGACCAGTTGAGTTATTCCACTGTACAGACCAGCAGGACTAGAGGAAGTCACTTGGATATGAGGTCCATTTGCATCATCATGAAATCTCATGATTCTTTCCTTCAAGTAGTCAACATCTTGGAGAAGAGAGGCTGGAGTGTTCCAAAGGACTAAAAATTTACTGAAAAGAATCAAGTCAGTTTCTTCTGGCCTAAAAGTCTTTTTCTGAGACACTGTTACTGGAAAATTTTTTTTTTCTTGCCACTCAGCA
This sequence comes from Panthera uncia, assembly GCF_023721935.1. NCBI lineage: Eukaryota > Metazoa > Chordata > Mammalia > Carnivora > Felidae > Panthera > Panthera uncia. The sequence goes on along the minus strand of NW_026057577.1, from coordinate 126,672,219 downwards.
GGGTCTTATGAGGGTGACTAGTTCTGTTACCAAAAGTTTACAGAAGCCACTTTTTCTTAGCACAACTGACAGTAGTGAATACAAATTTGTGACCAGCTACACTAGAATTATGAATCAAATAAAACAAGATGATGTTCCACAGCAGTAAATGTAAGATCCTGCCTTTGAGTTCAAAAACATGTAAGTACAGGATGCGAATATTTGGTTTAGGAACAGCATGGCAACACTCAGGAAGAAAAAATTAGAGGTTGTATTAGTCAGGAATATTTTGGTTGCAACTTACAGAAACCCAACTGAAATTAGGCAAAAGGGCAAAAAGGGAATTTATTGGCTCTCAGAATCCAAGAACAACCAGACTGAGGGAAGGAATGGAGCTGTTGGGTTTCAGGGATAAATGGGGCAAGGGACACAAAAGCCCTGGGGGCTCTCTATTCTAGTCTTGGCTTCTCTTTGGGTGGCATTCTCTCCTTTGGGTTTTCTTCTCTCTCACTACTGATGATCTTTCCACACTAGGCAGTGTTATGCTCCTTAAATGCTTGTGAGTCTTAACCTCTTCTGACTTTTGCTACTGAACTTAAAAGAGGCTCAGAAAATTCTGTGGAAGAATTCTGATAGGGCACCTGGTAAAAAGGGCTTTCCTGTAGCCAGGGAAACACAATCATGCAAAAAAGGGCGGTTTTCAAAATAGCAATTCAAATGTGCTTATGGGGAGGGGGAAAGAAGAGGGCCATTCCAAAATTTCATGAAGTAAAGAGGGCTTCTGGATAAATAGCCCTAAAGAGTTCAAGTATAAGTGTGTGCCTACATTAATACTAAGTCAGTGAGAGAATGTGTTTCTCAAAGCTTTATGGTAGGAGGCTGCATCTGTAGATGTGAAGTTTAGGGTGCAGCAGTTAACACACCTGAGGCTGAGGTTTTATCATGGTGGTCCTGCTTATAGGAGATTACAGACCACATGGAAGGGACTTCTGGGGAAGCAAGTAGCCTGGTGAAGCAACTCAAACCATTCCATGTTATTGCTGATGCAGCTATCTCGAGGACCCCATGAAAGCACTGAGAATGTTTAGGTTGGAGGAAAAAGCCTAGGAACATGCAGTTGTTGTCAGCTGCTCTTATTCTTTATAAACTGATGCATAGAGACTTCGGGACAACAGACTGATTCAGTATAAGGACTTCCTCATAATGAAAGCTGTCCTGGGGTTGGATGGGTGTGTATGATGAAGTGGTGAGGTAACAATAAATGGCATTATAGGGTTCATTTATTCACTCTTCCATCTCTTCATTCATTCAGCAAGTATTTATTCAGTAACAAATAGACAACAGGGACAAATAGACAACACATTCAATAAGAGCAGCTCATCACTGCACTACATACACCTGGCCCAGTGTACTAGCACTATATTAGTATTTGTTAAATGAATGAAAGATATGAACGAGCGAGGGGGCATGGTCACTGTGCAGGGTACTAGAGATGACCATAGGTTCCTCAAGGAACTGACAATCCAACACTTGATTAACAGGGACGATGCTCTGCATGCATTGTTGCTCTGATGGATGATGTGCAGGTTGCTTTGAAAGGACAAAGGAGTGGTATTGAAAGTGCTCCTGGAGCTCAGAGCAGGGCTGGCAGAGTTGGAAACACTCCTATTGGAAAAGGTGACGAAGGTGGAGGGTAATGGGAAGGACATTCCCAGAGGAAGAAAGAGTGTAGAGAAGGGAAAGAGGTAGGGCCAGATGGTGCTTCTTGCTCCTGGGTTGTTCCCTGGACTGATGGAAGCCCTGCTGCAGGCCCTATGGTGCTGTGGTTCTGTTCCTTCCATTTCTGCGTTGCATTTCCTATTCCTGCCCCATTATATGTGCTGGACTGGAGGGGGACAGCCAGGGAACTCTAGGTGTGCTTAGGAGGTTTTGGGGTGGGGAGAAAGAAGGAATTGGCTATCTTAGAAAGTGGGTAAAAAGCAGTTTAGGGCATGTGTTCACCTTGGAAATGTTCTATTTAACAACTGGGTCATGCACATCTGGTGTAGAAACTTTTTTCTACCATAAGTGACACCAATAAATGTTTTAAAAAAATGTTAAAAATGTTATTAAAAAAAAGCACCTAGGTTCTCTCCACCTTCATAAGGGAAGAGGGCAAATGTCTAGGATGACCAAGGTACCCTAACCTCCTCAGAAGAAGCCCTTCACTCAGTCCTTCCTCAGAACATTCTCATTTTCACTGTCACCCCCCCCACTCCCTTAACCAAGCTGAACTCTTTTCTCCATTGTGATGTGATGTGATGTGATGTGATGTGATGTCATGTAATACTTTCAGTCTCATAAAGGTGTACATGATAGACCAAGTTTAATCTCTTTTACCCATTCATGGTTCATTTACATTTTAATACCAGAGAACATTTTTAGCCAAAGCAATGCCATCCTCAGTGAGAAATTTGAGCATCTTCAATAGAAGTGGGAGGATTTAGAGGAGTTATGACAAAATTAACTTCTTCCCCCACCAACCCCCAGGATTTTTTTTCACACTGGGGGTCATGCATGGGGAAACCAATTTTGTGAGTTGCAGCTAGTCTTTTAAAAAGAATGAAAGAGAATTGAATAGGATGAAATAGAAGAGATAAAAATATCAGAGTTCATAGCATGTAGTAAGAATAAGTGATGCTTCACAAAATGTATTTCAGGTAAATATAAATATGTGTGTATGTGTAAATAATGTAAATTGTATTTTTTGCTGTGGGTTGTAGTAAAGACAAATGTTTGAAAATGCTGCCTTAAACTTATTGTCTAGAAAAGTACAATTTGATATTGCCTAAATGATTTGGCTTTTTCTTAGATAGAAATAATCTTGGCTAGTCCATCTTGTTTGGTGGTGGATTCTAAGCAAAATATTTTAATTTACTTTTTTAAGTCTCATATCAGAGGAGTGGAAGTCTCTCAGTTTTTCCAAGTCCCCTCAAGAAAAGATACAAAGTGAAATACCTAACAATTGTTTCCTGCCTACTTAAGCAAATGATTCTTTGCCTGAGATTATAATGCTCCTGGGGGAGCGATGGGAGAGATGAAAACTTAGTGTTTCTAAGAGCCTTTGAGGATTTGAGTCATTGATAATGTGTATCTGCTCTCCATAAGAGTAAATGTGGATTTCCTATTGGACTTTTCTATTTGTTGAAGGCAGAAGAGCCAACGTGGCTTGTTTAAATTAAATAAGGTCACTGTTTGAATAACTAATCTTGAGGAAGAAAAACTAGATCTACTCCTGGTATTGAAATGTTCCTCTGTTCCCAAAGGCCAGCTGTATCCTTGAGTCTACAGCCCCAGGTGATGGGGCAGAAGAAGACACAGAAGTGTTTTTAAAGATGATTCCATTTTATGGTAACAGTATATGAAAATGATAGTCTATACAAACATTTTTTCCCCCAGAAAAGTCTCCTGAGCTCTGCAGAGATACATGGAGGGTTCCATTTTATCAAGTCAAAAGGATGACTGAAAGTGCCAAGTCTATTAAGGTGAAATAGATCCCACTGGAAATTCAGGACATGTGTGAGAGCTTCTGCTCCAGGGAAACCACCCAGAATTGTAACCTAGCTGTTTATGTGATAAAGTTTGCCTAGAGTCTGTGCCACCCAGATACATTAAAAAAAATGAAAAGAAAAATAAACCTACAATTCTTTGGCTAGATTGATAATGAGTAATGATTAACAAAATGTTCTTTTCCTTGGCCAGACTCCCAGGAGAGAGATTCTGCTTCTCCCAGGTGGTTTAGAGAGGAGTCTGCCTTTGTGTGTTCATCAAGTTACAGAAGGGGAGGCAGAGCTAATGCCTCTCCTACAGGTGAAGTTCCTTGCCTTAGGTGGTCTTTATGGGTCAGGCTGCCTTCTCATTATTACATCGTGATCATTTTACAAGTGAAACTCCAGGAAGCAATGGGCCAGTGAGCAATCCCTCTGACTTCTCAGAACTCTCAGACACACAGGAGTAAGTGGTTACCTTAATGCTATATGCTTCACAAGTTTCAGAACATAGCCTGGATGCTCCCTCCCTGAAACCCCATATGACACTATCCCTGAGGAAAATACAATGTGCTGAGAGAAGTCACCTCCAAGCCTCATATATTATCTAATTTTAGCATGAAAAATTTTTTACTTAAAAGGAATAATAGCTTGGGGAAGGCTGGGAATATCAAATGCTATTAGTATTTCTCTCACATTTGTCCCCAAGCAATTTGAACAGACTTGTTTGTAGTTTAATAAAAAATGTCTATAGGGGCGCCTGGGTGGCGCAGTCGGTTAAGCGTCCAACTTCAGCCAGGTCACGATCTCGCGGTCCGTGAGTTCGAGCCCCACGTCAGGCTCTGGGCTGATGGCTCGGAGCCTGGAGCCTGTTTCCGATTCTGTGTCTCCCTCTCTCTCTGCCCCTCCCCCATTCATGCTCTGTCTCTCTCTGTCCCAAAAATAAATTAAAAAATGTTGAAAAAAAAAATGTCTATAAAGAAGTGGTGAAATTAAAAGTGGCATGCTGGGTCCTGGTAAGCACAATTTTAGGGAGATATGGATCACCATGATTATCAGAATGAGGGAGGATGGTGCTATTGACAATGCTGCCTGAGAAATGGCAAACGTGTGATCTTTTAAATAGAGAGCTTTGCTTAGAAATGAATGGTCTGTCTCACGTTCTTGCAAAGTTACAGGAATTATGCCAAATATGATCCAAATTTCACTAGAAATGGCTTATGGACCAAAGAACTATGTTTGGAGAGACAGTTGAAGAAAATTCAGTAAAAGCCATGAAATGTAAATGAAATTTAAGAGGTGGGAGCCTTCTATGAATGCCTGTAAGGAGCCTTTCCCAAGAAGAGTTCTTTTGGGATGAACTTCTCAATTCCTGTTTTCATCACTTGCAGCCTAATATATGCACTTCTCCTCTGAGCGAGCTGGGCATGTGTATACTTGACATCTCCCCTAATCCTCCATATTACTTAGCAGAATGCAAGAGTTTCACAGATAAAGGTTGAAAGGAAGGATGAAAGAAAAGAAAACAGAAAGCTTATAATGAGGAAAATGGAATGAGGGAAAAGAAAGAAAGAAGGAAGAAGAAGCAAATCCTACTAGAGCCTAGAAAACAGAATGCAGACAGAAATAGAGGCAGGCTTCACTTATCCTGTTTCTTTTTGTTTTAATGCATTTTTTTAATTTTTGAGAGACAGAGAGAGACAGCGTGAGCAGGGGAGGGGCAGAGAGAGAGGGAGACACAGAATCAGAAGCAGGCTCCAGGCTCCAAGCTGTCAGCACAGAGCCCGATGTGGGGCTTGAACCCATGAACCGTGAGATCATGACCTGAGCTGAAGTTGGACGCCCAGCTGAGCCACTCAGGTGCCCCATCACCTATTTCATAGTCATGCAGTCTCGCTGCAGCCAGGACTGATGTCTGCTTCCTTATTCTGGGAGAAGGGGGGAGTCTTGTCCATTTGGGCTTGGGATATGACCAGGAGTGGGATTCTAGAATAAGCAGCACCCACAAGGCCTCCTAGGAAAGCCAGTCAGATTGAATTGACTTTAGACAAGAGAAAGAGCAAAAGAGAAGAGAAGGAGGGGGCCCAGACGCAGTATATGGGAAAGAACTGGGCAAGTGAGTTTATTTCTGATATACAGCAGAAGCTTTGTATGTTGTGCAAACTAACAGTAGATACATGAGGTTAGTCTTGGCATGGAGTAGGTTCTCAATAAATAGTCACGGGGTGAGGTCTGATAATGGAATCTGGGGGTGGGCAGAGAAGTAGGTGCTAAAAGACTGAAGGGAACAAATGATTTTCAAGCATATTGGAAAGATTTATGTCTCAAATTGATGTGCCAATTATACATCATTTTATTTATTTATTTTTTGGTGAAGCAATTGCCCTAAGGATATCGTTGGCAACATGTGTTGTGTTGTGTTGTGTTGTGTGTGTGTTTGTTCGTGGTCGTCAAATGGACCACTTCTTAATTCAAGACTCTGAACTATTTTGTTGTGAACTGGAGGCCAAGCCAGAAGCTTATCTCTCTGCAGGCATCACTGTTCCTGTGAGGGGCCACCTTTTCCTCCTCCTGTTTCCTTACTCCTCGTTTCCACCATCATTGCCACTTGGCAAGGACTGGGACCCCCATGTGAACTGTGCACACCTGCTGCTGCTTGCTGATGTTCACTGAAGGCTTAGATTCTGTTGCTGCCAGCACCTCATGTCCCCCACAGAACCCGCTCTCCTTTTTCTGGGATTCCCATATCACTGCTGGGGGTTCTGCAGAGTCCCACAGCTGGACCAGAAGGGAGTGAAGGAGAGTGCTGGCACAGCTTCTGCAGTCCTGAGCTGGAATTTGGGATGTTTTCATTTCAAAAGCAGCTAGCTGCAAGTGGTGATGAGATTTCAAGGCACTATATACATAGTACTGTACTTCGGGAGAAAAATGAGTTAAGGAAGCACCTGGGGGTTGGCTCAGAATCTAACCACAATGTTTCTACAGCAAATTGGCTACTAATTTGCCAATTATCAACTTAGAAATGGCTATTAGAATCAAGACATTCACTGAGAACTAATAGAACTAATATGGTCTAACTATTTTAGATTTAGTACAAAACTCAGATGGACTTAACTTGTTTGAACTAGGGCCTTCAAATAGAGTAGATTGAATACATCCTACTCCAGCAGGCTTGCCTTCATTACAGGCTGATTTTGCCCATAGAGGAAAGTGGCAATAAACTCTGATATTCTGGTGGTACTAACACCTTCTGGATGTTTGTAGAGGGAACAACCTTAGGCCAAGTTAACATGAAAAGAGGAAGTTCCTGAACCACTTGCAAAGGGTTGAGGCTGAAGAACAGATGTCTCTGGGCTGCCCAGACATCTACCACATGACCCAGCAGTGCTACCACTGCCGAAACCCCAAGTCTACAACTCAGGGTGGTCTGGAAGTGAAGGATTGTTTTCTTGAAAGTGGTTTCAAGAATGTAGCTCCTCACCTAATAAAAGGAATGTGCAATGATTAACTGAATCTAATATTAGCATCTGCAAAATAAAGAGCAATTGGGCATGCTATGAAAGAGAACAAACCTTGCACGCACCCACTGCCAGGTAAAATCTGTTCTTTTTCAGTCATAAATCTTTTTTGGATGCCAGAGAAGAATTTCACTTCCGTCAGAAATACTGGATGAACCAAAGAGAAAGAACATGCTGTTTTGGAGATGAAAGCATCTTGAGTTTAAAGCCCTTGGTGTCTTTTCTGTCTATTTTGCTGGCTTCTTTCTAATGGTGTCCTTGACTTGACCATGCTTTGCATTATTTTTCATAGGACGAGGCAGCAGTGGGGAAAGGTAAGGATGGGTCATTTGCTTCAGGCATTAGCTTCAGTCAGAGAACTAGCATCTGACATTGACTCTCATTATTCTCCAGAGTAGACCCTTGGTTAAACTTCTTTGAACACCAAACCTTGATAATTCTAAAGAATACATTGATTTTATAGTTTTCCTAAACTCAAGAACACCACTAATTGAGATGCAGAAGTTGAATTAACTCGTTCATCAAATAAGGTTACCACTCTTGCTGAACCAGAGATTCAAATTAGAAGTAGCCACTTTACTTACATGATCTACTTTGTCTTCATGAAATCCTTTGATGTGGGGCAGTGGTTTTCAAAGTATGATCTTCAAAACATCAGCATAACTTGGGAACTTCCTAAAAACATACACTCTTGGGTCCCACCCCAGATTTACTGGGCCAGTAATCCATGTTTTAGTTATGTTTCCCAAGTGTTCTTTTTTTATTTTTATTTTTATTTTAGAGAGAGTGTGAGCAGGGGAGAGGGGCAGAGGGAGAGAGAGAGAATCCTAAGCAGGTTCCAAGCTCAGAACAGAGCTGATGTGGGACTTGATCCTACGATCCTGGGATCATGATCTCAGGTGAAATCAAGAGTCAGACACTCAACCGATTGAGCCAACCAGGCACTCCTCAAGTGCTTCTAATGCACAATAAAGTTTGGGATCCACCGATGTAGGAAACATTATCACTATGGAATTTATTATATGCCATCTTATCTTGGATCTTTGAAGCCCCTTATAGCTAAAATTTTCAATGTTAAATCCTAGTTTTCTAAAGATCTTTGGTATCAACATTGCAGTTGGTAGTTAATAAATATTTCCTATAGATGGAGCATCTCTGAGGTAGTAAGTCATTTTTACTTTATTCCTTTCCTCCCTCCCTCCCTCTCTTCCTCTGTCCTTCCTTCCTTCCTGCTTTCTTTCCTTCTCCTTCTTTTGTTTTTTGTATGTATGTATGTATGTATGTATGTATGTATTTTTTGGACTGGCCCTATACCACTTTAGGAAACATCCTCTTCCCTTTTACATATATTTTAGATGGGGCTGACAATCAAGCAGATCTTATATCACCTGCCACTTGGTGAGCCACTAAGTGGCCAAGCCACTTAACCTAGGCTTACCAGTCATAGTGCTCCACCCTTTGGACACAGTGATTGGTCCAGAGATCCTAGCAGGGCCACTGAGAATCTTTGGAGAGGGAGAGATCACTGTAAACTCTATGAAGGAGAGACTCTCTTTATTTCTGATGTTGTGAGGACCAAGAAACCAGGTAAACTTAAAGCTTTTGGGAGGCATATTTGCTTCCACATGGAGATAGTCTGCCCAGGATTGAAGCCAACTCAGAGGAAGACAAAGCCAAGTTTTGGAGGGAGAGAGGGCAGGGAGCTGATGTCATCTTTTGAAACTTCATGTCTTGAAGCTGGAGTCTGTTTTCTTCCCAAGGAGAGATTCATAATCAACTCAACATTCTTTGTGAATACCTTAAGTTAGGATTTTGGGGACATTCATATTAGTGATTTTTTTCCTTATCACAAAAGTAAGAAATACATATACAAATTTGAATTTAGCAAAACTGTGTCATGTAGAAAGTTAAAGTCCCTTGTGATTACCTCCACTTCATGAAAATCACTGTATATAGTTTTGGGTACATTCCTTTAGATGTTTCTATCAACATACTAACAAAATGGGATGTTAATTTGAGAATTTTCTTAATGTCTATTTTGCTAGAGGCCCATAAAATCAAGAGTAAAAAAATAGGTGTCAACACCTACATTCTAGAGTGAGGTTATCAGACTGTTTATGTAGGATTTGCAAAGTGATTGATCCAGGTCTGCCATTATTAGCTCATATAAGAGGTTATATTTTTCAGAAGGCTATGATTTAATGAGATTGACAAGGCAGATAGGAGCACATTTCTGGAGAATAATTTTGGTGTGGTGGGGATAGCCCCCATCCTGAGGTGGAGTCAGAGACTGACTTCCTTTCACCCTAAGTCAAGTTAAGGAGAAGACTTCAATAAAATAATTCAGAAGACCTTTTATGCATCCCTGAAATTTGGGGGACACGGTATTTGGTGGCTCATTCATCCCTCATTCCTACCTGCAGGGCAGCAGAGGGAAGAGATGAGACTGAACTCATAATGTGATTTGATTTGATTGCTTGCCAACTGTTTCTAATTTGGAACCATTGCAAAACATGAAATCATCCAGGCAGAATGCAACTATTTGTTTTGGTTGACAGTTGAGAAACTTCCCTCCATTACAGCCAATCACAGATTTCTCTTCCAAAGCTATAACCCTTTTTTTTTTTTTAACGCTTTCCTGAGTCACTGCTTCTATCTTGGGTTGTCTCCATTCAGTAGACTCAGGCACAGCACAAATGAGGTTGTTCTTGTGTGAAGAGATTTTGTAGGGCCAGTTATATGTATAATGACTTTAGTTACGAAGGTACAGACAATAGAAGTCTTTACAATAATTTCCAGGTCTATGTCCAAATTAACATCAGAACTTTCTGGAACTATAATTCATTTTCTTGAGGCTGTATCTACCTTTCCAACCCCAGTTTCTTCCTCCTATACCCAAATGAACGCCACTGTATGAAGTTCTTGAATTCTGCCTATGATATCTCCCCTCATTGAATCCCCTCTTTCCTGAGCATCTAGCCTTTAGGTTCTACTGCTTATAAATACTGTAAGAATGTTGTTTATAACAACCACTTATTAACTTTAAATAAGCGTAATTTTTTTGCCACATTACCTCATTTTCACATTATAATATCCCTGTGACATATTATTGTCTTTGTTTTAAAAAGAAAACAGAGGCTCAGAGGGATTGAGTGATTTGCCCAATGTTATAGCAAGTTAGTAGTGGAAGGAGGACAGGAATTCATGTTTTCCTCTTGCAAGGTCTATATTCTTTTCCTTTCAACCCCATCTCCTCAGCTGCCTGCTGTCTGAAGCCACAAAGATTATGCTCAGTTTCACCAGCTTCAGCTTGCTTTCTCTGCTGTGTATCTCCATCATTTCTCTTCAAACTCCCTAAAGCTTCTTCAAACTATTTTACAAGTTTCTAGTAGTAGAGTTATAGTTCACATATTCTGACCCTGGTCAGATTGATGCTGCTAGTTTACAAAGGAATTTGGGGGAACAAACTGCTCCAGTTAATCAATCCAACGTGAATATTTGAGATTTCTATTCAATTAAGTTTTCTTCAGTGGTGTTTTCTTTCTTTCTTTCTTTCTTTCTTTCTTTCTTTCTTTCTTTCTTTCTTTTTATTTTTTTTTTAAGTAAAATGTTTCCCTCCGAACAGAAAAGAATGAAATCCTCATTTGGAAAGACTTCTGAAAAAAAAAAAAAAAAACCCAAGACTTTTCTAAAAAGACAAGGATTTGAGCAAATATCTGAAAAATGTTGGTAAGTTAAAAATTCACTAAAAAATCATTTGTTTCATTATTATCCTGTAGGTATATAACATTTATTTTTACTCTTCCCATATTACTCTTGGCTATCAGCAATTTTTATTAAATCTTTGTTCCGTGTAACAGTGTCTTGGTAACTTTTTGGCTAAAAAGAGAAAAAAGGATAATCTTTAATAATATAATTTGCTTTTGGTATCACATCATTTAAAAATAGTTGACACTGAATAATAATGGAAATAAAGAATTAAACAGATTATTTTTACTTGTATATGGCTGCTTGAACAGACACTAAGTGACTTTTATAACTGATTTCAAAATTTACATCTTCCTTTTTTTAAAAAAAATACTTTCAAGCGTGTTAGGTTTTATCTTAATCTGTTTAAATATTAGGCTTCCTGGTTTATATGTACACTGAAAGTGGCTTGGATTAACAGCATTTATTCTTGGTTCTTGGAAAAAAATGACATAACTTCTTAATTTTATATGTCCCCAAACACAAGTCCCCAAGCAGCATTTACAGTAAATGTTTACATACATAACCTCACTTGATCTTCAAAACAAGCCAGTGAAATGTTATCATTATTTACAAGGTGAGAAGTATAAAGGTCAGAGGCCCCTATTCTATAAATATTAAGGTTTACAGGGCCTATAGGAGGAGAGGTTCACTGGGGCTGTTTGGCCCAATCTGTGATCTTAAGAGGGATTTTTGTTTTGGCTGCTAAGAAGTAGAGATTTTATCTATGGAAACAGGGTTTGCCCTTGTCTCTGATGCCAACTTCAACCTAGATTTATTCTTCTTTTTCAAAAAGCCACATTGCTGTCATTTAAGAAACTGTGATGGTCACTTAGGGGTATTAGGAAATGGCAAGCCAGTAGGGTTGCAAGATAAAATACAGGACACTTAGTTAAATTTGAATTACGGGTAAATAATGAATCAATTATTTTTTTATTAAAAATTTTTAAATATTTATTAATTTTTGAGAGAGAGAGAGAGAGAGACAGAGCATGAGCGGGGGAGGGGCAGAGAGAGAGGGAGACACAGAGAGAGGGAGAGGGAGAGGGAAAAGGAGAGGGAGAGGCTCCTAAACAGGCTCCAGGCTCTGAGCTGTCAGCACAGAGCCTGATGTGGAGCTCAAACTCATGAGCCGTGAGGTCATGACCTGAGCCAAAGTCCGAAGCTTAACTGACTGAGCCACCCAGTTACCCTGATGAATCATATTTTAACATAAGTATGTCCCATGCAATATTGGGACATTGTTATACTAAAAAAAATGTATTATTTATCTGAAGTTCAATTTTTAAAAAATTTATTTATTATTTTGAAAGAGAGAGAGAGAGTGTGTGCATGTGTGAGTCAGGGAGGGGCAGAAAGAGAGGGAGGGAGAGAATCCCAAGCAGGCTCTGCATTGTCAGCACAGAGCCCAGTAAAGGGCTTGAATTCATGAACCATGAGACCATGACCCGAGCCAAAATCAAGAGTCAGCTGCTTAACCAACTGAGCCACCCAGGCACCCCCCGAAGTTCAATTTTAACTGGGCATCCTGTATTTTTAATTTGCTAAATCTGGCAATCCTACGAACTGGCTTCCTAGGCAAGGAGAAGTTGCTGGCCTGGTCCAGGCTTTAAAGAGAGTGAATCCACTAATAACACCATGAGAGGCAGACAAACAGAATTTAAAGCTGGATTGTTTGTTGCTTGGGTTCATATTCTGATTCCACTGTTTACTACCTTACTTCGTCTTCCTGAGTCTTGGTGCCCTCCTCGGCAAGACAGCAGGTAACAGTCTCTATCTCCTTAGGATTGTTGTGAGAATGAAATAAAATAACTCAGAATACTTTTCACATACGAAATGCTTTATAAACTTTGTTTTTATGTTAGTATTCTATATAGCATCTTCTCTTCTCCAAGAACACAGTGATGAAAATACTTTGAATTATCCAGTATATATATCTTTCTGTCTGTCTATGTCTATATCTACATCTATATCTATATGTAGAGTTTCTTACTGGCCAGAATGCTTATATTTAGTATCTGCACTGCCTGGTGAATCTCCTTTAAAAATATATTTTTTTCCCATTTGTAGTGTGTTTTGTGTTAAGTTGCCTATATTTATTATTATTGGTTTCAACTTTGGCTAAGAAAAAGATTAGTATTCAGTTTTAACACGTTTGAAGATATGTTTGACTTCATCTTTTTATTAGCTTCATTTTAATATTTGTAAACTTTTAATGTATAATGTATTGTAAACTCTCTTTCTCTCTATATACACAGTTTTATTGCAATTTAAAAACTATTTTTCCATTACATCCTAAATTTCCTGAATTCAGATATTAATTAGGGAACAATTTAGGGGAAAGTGCAACTACTGTATGCTCTGAATAGTGCAGGCATTGCAGTTTTACCAAACGTCATTTTCCTGTATGCATGTGTCTACATAAATATGCCTACACATGTATGCATGTATGTACATATGTAAATAAAACAAATGTTTTTGGATTTAATTAGTTATCTTTTAATTTATGGTTACCATATGATTCTCCCTAAAACTGATAAATCTAGTAATAGTTACACATGATGGATGAGGGACCTGAGCATGTATAAGTTGAATGAATTTTTCTGACGTTTTTAGAAAGTGTGATGACTATGTACCTATCATTGTGCTAGTAAGCATTGTGGGATTACACAAAGCTGCACCAAACCCTAGGGGCTTATGCTTGTTTGAGGATGGAAGAATGGGGAATAAAACACACGTAAAAGTAACCAAGTAAAAGCAGCAAGTGATGAAGGACTTATGATGAATGCTGATAATGCCATGGAACCAGATGTGTGTTTGTCCTATTGCAAGGACAGGTGATGGATCCATCTGGTGCATTTTACGACAATGACTTTAGGTAAGACACTTCCCCACTGAGGTTTAACTTTCCCTTTCCTTTTCTTTTTCTCTTCTTTTCTGCTAGATAGAAACTTGCCCATTAACATGAAAGGTGACATTTTATAATACTGTCTGTTGCATCACTAAATAGCATGCTTTAATTTTTAAAACTTTTGATGGTTTTCAAAGTTTCAAAATATTTCAGACATAAAGTACATAAAATAATATTTTAATGAAAATGAAAATAAAAGTAGGTTAACTTTTTTATATTAAATGAACAAAACTATTTACCAACATACTGTGCCCCCCAGTGCCTAAACGGAGGTAGTCAACTTGCTCTGCTAGGGTTTGTGGTGGCACTGGAAGTGACCACAGCCTTCAGCAAAGTAATCCATCAATGTGCATCAAGTGCCCCGACAATGTCTATACTTTCTATACTTTTGTCTCAGTAAATCTGTATCTGAGCAACTAACTTAAGAAATACAGGGAAGAGTCGGTTACACACATATAAATGCACGTGTGTATGTATTCTGTTTATCTAAATCTATATATTTGAGGAAACTCTCACAGTTTTGACCTTCATATCCATATCTCCTGTTTTAGAAGAAAACTGGGCTGGCTTCCTGAGTGGGCAATCGGCACAACTGCACAGGGTCTTATGCTCAGAAAGGGTTTCATACTTGGGGTTTAATGCTCTGTAGTTGTCATCCTGAAATTCTAGATAATTTTATCTTTGAATTTGTGTTTTGTAAGTGAAGTCTGAAGGTTCAATGAAGCTTGCACAGGGGTTTGGAGCCTTGATTTACCTGTGCTCTTATCCACCACCATCTCTTTTGGATGGGTTCTCTGTCTCCCATTCCCTGAGAGTGTTCAGTTATTGTTGCTCTCTTCTACCCCTGGTGGGGCATGGGCATGGATGGGAAGAGGATTGGGGTCAAGCATATGCACCCTACACTGTGGGGTGAGGCCCCAGACACCTGTGAATTCACCTGGAAGCTCCCTGTTGCACTCAAGGGAATGCAACAGTAAATAGCAAATAACTCCCCACCTCCACACCACATTTGACAGACTGAAAGACCACAAAAGAAAGGAAAAACTTTATTTCTTGCTTTTGTGGACCAGGATATCACATTTGCGTTTTTCATAGGGTCCCATAAGTTATATAGCTGGCTCTGGAAGAAAAATGCTTGGAAGAAATTCTCTGGAAGAAATTTAGAAGGCTTGGGATTCTAATGCAACTCTAGCAAGAAGTTATTCTAGATAAAATGGGACAAAGACAAACTCTTCCCTTTAGTTTCAGACCCAGGCTGCAGGAATTGAAGCCAGGAAGGGAGAGAATGCAAACAGAGCCCATGTCATTCCTGTGGGCAGAGCTTATGGCTTTTCCCACACTAGTAAGAAAGTGTCTTCAACTCTTGGCCCTGAGAATTATTGCCCTTCTGGGGTGTGTGTGTGTGTGTGTGTGTGTGTGTGTGTGTGTGTAGGAGGGAGGTGTGGAAGTCATTGCTTCCTGAGTTACTTTCTGCAATATTTTTTGTGACTTTCTTCTTTGTTTCCTTTTTCCCTCCATTTAAAGAAATCATCCCATTATTTGAGATGAAATTTGCCCCAGAGCTTTAATTCTTGTGTGTGAAGATTTGTTTTCAAAGTGAAAAAAAGGAACTAAGGTAGATTCAGCACTGCAGGCAGACTCATCAATCTTGTCTGTAATTGGGTCTGCCATTGGTGAGTAGCCACTTGAGAGGAAATTGCTCACCCATGTGGAGTGAATGAACTCTTTCAGGGCGCTGGGCCTCTACAGAGGGCCGCACCATGGCCTCCTGCCAGACAGTATCCTCGTGTTGCCTGGCTCCGCTGCAGACTCAGTTCAGACCGGGGAGCAGTTTGTTCCTCTGGTCCTGCAGATAAGCATCTGTTTGCTCTAGCTCTTCCTGGTTCAGCAGGGCCGAGGTCCCTTTAGAGAGGCATTGACATTTAAATGCATGAGGGCTTTTGGTGATAGGAATAGGGAAATGGACTCACCAAGATCTTTGAGTCCCTTTGTTTGAAAGAGGGAAGAGCAAGCAATAGTAGTTTCCTGACGTCAAGGTGAAAGCTGATGAGGTCATTTCTGCTTCCAGTCCATTAATCTCTGGCTCATTTGAAGCCAACTGTTTATAAAGAAATGCCAGCTTCATTGGCAGTTTCTCCATAATTGTTCTAAAGAACTGGCATTACTTTTTCTTTCCTCCAACATATTCCAAATAATGCCTTGTTGCAAGAACTCAAGTAAGATAGTTACCCATCCAAATTAACAATGTGAGATCACCTCTTTTAGCCATCAGAGGTATTGGAGATAAATAAATTAAGGCAGTGGAATTCCCGTGTTTATGCTTTCAGATGATTTTACTGAAAGAACATTTAGCTGCCACTCCTTCCTGTTTTGAAAGAACCCTCTGCTTGGGAGGTCAGTGACTGAATTCATATCTTTAATATTTTGCATAGAATCCTTCAAAAAGAAGACCTCTCTTCCTCTTGAATGAATTTCAGGGCACAAAAGCCCATGTGATTCTTAGCTATTATTTGGAATGGCATGGTACCTTAGAGGAGAGGGTAAAAAAAATCTCCCAATGACCTTTATGTTATAGGGACTATACGAGAGCTATAACAGAATAAAGAATTAATGGCTTTGTGTAAAACAGACCTTCTAGGCTCATCCATTAGAAAAAGTAAAGAATAATGTTCTTCTAGAAAGAACCAAACTAAATGAGAGATATTTATAGTTGGGGTATAGTAAGAGTCTAAGAAGATATAATCACTGAGATGAGCCCATAATTTAGTTGAGGACAAGATTGTTGAAAAATATTCCAAAAGCACTTCGTTCTAAATCTCTTAGCAATAATCACCTTGGATTATGGTTTTGTGTTGACTTGTTGATCTCTCCCACTTGCCTAAGTTCTCTAGCTTAGTGTCTGGAACAAATACAATCCTTAAAGGCTTAGTGAATGAAACAATGGATGAAAAGACTCATTTCTATATGTTATGAGGTATAGAATAAGGAGGAGCAGTCAGGGTGTGGTGATACCCAGAGAAAAATACTTGATGTGTTGTTAAAGCCTTTGCCTCAAACAAGCCAAAATGAAAACTTACAAGGGGAAAAATGTTCCCTGAAGGGAAGACTGTATTGGCAACACCCATAGTGTCTTAAGCAACATTAAACACTTACAGGTCTTGATAGATGAGCTAGGAATTTGGAGCATATATGCCCATGGGAAATCAGCCAAAAACACTGCATGGCTATATATTTTAAATCTATAGTAACAGCTCAGACAAATTGTTCTCAACTCAGGTTGTTCTCAACTCTGACCCTCACAGGGCTCCTTCCTGGACAAAGCTGCTTTCCTTTCCCCTTGCTGTTCTCATTTTGCTCCCTAGAAGAGAGCAAAATGTTCTTCATGGGATTTTATCTTTAAATTTCTGTGGCCAATGAGGAGAACCCAAGGGCATGTCTCGGGAAAATGGAAGGACCCAGGAGTGCAGCCTCATCTTTTTCACAGTGTGATAAATTTAACACTTTAATAGTCTAAATCAAACAAAGTAAACTTGGAGCCTTTATGTAACTTGGGGAAAAATCATGTTTTGACAAATTTCATACAGTTTAACTGAAATCAAGCCTGCTAACCAGAATCAAAGGCTACATGCAACTGTCCATAGTATTTCTAAACTGTTGTCTAAATAGACTCGTAAGAAGACAAGGTTATCCAGAGTAACGTTCTTCCACAGGCCAACCTGACATGACAGGAACGTTTATCAAGGAATGAAATTCATGTCAGGCATGAACATGTTCAGCTGTCTCCTTCATTGCTATGATTGAATTTGTCATAGCACAGGACTGTGCTTGCATACCTGGTTTACCCAGATATCTTTTTTGTGTTTGACAGTTACTACTGTGGGATCCTAACGTCCTGCTTCCTCAGAGAAAGGTTAATTGTCTTACGCCAGTTTTACAACATATAGAGTAGAGTATAACTTGTTGGGCTCGGGAAGTGTGGTGGAAGGGCAAAAGCATGAGAATCAGGAATCCTTTCCTCTGGGCATCTTTGATCAGTCTGATTTGCAACCATTACACTGAACAGAATGGAATGGTGGCTTCTTTAGTTCCTCTGAGCTTCCACTAGTCTATATTTGTGCCTCATTCTGAATCCACCCCATAGGGCTGAAACTAGATCTGCCTCTGAAGATAGGATATTTAGTGAACAGCCTTCTGTTGAGCAGACACCTTCTCAATGAGGACATCCTTCAAAGCAGAGAAGAAGGAGCTAAGCAGGGGGGAAGGGTTGTATGTGAGCATTGCATAAACAAGGACCAGGCTGAGGAGAACTTGAAACTCACCTTAACCAGGGCCTTCTCAGCCAGGAAAAACCTCAGAAGGAAGGAAATGTTCTGGGAAGTGTTTTATCTTCCTCTACAGTGACTCCCCTTAGCCTCTAGTCTAAAGCTCCAGTCCCTTGACACAGCCTTCCAAGCCTCCCTGATATGGTCTTGCTTACTTTTCCAGCTTAATTTCTTGCCTCTCCAGCCTCAAACTTTATGAACTGACAATCCTTTTTCTTCTTTATGTACCATGCCATACTCAGGCTCTGCCCTTGCATGCTGCATCTCCTCTGTTTGGCTAATTTCTTCTTTAGCCTTTATGGTTCAAGTTAAGCATCATCTTATTCAAAATATTTCTTCAAGACTCACAAGACTGGATTAAGGTCCTTTTTTGGGCATCCATAATATTCAGTGCATACCTTCATGGGTGACCTAATGGCATTGTTGTATAATTATTTGTCTCTTCTTTCCCTACCATGAGAGACACTGATCCCTCTTCAGGAATGAAGAACATATTCCCTCAGATGCTGAAAGTGCCACTGGAGACAGCCCTTTGATGTCAGCTCCCCATGGTGATTGCCTTTGTTGCAAAGAGCTGCCTAAGCCAAGTCAGGTCCCTTTTTCTGGGTGGTCAGCATCCAATGATTAACCAGCACAGAGGTTAAAGGCTCAGCCCTTACACCTAGGTGGGTTAAAGTCTGATGCTTACAAGAACTTCAGAACTCTCTGCAGGGTCAACTGCGGCCTCCATTGATACTACATCCTAGCTCAACTTCTCCCTGTGCCTAATCCTGCTTCCTTCCTGCCTTTCTATGGGTGTTGGTTCCAAGAACCCCCTAATTAATTCTCTGCATGTTGTTCTCCACCTCAGAATTGGCTTTTAGTGATCCCAAGGTATGACACCTACCTTCACTTGATCTGAGAAAGTTGAGGACAGAGACAGTGCCTTATTCATCTTTGTATTTCTAGCACTCAGCAAGGTGTCTGGCATAGAGCGTGCTTTCAACCAGTGCTGGTGGGTACGTCTAATAAATGAAATTCAAAGTAAGAGGGGCATTTGGTATAGTTCAAAAAATGAAGGGGACGTCAGGTTTCCTCTAGAAGGCATATAGCTTTATCATACTGATAGCTTTCACAATTAAATAGGGGAAGAGGCCTGCAGTTGGAGTTAACATATCTGGGTGCAAGTCTTGTTCTTCCCCTTACTTGTGAAGTGTGTGCGTTGCTGGGTTCCAGCACCAAACAGAGGGCACACTCAAATGAGATGATTTGGGAATTTAATAAATAAAAGGACTACTTACAATGTGAAGGCCAAGTTCAAGGAAACAAACAGTGCAGTATTTGGGGCTATGAACATGTTACCATCTCTAGGTTTAAAGGGGAATGGTGAAGAGGGCTGAGTCTAGAAGGGAACTGTGGTTTGCTAGGGGAATACAGCTTGTTCACTGAGACTTGGTAAGAAGAGAGTAGGGGAAATAAAGGCCCAGGGCTTATTCTCCACTGGCCTCCCCTCTCCTGCCAGTGTCTACCATTGGCCAAGCCCAGTGAGAAGCCAGAAGCCCAGGGGCTTCTTGCTGCAGGCCAGTGGCTTCACAGGAACAGAGGACAGAGAAGGGGGAGAGGGTGAAGGGAGGAGAATGGGTCTGGAGTGACAAACAGAAGATACCCAGCACAGGGACCACACAGGCTCAAGAGTTTAACTAATTTGCCTTTTAATTAGGGAAGGGAGCTCCAGCTAGACCACTGGATGTGTAAGATACATAAACATGTCTTGTTAACTGTAAACTGAAATACCTATATTACATATGGTTTAATTGAAAATATTCACTTAATGTTTCCAAGACTAGGTCTTCATACAATCCAAATCTAGGAAGAGTTGCATCACACAGTGCTACTGATTCAGTAGCAGGAAATCACTCCAATGCCTGCTGGCTATACTGCATTTTAATTCATGGGGACTGGGGTTTGGAAAGGCCAATTTTCTGAATCATGACCTTGTGCCCTGAAATTTTAGTTCTTCTTCGGTTCATACATAAGCATGTAGCACATTTTCTTCTGTGAGGGGCTTCAGAATTATGAGCCACTAAATGCTGCTGGTAGAGTTCAGCATTATTTGGGAGAATGGTGTCTTTGATTTATTTGCTCAATATTCATTAAAATAATCTATATCATAACTTCTCTAACTCCTGCCATAGCTTTCATCCCCATCCAGTGGAAAATGGCAGGATTTCAAATCTTCTGGAGTAAAGAAAATGTGTCCAGACTCAATATCATTTGTGGGAAATGAATTCATAACAGTTGAATTTCGTTTTTAAAAACTACAATTCTTTCATTAAAATTTTTTTTTATTATTTAAAAAATTTTATTGTATTATTTTGTTTGTGTATATATGTGTGTGTATGAAACTGGAGAGTTTGAATTTCCTGTGTCCAAAGCAAAGGGCATTATGGAATGTGTGCTCGTAAAGCAGCTTCAGCGTCACTGTTTAATTTCCTTCTCTCTGTCTCTCTCCCCTCTCTCCTTCTCTCCTTATTTCTTGCACACATTCATGCATGCAGTCACTTCATACATGTTTACTGAATACCTGCTGTGGACCAGTCACTCTTCTAGGCAGTACAGACACAGAAATGAACAAACTGTGAAAAACTGCTGCTTATATTCTAGTGGGGGACAGACAATAAACAAGATATGTAAGTAAAATATATAGTATTTTAGATATTGGCTTGGGAGATGTTGCTTGGGAGAAAAATCAATTAAGAAAGGAAATAGGGGGAGTTGAACTGCAATTTTCAAAGAGTGATCAACATAAAATGAAGTTATACTTTGTATCACAAGCAAACAATTTTGGCTCTAATCCTCTAACGTAAAGACTGGAAAATTCAGTGAGATTCTCTGTGTCCTATGTTTTTCACCTGTGAAGTAACGGAGATGGAATGGGGGCAGAGAACATAGAAATGTTCTAACTTTAGGGAAACTATTTGGTATAATGGCTCCCCTGCTACCACCTTGGTCTGAACCACCATCATGTCTTGTCTGGTTTATTGCAATAAACACCTCATGGCCTCCCAGCTCCTAACTCTACACACATTAGCTAGAGTGAGGTTTTAAAAAGTCAGATCTTGTCACTCTTTTGTTCAAACCCTGCATTGGCTCCCAATCCATACAGGTCCCAATCCATACAGAGAAACTGCTAAAGTCCTTACAGCGGCCTTCAAGGCCCACTTTGATCTTTCCTATAGTTTCTTCCCTCACTCACCCTCCTCTGGCCACAATGGCATCTTCATTCTTTCTTTAATATCAAGAATTTTCTGCCTTTTAGGTCTTTGCTTTATCTTCCTCTCTCTGGAATGCTTTCCCCAACTTATCCACTTTACCAACTCCCTCAAGTCTGCTCAGTTCTCTTCTCAGTGAGGCCTATGTCAACTCCCTAATGAAACTTCTCAACCTCTCTCCTTTACCATTGGCACCCCTGACCCCCATCTCTTGCCCTACTTTCTTATTTCCATGGTACTCATCACTTTTACACATTCGATAACATTTACTAAACAATTGACTTATTATATTTATGTGTGTCTCCAACTGCTAGAAATAACTCCATGAGGGCAGCCCATGTGCCAAGAACAATGCCTGGTCTAGAGCAGAAACTCAATAAGCATTTGTTTAGAAATAATAGCTTCTCATGTACATGTCTGTGCACATACATGTGCACCCCCCCCCCCCAATATATACTTTTCCTATATTCTCATTTTCTCTCACACTGTCCTTGGTCTAAAACACTTTCCCACACACTTTTTGGTCATATATCTTGCTGCTATGGGCTGAATGCTTGTGTCTCTCTGCCAGATTCATATGCTGAAGCCCTAACACCCAGGGTGGCTATATTTGGAGATGGGGCCTGGAAGGAAGTATTTAAGGTAATTATTAGTAATTACATACTTAAATGAGGTACTAAAGGTGGGACACTGATCCTATAGTATTAGTCCTTTTAAGAAGAGATGAGAGAGAACTTGCTCTCTTTCTCTATCCTTGCTCATGTACTGAGGAAAGTCCATGTGAGCACACACTGAGAAGGCAGTTATGTATAAGTCAGGAAGAGAGTTCTCACCAGGAACTAAGTCAGCCAGCACCTTGATCTTAGACTTCTAGCTTTCAGATCAGTGAGAAATAAATTCTTGTTATTTAAGCCTCCCAGTAGCTGGTGTTTTGTTATGGCAGTCCTAACAGAATAATACACCTACCCATGTGTTTAGACTCATCTTAAATCTCTCCTCCTCCATTAAGTCATTGCCAAACATATTAGTCCATAAGGACATCCATTTACTGACTTTTGATAGCATTTTTAGGTAAATGACAGTTTTTAGAGTTTGATTATAGTTTGCATTGACTTGTTCTTTGTTTTATGTAGGTGCTTCTGGTCTCCCACATCAAGTATAAGCTACTTTATGAGGGCAGAGGCTGAAGCAAATACAGGTCCCTGGTGCCAGGTTCCCTCTGAGGAAAGCAACTGCATCTTATTCACAGAGAGGATTATAGGATTATTTTATTGCCCAAGGTCACACAAATGGTTCTGAAACAGAACTGGATTCAGTTCTCATAAAACCCAGATCAGCATTCATTTTTGATAGGTGTTGAATTCATAGATAAATGAAGGCTTTATAAAATATGTTTATGACAAAATGTAGTTTCTAAGGACACCAAAGCATGTCTTCCTGACACCAAACTAAGTAATAAGAAGCAGAAATGAAATCTTGGATCTCATCTCAGCTCTCAATTATCTGTAACATTGTGTACCCTCACCTTCATGCTGTGTGGGCAAGCTAGTCAGTGACAGTGGGGCTGAAATAATGAGGAATAATAGGAAACTAAGGGAAGGGGCATGAACTATGTATTCAATGATCAAGCAGGCAGGCAACTGAAAGGGATAAGAGGATAAACACATTTAGATAATTATCCTTGTGGAAAAAAATAAGCAACAACTCTTTGGTGTATCAGATTATGGGAAAGGGGAGGCTGCTATACTGACTTAAATAGGAGCTTCCACAGACTTTGGAGACATTATACGTATACTTTCCCATGTTATACATTTCTACAAACTAACAAACTATTTCTAACTAAAAAGGGATTTCAAAAATTCCTTCTCCTAAGTTACCATAGCATGTTTGGTGGTTGGGTTCTCAGATCAGCCTGCAAAGGTCTTTTTGACATGAAATATTGCAACTTTTGTGTAAAAATGACAAATTGAAAATAACATAATTTACTGCTGATGGTTAAGTTAAAGATATTTAATTTGAGAAGGAGGAGAAAGTGGATACACATTCCTGTAGAATTCTGGAGGAATTTTGGGGGTCTTTCAATCTTTACACTTGATCTTAGCCAAAAGGCCGAGAAGCGATGGGGGTCTTTCAATCTTTGAATAGAGCTGTTTATTCTGTTTATTTTTACTTGTAAAGGCACAACTTTTGTTTTCTTTAATAGGCATCTGCTTAAGTACTACTTTTTTCACATTTAGAACAGGAAAAATAAGAACGAATAAAAAATAAGCCAGACATTTTTATCGGGAAAGCAAGAAGAAGCAAAGAAAAGGGGTTAGAAAAAGTGTGACAGAATGTTCAAAAGACAGCATGCTTGATGAGTGGGCTGGAGGCGTGTAAAAGAAAGGCAGGGGTTGGGTGTGTGGATAATCTAGTGCAAGTTGATGGAAAGAGTGAGGTTTTGGAGTACACCTTGATGTGGACTTGCATTCTGGACAAACTGAATTCTGGATAAATTTCTCCCTTAATTTCCTCATATGTAAAATGAGGAAAGTCTTTGCCTCCTAAAATCGGTGTGAGGATTAAATGAGAGAGTGTAGCTAAGACCAAGAGTAAAGGAATCCAAAAATAAGAGTCATCGGTAAGAGTGCTGCTGCAGCCCAGTGGGGTGGCAGTGTGCACATAGGCAATAGGGACAGAGCACTGGCTGTTATTGTCTGGAATGCACTAGAGCAGGAAGGTAAGATGGGAAAGGGCACGGTAGGAGCACTAAGGGAGGAGCAAAGCGTGTGCATGTTCAGCCTATTCTTCTATGCCCCCAGTGGAGGGAATAAATGCATAATGTAATGTATTATTATACTGTGCTCTGTTCTGCAGTGGAATTTTGTATAGCCTCAATTCTTTTTTTTTCATCGAGAAAGTAGCACAATATCTCTGGGGTCTTTATCTGTAAGCACTATTGGGTTGCTTGTGAATGTTAAAAAGAAATGAAGGTTATAGCCTCAGGGCACTATCTCTGAGTAGCCTTGTGCTGTAGAGGAACAATAGGAGCATTGCTCTGTAAAGCACTGTGTCTATTTATTATTTCCCTTGGAGACTGTTAGAAGGCAACCAAGTCACAGTAAGGTTGCAATAAACAGTAAGGACCTTTTCACATCTTTCTTAGGACTGACTTCCCTCTTTGCTTTGTGTCTAGCTTGGCCAATCCACAGCCTTGTTTTCCCAGGATGACTTTTTCATCTCTCTTTTCTTTTACCACAGGGATTCTCTGTTCGGCTTTAGTGGGCTTTTAGTCCGGGTGGGCTTCCATACCTGGTGCCCCCTTGAGTCCAATCTCTCATTTAGGTGGCTCTTTTCTTACACCTGTACCTGTGGAAACCTCTTTGTAGTCCTCTTCACCTCATACTGCCCAAATTCCCTAAATAATCTCAGGGAGCCAGTTGCATTCAAGGAAGGATGGGCTTATTGGTTAGCTACTTAGATTTTCAAGAAGTAATTGTAGGTAACTGTGCAATTGTTTTAAAACTTCATTAAAAAAAAACCCTGCAAATTAACTATACAAGTCAATCTTCCAATTTTCTGCAGAAGCCAAAATTTATGGGAAAGAATGGAGAATTGGTTTGAGATTTGGTGGTGTTACCAGCACTCTCTGTCCTGGGAAGGGAAAAACAAATCAAAGGATTAGGGACCTGAAGGGACTTTCCAGGCCCCAGGAAACTGCCTAGGGGCCTAGAGTCATGACAATCTTTCCACTCTTATGGATGCCCCACAGTCCAAGACATGACCTAGATATATTGTTTCCAGGCAAAGAAAACTCCACTGGGGTATTGAACAGAATATTCTAAGAATCTTTTAAATCAACAGCTCTGCTGCTTGACCATGAGGAATGTGCCCTCCCTGGGGATGCCTGGAGGAGACGGAATGTGCACCAACAGTGATGCCTTACCTCATCCTCCTCCAGTCTCTGTGGGCCCTTGTTCTGCAACATGATAGCTAGACCTCCCTGCCCTATGCATCTGCACTCTGGGCAAAACTGTGAAGTGGATTAGACTTGCCTTTCTGTTCATCCATTTCATCCTTATGACACTTTATACCCTCATGCTGCCCCCTGGCTGTTCAAAACTTATTTGGGGCGATGCAGTATGTATTGAGGTTTGCAAAAATAGATAGCCTATTTATAGATGTTTTATCTCAAGAGTTTTTTAAATTTTTATTTAGAACTAATTACCAACATTTGGAATTTGAAAAACAAAATCCCAGATTCTCAGCTTTTCATGAAATAATTCCAAATTTCTAGTCTCAACAGACCACATTTCCTCATGTCATAAAGGTATCCCCTTTAGATGGAGTTTGGGCTCTTAATTTTGCTACAGTCTTCACCTCTCCCTTTTAATTTAAATTGATTTGTTTCACTCAATTTAAAAAATGTATAGGCTCATAAATATTGTGGTTTGCTACTTTCCAGTGTAGGAATATGGGTAAGCAATACAGGCATTCATTAGATTTGAACCCCAGCCTGTGTGATGGAGGGCACATTACTTAACTCTAGACGTCTTTTTCTCATCTGTGAAATGGGGATAATAATGCTTCTTTCATAAGTTATCATGGGGAGTATATAAAATGATTTCTACTGTATGCCTACTACATGCCTACTCATAGAAAACTCCCAATTAAGGATGGCTATTTGGGGGAATTCCTCTCAAAAAGTATTTACTGTATTACACTTTCCCTAACCTTTTACCTCAATTCTCCTCTCTCTATGCTTGTTTCCAACTCTTACAAACAAACAAGGAAGCAAGCAAGCAAGCAAGCAAACAAACAAACATTTTTGCCACTCATTCATCAAATATGGATTTAAATATCAACTAAGTGCCAGCCAACATGTCAGGTACTGGAAAAAGCAGGGTGCAGGAAGATATATTTCCAAAATAAGACACAGTCCTATGTCCCAAGGAATTCATGGCCTATTATACAATAATGTCCCACTGTAATTAGTGCTACAATTGAGCTATACATTAGGCCATGATAACATCAAAGAAGGCACAGCAGTAAACACAATTGAAATAATCACTTCCATTTGCAGTCTTACAAATGGAAATGCTCATAACCAGGCTCTCCCAAAAACAGAGAAATAAAAGCCCCTTGTAGTATTTGCCAATTTCCATGGTGTAAATACTCCCACCATGGCTGATCTCAAGCTATCAATAACTAGCAACTAGCTCTTGTGAGCCAGTGGGAGTAGGTCCCAGGACTTGTTGTTTATACAGAACTTTCACCATACAAAGCCCCTTCTTGTGTATCCTCTAAGCAGGCACAGTTTGGATTATTACCCATTTCAGAAAGAGAAATGAGGCCCAGAGAGTCCTGTAATTTTCCCAAGATCATAGAGGTAGTAAATACAGTATCAGAGAAGAAGGTTTTTGACTCATGTCCAGAATTTTTGCTAACATAGTGTCTTGCACAGTATCCCTTCAACTTTTTCAGACATTCAAAGATTAAAAAAAATTTACTACTTATCCACCATGTCAGGAAGTTAAAACAGAATGTATTCCACTAAAATGTAGGAGTAACTAAGAGGAAGAACATTATTCAGGGAATAGGGATCCTACACAAGAAAGAGGTGAAGGTAATCCCAAGGATGGTGAAGGGAGTGATGTACCAAGAAGTCATCTTATAGGAATAGCCTTGTAGCAGGCCTAATGTTCAACAATCCAGATTAGAGCATGTCAGAGGCTTTGAGGGAGATTTTTTCTTTTTTTAATATGAAATTTATTATCAAATTGGTTTCCATACAACACCCAGTGCTCATTCCAGCAGGTGCCCTCCTCAATACCCATCATCCACCCTCCTCTCCTTCCCACCCCTCATCAACCCTGTTTGTTCTCAGTTTTTTTTTTTTAATTTTTTTTAACGTTTATTTATTTTTGAGACAGAGAGAGAGCATGAACGGGGGAGGGGCAGAGAGAGAGGGAGACACAGAATCGGAAGCAGGCTCCAGGCTCTGAGCCATCAGCCCAGAGCCCGACACGGGGCTCGAACCCACGGACCGCGAGATCGTGACCTGAGCTGAAGTCGGACGCTCAACCGACTGAGCCACCCAGGCGCCCCTGTTCTCAGTTTTTAAGAGTCTCTTATGGTTTGGCTCCCTCCCTCTCAAACTTTTTTTTCCCTTCCCCTCCCCCATGGTCTTCTGTTAAGTATCTCAGGATCCACATAAGAGTGACAACGTATGGTATCTGTCGTTCTCTGTCTGCCTGACTGATTTTACTTCACATAATACTCTCCAAGTTCCATCCACGTTGCTACAAATGGCCAGATTTCATTCTTTCTCATTGCCAAGTAGTATTCCATTGTATACTTCCAAGTAGTATTCCATTGTAGTATTCCATTGGCTGAGGTCAGAGAGGTTTTTTCCTGCTTTCTCCTCAAGGGTTTTGAAGGTTTCCTATCTCACATTCAGGTCCTTTATCCATTTTGAGTTTATTTTTGTGAATGGTGTGAGAAAGTGGTCTAGTTTCAATCTTCTGCATGTTGCTGTCCAGTTCTCCCAGCACCATTTGTTAAAGAGACTGTCTTTTTTCCATTGGATATTCTTTCCTGCTTTGTCAAAGATTAGTTGGCCATACTTTTGTGGGTCCTATATTCTATTCCATTGGTCTATGTGTCTGTTTTTGTGCCAGTACCATGCTGTCTTGATGATTACAGCTTTGTAGTAGAGGCTAAAGTCTGGGATTGTGATGCCTCCTACTTTGGTCTTCTTCTTCAATATTACTTTGGCTATTTGGTGTCTTTTGTGGTTCCATACACATTTTAGGATTGCTTGTTCTAGCTTCGAGAAGAATGCTGGTGCAATTTTGATTGGGATTGCATTGAATGTGTAGATAGCTTTGGGTAGTATTGACATTTTAACAATATTTGTTCTTCTAATCCATGAGCATGGAATGTTTTTCCATTTCTTTATATCTTCTCCAATTTCCTTCATAAGCTTTCTATAGTTTTTAGCATACAGATCTTTTACATCTTTGGTTAGGTTTATTCCTAGGTATTTTATGATTCTTGGTGCAATTGTAAATGGGATCAGTTTCTTTATTTGTCTTTCTGTTGCTTCATTATAAGTGTATAAAAATGCAACTGATTTCTGTACATTGATTTTGCATCCTGCGACTGTGCTAAATTCATGTATCAGTTCTAGGAGACTTTTGGTGGAGTCTATCGGGTTTTCCATGCATAATATCATGTCATCTGCAAAAAGTGAAAGCTTGACTTCATCTTTGCCAATTTTGATGCTTTTGATTTCCTTTTGTTGTCTGATTGCTGAACTTCCAACCCTATGTTAAACAACAGTGGTGAGAGTGGACATCCTTGTTGTGTCCCTGATCTCAGGGGAAAGCTCTCAATTTTTCCCCTTTGAGGATGATATTAGCTGTGGGCTTTTCATAAATGGCTTTTATGATGTTTAAGTATGTTCCTTCTATCCCGACTTTATTGAGGGTTTTTTTTTTTTTTCAAGAAAGGATGCTGAATTTTGTCAAATGCTTTTTCTGCATTGATTGACAGGATCATATGGTTCTTATCTTTTCTTTTATTAATGTGATGTATCAAGTTGATTGATTTGCAAATACTGGCAGTCCTGCAGCCCAGGAATGAATCCCACTTGGTCATGGTGAATAATTCTTTTTATATGCTGTTGAATTCAATTTGGTAGTATCTTGTTGAGAATTTTTGCATCCATATTCATCAGGGATATTGGCCTATAGTTCTCTTTTTTTTGCTGGGTCTCTGTCTGGTTTAGGAATCAAAGTAATGCTGGCTTCACAGAATGAGTCTGGAAGTTTTCCTTCCCTTTCTATTTTTTGGAACAGCTTGAGAAGAATAGGTATTATCTCTGCTTTAAATGTCTGGTAGAATTCCCCAGGGAAGCCATCAGGTCCTGGACTCTTATTTGTTGGGAGATTTTTGATAACTGATTCAATTTCTTTGCTGGTTATGGGTCTGTTCAAGTTTTCTATTTCTTCCTGTTTGAGTTTTGGAAGGTGTGTGGGTGCTTAGGCAGTTGTCCATTTCTTCCAGGTTGTCCAGTTTGTTGGCATATAATTTTTCATAGTATTCCCTGATAATTGCTTGTTTTTCTGAGGGATTGGTTGTAATAATTCCATTTTCATTCATGATTTTATCTGCTTGGGTCCTCTCTCTTTTCTTTTTGAGAAGCCTGGCTAGAGGTTTATCAATTTTGTTTATTTCTTCAAAAAACCAATTCTTGGTTTCACTGATCTGCTGTACAGTTTTTTTAGATTCTATATTTATTTCTGCTCTGATCTTTATTATTTCTCTTCTTCTGCCGGGTTTGGGGCGTCTTTGCTGTTCTGCTTCTATTTCCTTTAGGTGTGCTGTTAGATTTTGTATTTGGGATTTTTCTTTTTTCTTGAGATAGGCCTGGATTGCAATGTATTTTCCTCTCAGGACTGCTTTCGCTGCATCCCAAAGCGTTTGGATTGTTGTATTTTCATTTTCATTTGTTTCCATATATATTTTTAATATCTTCTCTAATTGCCTGGTTGACCCACTCATTCGTTAGTAGGGTGTTCTTTAACCTCCATGCTTTTGGAGGTTTTCCAGACTTTTTCCTGTGGTTGATTTCAAGCTTCATAGCATTGTGGTCTGAAAGTATGCATGGTATGATCTCAATTCTTGTATACTTATGAAGGGCTGTTTTGTGACCCAGTATGTGATCTATCTTGGAGAATGCTCCATTTGCACTCGAGAAGAAAGTATATTCTGTTGCTTTGGGATGCAGAGTTCTAAATATATCTGTCAAGTCCAACTGATCCAATGTATCATTCAGGGCCCTTGTTTCTTTATTGATCCTGTGTCTAGATGATCTATCCATTGTTGTAATTGGGGTATTAAAGTCCCCTGCAATTACCACATTCTTATCAATAAGGTTGCTTATGTTTGTAATTAATCCTTTTTTTATTTGGGGGCTTCCGTGTTCGGTGCATAGACATTTATAATTGTTAGCTCTTCCTGATGGATAGACCCTGTAATTATTATATAATGCCCTTCTTCATCTCTTGTTACAGCCTTTAATTTAAACTCTAGTTTGTCTGATATAAGTATGGCTACTCCAGCTTTCTTTTGACTTCCAGTAGCATGATAGATAGTTCTCCATCCCCTCACTTTCAGTCTGAAGGTGTCCTCAGGTCTAAAATGAGTCTCTTGTAGACAGCAAATAGATGGGTCTTGTTTTTTCATCCATTCTGATACCCTAAGTCTTTTGGCTGGAGCATTTAGTCCATTTACATTTAGTGTTATTATAGAAAGATATGGGTTTAGAGTCATTGTGATGTCTGTAGGTTTCATGCTTGTAGTGATGTCTCTGGTACTTTGTGGTCCTTGCAACATTTCACTCACAGAATCCCCTTTAGGATCTCTTGTAGGGCTGGTTTAGTGGCGGTGAATTCCTTCAGTTTTTGTTTTTTGGGAAGACCTTTATCTCTCCTTCTATTCTGAATGACAGACTTCGGGTAAAGGATTCTCGGCTGCATATTTTTCTGTTCATCACATTGAAGATTTCCTGCCATTCCTTTCTGGGCTGCCAAGTTTCAGTAGATAGGTGCTACTATCCTTATGTGTCTACCTTTGTATGTTAGGGCCTGTTTATCCCTAGTTGCTTTCAGAATTCTCTCTTTATCCTTGTATTTCGCCAGTTTCACTATGATATGTCATGCAGAAGATCAATTCAAGTTACGTCTGAAGGGAGTTCTCTGTGCCTCTTGGATTTCAATGCCTTTTTCCTTCCCCAGATCAGGGAAGTTCTCAGCTATGATTTGTTCAAGTACACCTTCAGCCCCTTTCTCTCGCTCTTCTTCCTCTGGAATTCCTATGATATGGATATTGTTCCATTTGATTTCATCACCTAGTTCTCTAATTCTCCCCTCATACTCTGGGATTTTTTTTAATCTCTCTTTTTCTCAGCTTCCTTTTTTTCCATAATTTTATCTTCTAATTCACCTATTCTCTCCTTTGCCTCTTCAATCTGTGCTATGGCCACCTCCATTTTATTTTGCACCTCATTTATAGCATTTTTTTTAGCTCCTCATGACTATTTCTTAGTCCCTTGATCACTGTAGCAATAGATTATTTGCTGTCCTGTATGCTTTTTTCAAGTCCAGCAATTAATTTTATGACTATTATTCTAAATTCTTGTTCTGTTATATTGCTTAAATCATTTTTGATCAATTTGTTAGCTGTCGCTACCTCCTGGAGTTTCTTTTGAGGAGAGTTCTTCTGTTTCGTCATTTTGGGTAGTCCTTGAGGTGGCTCCAAACTATAGGGCACTTCCCCTGTGCTGTCTGGAGTAACTTGTGTTGCAGGGTGGGGCCACAGTCAGACCCGATGTCTGCCCCCAGCCCACTGCTGGGACCACAATCAGACTGGTGTGTACCTTATCTTCCCCTGTTCCAGGGGCAGAACTCACTGTGGAGTTGTGTGGCTCCTGTCTGGGCTACTTGCACACTGCCAGGCTTGTGGTGCTTCCGCAGGGTGCAGGGGTGGTAGGGGCAGGCTTAGTTCACTTTGTGGTTGGTGGTCCCCTGTGGGAGGGGCCCTGCAGCACCGGGAGGGAGGTAGACCCATTGGAGGGATGGATCCACAGAAGCACAGTGTTGAGTGTTTGCACGGTGGAAGCAAATTCAGTGACAGGAACTGGTTCCCTTTGGGATTTTGGCTGGGGGATGGGAGAGGGATATAGTGCCTTGTCAGCACCTTTGTTCCCTGCTGAGCTGAACTCTGTCTTCCGGGGCTCAGCAACTCTCCTTCCTGGTGTCCTCTTGCCCTCCCCCACTCTCCGAGAACAGAGGTGTTGACTTTTAACATTCCAGATGTTAAGTCCCGCTGGCTGTGAGAACTCATGCAGTCTGGCCCCTCTGCTTTTGCAAGCCAGACTGGGGGGCTCTGCCTTGCTGGGTGGGTTTCCCCTCCACCTCTCAGCTCCCTTCCACCAGTCCCTGTAGCACACACTGCCTCTCTGCCCTTCCTACCCTCTTCCATGGGCCTCTTGTCTATGCTTGGCTATGGAGAGTCCATTCTGCTAGTCTTCTGGCAGTTTTCTGGGTTATTTAGGCAGATGTGGGTGGAATCTAAGCAATCAGCAGAGCGAGGTGAGCCCAGTGTCCTCCTATGCCACCATCTTCCCTCAGCATCTTATCAAACATTTAAAAAGAATTAATACCAACCCTTATCAAGATCTTCCAAAAAATCAAAAAGAAGGGAACATTCCCAAACTCATTTTATGAGTCAGCATTATTCTTATGCTAAAGCCAGAAAAGACAGTAGTAGAAAAGTCTATAAACTAATATCTTTGATGAATATAGATACAAAAATTCTCAATAAAATACTAGCAAACTGGATTTAGCAGCACATTAAAAGGATCATTCACCATGAGCCAGTGAGATTTATCTTGGGGATGTAGGGGATGGTTCAACATACTCAAATCAATCAATGTGGTATATCACATTAATAGAATGAAAGAAAAAAATCGTGTGATCATATCAAAAGATGAAGAAAAAACATTTGACAAAATTCAATAGCTATTCATGATAAAAACTCTTGGCAAATTATGTGTAGAAAGAACATATCTCAACAGAATAATGGCCATATATGACAAACACACAGCTGACATCACACTGAATGGTGAAAGGTTGAAAGTTTTTCCTCCCAAATCAGGAAGAAGATAAGAATGGCCACTCTCCCCACTCATATTCAAAATAGTACTGAAAGTCCTAGCTAGAGAAACCGGGCAAAAAAGAAAAATAAAAGGTATCAGAATTGGAAAGGAAGAAGTAATATTGTTAAAATGTCAATACTACCAAAAGCCATCTATAGATTCAATGTAATCTCTATCAAGATTCCAGTGGCATTTTTACAGAAGTAGAAAAAACACTCCTAAAATTTGTGTGGAACACAAAAGACCCTGAATAGACAAAGAAATCCTGAGAAAGAAGAACAAAGCAAGAGGCATCACACTTCCTGATTGCAAACTATATTAAAGCTATGGTCATGAAAACAGTATGGTAGTGGAATAAAAAACAGACATATAGACCAGTGGAACAGAACTGGGAGCCCAAAATAAACTCATGCATAGATGGTCAACTAATTATTTGAATACTCAATGGAGAAAAAACAATATATTCAATAAATGGTGTTGGGATAATCAGATATTTACTTGTAAAAGAATAAAACTGGATCATATCTCGTACCACTTACAAAAGTTAACTCAAAATGTATTGAGAACTTAACTGTAACACCTGAAATTATGAAACTCCTAGAAGAAAACATAAGAACAAAGCTCCTTGATGTGGGTCTCTTGGTAATAATTTTTTGAATATAATACCTCAAGCACAAGCAAAAAAATAAAAAATGAACAAGTGGGACTACATTGAACTAAAAAGCTTCTGCACAGCAAAAGAAACTATCAACAAAGTGAAGACAACTTGTTCAGTGGGAAAAAAATATCTGTAAACTATGTATCTTATAAGGGGTTAATATCCAAAATATAGAAGGAACTCATATAACTCAATAGCAACCCCCCCCCCAAATAACCCAGTTAAAAATGGGAAAAGAGGGGTGCCTGGGTGGTTCAGTCAGTTAAGTGTCTGACTCTTGATTTCAGTCCAGGTCATGAATTTATGGTTTGTGAGATTGAGCCCTGCATAGGGCTCTGTGCTGACAGCATGAAGCCTGAATGGGATTCTCTCTCTCTCTCTGCACCTCCTCCACTTGCTTGCATTCTCTCTCTCTTTCTCTCTCCCTCTCTCTCTCTCTCTCAAAATAAATAAATAAACATTAAAAAAAATGCAGTCAAAGGACCTGAATAGACATTTCTACAAAGAAGATATACAAAAGGTATATGAAGAGATGATCAACATCACTAATCATTAGAAAAATGCAAATTTAAACCACAATGAGATTACCTCACACCTGTTAGTCTGGCCATCGTCAAAAAGACAAAAGATAATAAATGTTGGTGTGGATATGGAGAAAAGGGAACAATTGTGCACTGTTGGTATAATTGGTAGAGCCACAATATAAAACAGTATAGAGGATCCTCAAAAAATTAAAAATAGAACTAACATATGATCCAGCAATTCCACTTCTGGGGATATATCCAAAAGTAACAAAACCACTAACTTGAAAAGATATCTGCACTTCCATGTTCATCACAGCATCCTTTACAATTGCCAAGATACAGAAACAAGTGTCCATCAATGGAGGAATGGATCAAGAAGTTGTGATATGTATATCACATATATATGATATATATAAAAAATGAGGAAATCCTACCATTTGCAACAACATGGACAGTCTTTGAAGGCATTATGCTAAATGAAAAAAGCCAGACAAAAACAAGTACTGTATTATCTCACTTATATGTGGAATCATAAAACAAAAACAAAAAAACAAAATTAGTAAAAGAGATCAGACTTGTGGTTATCAAAGGCAGAGGGTGGGTAAAGGGAGAATTGGAGGAAGGTGGTCATAAGGTACAAACTTCCAGTTATAAGATAAGTAAGTATGAGGGATGTAATGTACAACATGATAACTATAGCTAATACTGCTGTATTATATATGGGAATGTTATTAAGAGAGTTCTCATCACAAGAGGAAAAATTTTTACTTTTTTTCTCTTATTATTGTACTTATCTGAGAAGATAGATATTAGCTGAATCTATTGTGGTAATCATTTCACAGTATATGAAAATCAAACTATTATGTTGTATTCTGTAAAACTATACAGTGATATATGTTAATTATTTCTCAATAAAACTGGAAAAATTAAAAGGCCAAGAAAAAAAAAGAATAAGACATAGGAGAGTAAGATAGCAGTGGACTAGGAGAACTCTTAAAAACAGCTAGATAATCATCAAATCATTCTAAATACCCCAGAAATTGATATGAAGACTGACAGCACAAACTCCACAACTAAAGGGAGACAAGAGGCCACACCAAGAAGGTAGGAAGTGCAGAGATGTGGTTTAGGGAAAAAATGGATCATGGGTGCTGCAGAGGGGAGAGGGCTGTGGTCTTGGAGAAGGAAGTGAGAGAGAGGGAGAGAGGGAGATAGAGGGATAGAGGGAGAGAGAGAGACAAAGAGACAGAGAGAGACAGAGAGAAGCACATTGGGGGAATGCACAAGGAGAATGTTTCCCCAAAGCCATTGGTTTGGAAAATTACAGCGGATGAATTTTGTGAGTTCTTGCAATGAGTGGGGCTTTAAGCCTGGAGTTTTAAAGATCAGCAGGGGTGGCTGGGATAGAGCCTGGAGGGCACTGCACTGTGCCTGGAGAGAAGGCAGGCAAAAATCCTGGGAACAGACAGCATGGAAACAGTGATGTTTCCATGAGGCACACTATGGGGAGATTACAGCTCTTCTTAGAGTACATCTCTGAGAGGCAGTGTTCATGGAGAAGTTTCTCTGGGAACAAAGGCACTGGCCAGAGCCATTTCCCTCCTCCACCCCTCATTATAAATACATAGCCACTTGTGCAGATACTGACTGCCTAACTTGCTAAGTCTCATCTTTCTGTACTCTGGCAGGACTGTCCTTCTGAGTCAAGGGTACTTCAGTCTAAGTGCAGCAGTCTCCTCCCCCAGAAGACCAGCACAAAACCCTTTCCATACCACATCTCCCAAGTAAAGAATTCTACAGGGCCTCAGTTCTGGTGGAGTTGGTGTCAGGTCTCATTTCACAGACCAGAGAATACCTAGTTAAAAGTCACCACGTTCAGGCCAGGGACCAAACATTGCCCACAGCAGGCAAGGAGAACCTCTGCAGACAACTGGTCTGAAGGATGGAGCAGCCACAAGACAAAAGCATAGCACATGCAACACACACCAGAGACACTCCCTGAAGCTCCAGGCCCTGGGAACTACATGACTTCTTCTTCATAAGGACATTACTTTTAGGAGCAAGAGACATAACTGGCTTTTCTAACACGAAGAAGAAAGCAGAGACTTAGACAAAATTTCAAGATGGAGGAATTTATCCTAAATGAAAGAACAAGATAAGGCCATAGCCAGAGGTCTAAGTGAAACAGATATAAGTAACATTCCTGATGGAGAATTTAAAGCAACAATCATAAGAAAAGAAGACAACTGGATTTGAGAAACGAATAGAAGACATCAGAGAGACCCTTACCACAGAGTTAAAAGAGTTAAAAAAGAGTTAAAAGAATCAATGAGAAATGAAGAATGCAACAAATGAGATTGTAAACAGGCTTTATGCAACGGACAGAAGGCTGGAAGAAGGAGAGCAATGAATTAGTGATATGGAACACAAAATGAAGGAACATAATGAAGCTGAAAAAAGAGAGAAAGAAAAATTATGGAACATGAGAACAGACTTAGGGGACTCAGTGACTCCATCAAATGTAATAACATTAATATAGGAGTCCCAGAAGAAGGAGAAAAGGAAAAGGGGGCAGAAAATTTATTTCAAGGAATAATAGCAGAAAACTTCCCTAATCTGGGAAAGGAAACAGACATCCAGATCCAGGAGACACAGAGAAGTCCCATCAAAATCAATAAAAGCAGGCCAACACCAAGATATATTGCAATTAAATTTGCAAAAGATAGTGATAAACAATCTTAAAAGCAACAAGAAAAAAAGAAGTTATAAGGGAAAACCCATAAGTCTAGCTGCACTTTTCTCAACAGAAGTTTGTCAAGTCAGAGGGAGTGGCATCATGTATTCAAAGTGCTAAAGGGGAAAAATTTGCAACCAAGAATACTGTATTCAGCAAGGCTATTATTCAGAATAGAAAGAGAGAGAAAGAATTTCCCAGACAAACAAAAACTAAAAGAGTTTGTGATCACTAAAGCAGCCCTGCAAGAAGTATGAAAGGGACTCTTTAGATGCAAAGGAGAAACTAAAAGTGACAAAGATGAGAAAGGATCAGAGAGGATCTCCAGAAACAGTGACAAAGAAAGGAATAAAATGGCAATAAATACATAGCTATCAATAGTTACTTTGAATGTAAATGGACTAAATGCACCATCAAAAGACATAGGGTGTCAGAATGGATAAAAAACCAAGACCCATCTATATGCTGCCTACAAGAGACTTATTTTAGACCTAAAGACACCTGAAGATTGAAAGTGAGGGGGTGTAGAAACATGTCAAAAGGAAGCCAGAGTAGCAATAGTTATATTGGACAAACTAGACTCTAAAACAAAGACTGTGGGGTGCCTGAGTGGCTCAGCTGGTTAAGTGTCCAACTCTTGATTTCAGCTCAGGTCATGATCTCATGGTTTGTAAGACTGAGCCCCACATCAGGCTTTGTGCTGACAGGTTTTGTGCAGAGCCTGCTTGGTATTCTATCTCTCTCTCCTCCCACCTTTGCTCTCTCTTTCTCAAAAATAAATAAACATTAAAAAATATGTACCAGGCACATCTTAAACTGTTTAAAAATAAAACAAAGACTGTAAAAAGACAAAGGATGGCATTATATAATCATAAGGGGACAATGCAACAAGAATATATAACAGTTGTAAATATTTATGCACCCAACATGGAAGAACCCAAATATATAACACAATTAATAAGTAACATAAAAGAACTAATTGATAAAACAATAATAGTAGGGGGCCTTAACACCCCACTTATATCAATGGACAGATTGTCTAAACAAAAAATAAACAAGGAAACAATGGTTTTGAATGACACACTGGACCAGATAGACTTAACAGATATATTCAGAACATTCCATCCTAAAACAGCAGAATATACATTCTTTGCAAGTGCACATGGAATATTGTCCAGAAAAGATCACATAATTAGGTCACAAAGTAGTCATCCACAAATACAAAAGGACTGAAATCATACCATGCAACTTTTCTGACCACAATGCTATGAAACTAGAAGTCAACCACAATAAAAAAAAAAAAAATGGAAATCCTTCAAACACATAGAAGCTAAACAACATGCAACTAAACAATGAATACATAAAAGAAAGTGGTCCAGTTTTATTCTTCTGTATGTTGCTGTACAGTTTTCCCAACACCATTTGCTGAAGAGACTGTCTTTTTTTCATTAGATATTCTTTGCTGCTTTGTCCAAGATGAGTTGACTATATAGATGTGGGTCCAATTCTGGGTTTTCTATTCTGTTCCATTGATCTATGTGTCTGTTTTTGTGCCAATACTACACTGCCTTGATGACTACAGCTTTGTAATATAGCTTGAAATGTGGA
This sequence comes from Panthera uncia, assembly GCF_023721935.1. Taxonomy (NCBI): domain Eukaryota; kingdom Metazoa; phylum Chordata; class Mammalia; order Carnivora; family Felidae; genus Panthera; species Panthera uncia. The sequence goes on along the minus strand of NW_026057577.1, from coordinate 126,633,736 downwards.
ATTGTGATGCCTCCAGAATTGCTTTGGCTATTTGGGATATTTTGTGGTTCCATACAACTTTTAGGATTATTCTACTTCCCTGAAAAATGCTGGTGTTATTTTGATAGAGATTGCATTGAATGTGTAGATTGCTTTGGACAGTATAGACATTTTGACAATACATGTTCTTCCAATCCATGAGTATAAATGCTTTTCCATCTCTTTGTGTCCTCTTCAATTTCTGTCGTGTTTTATCATTTTCAGAGTACAGATCTTTTACCTATTTGGTTGGACTTATTCCAGGGTATCTTATTGTTTCTGGTACAATTGCAAATGGGATCAATTCTTTGATTTTTTTCCTGCTGCTTCATTATTGGTATATAGGAATGCAACAGAATTATTTTATATACTGTGACTTTTCTGAATTCATGTATTATTTTTAGCAATTTTTTGGTGGAGTCTTTTGGGTTTTCTACATAGAGTAATCATGTCCACTGCAAATAGTGAAAGGTTGACTTCTTCCTTGCTAATTTGGATGCCTTTTATTTCTTTTTGTGGTCTTACTTCTGAGGCTAAGACTTTAGTACTATGTCAAATAGTAATGGTGAGAGTGGATATCCTCATCTTATTCCTGACCATAGGGGAAAGGCTCTCAGTTTTTCCCCATTGAGGATGATGTTAGCTGTGAGTCTTTTGTGGCCTTTATGATGCTGAGGTATGTTCCATCTATCCCTAGTTTTTTGAGGGTTTTTATCAAGAATGGATGTGGTATTTTGTTAAATGTTTTTTTTTTTCTGTGTCTATAGAGAGGGTCATATGTTTCTTATCCTTTCTTTTATTAATGTGGTGTATCACGTTGATTGACTTGTGAATATTGAACTATGCCTGCAGCCAAGGAATAAATTCAATTTGATTGTGGTGAATAATTCTTTTTCTAAAAATGTTTATGTATTTTTAAGAGAGAGAGACAGACAGAGCATGAGTGGGGGGAGGGCAGAGAGAGGGAGACATAATCTGAAGCAGGCCCTAGGCTCTGAGCTGTCAACATAGAGCCCAGCATGGGGCTCGAACTCCTGAACCGTGAGATCATGACCGAAGCCAAAGTCAGATGCTTAACCGACTGAGCTACCCAGGCACTCTGTGAATAATTCTTTTAATGTACTGTTGGATTTAATTTGCTAGTATCTTGAGATTTTTTGCATCCATGTTCATCAGAGATATTGGCCTGTAATTTTCCTTTTTAGTGGGGTCTTTGCTTGGTTTTGGAATCAAGATAATGCTGGCCTCATAAAAGAAGTTTGGAAGTTTTCCCTCCTTTTATATTTTTTGGAGCAGTTTGTGAAGAATAGGTATTAACTCTTCTTTAAATGTCTGGCAGAATTCCCCTGGGAATCCATGTGGCCCTGGACTTTGTTGTGATATTTTTGGTAACTGATTCAATTTCTTTGCTGGTTATGGGTCTGTTCAAATTTTTTTATTTCTTCATGTTTCAGTTTTGGTAGTTTCTATGTTTCTAGGAATTTATCCATTCCAGTTTGCCCAAATTGTTGGCATATAATTGCTCATAATATTCTCTTAAAATTGTTGGTATTTCTGAAGTTTTGGCTATATCTCTCCTATTTCAGTAATGAGTTTATTTATTTGAGTCCTTTCTCTTTTCTTTTTGATAAGTCTAGGGGTTTATCAATTTTATTAATTCTTTCAAAGAACCAGCTCTTAGTTTTGTTGCTCTGTTCTGGATTGTTGTTTCTTTATCACTTATTTCTGCTCTAATCATAATTATTTCTCTTCTTCTGCTGGCTTTAGGCTTTATTTTCTGTTCCTTTTCTAGCTTCTTTAGGTGCAAGGTGAGGTTGTATATTAGAGACTTTTATTGCTTCTTGAGGTAGGCCTATATTTCTTTCTTTCTTTTTTTAAAGCTTATTTATTTATTTTGGAGAGTGGAGAGAGAGAGAGAGAGAGAGAGAGACGAGAGGGAGAGGCGAGATGGGGGGGGGGAGAGAGAGAGAGAGAGAGAGAGAGAGAGAATCCCAAGCAGTCTCTGCCCTGTCAGCACATAGCCTGATGTGGGCCTCAAACTCACAAACTGTGAGATCATGACTTGAGCAAAATCAAGAGTCATATGCTTAGCCAACTGAGCTACCCAGGCACCCCAGGCCTGTATTTCTATGTACACCCCTCTTAAGACTGCGTTGTTTTCATTTTCATTTGCTTCCATGTATTTTTAAATTTCTTCTTTAATTTCAGAGCTTTCCAAATTTTTGTCATTGACTTCAAGTTTCATAGCGGTGTGGTCTGAAAATATCCATGGTATGATTTCAATCTTTTTGTACTTGTTGAGGTCAGATTTGTGACCCAGTATGTGATCTATTCTGGACAGTGTTTAATATGTACTCAAAAAGAATGTGTATTCTGATGCTTTAGGATAAAATGTTCTGAATATACCTATTAAGCCCATCTAGTCCAGTATGTCATTCAAAGCCATTGTTTCCTTATTGACTTTCTGCTTAGATGATCTGTCCATTGTTGTCAGTGGAGTGTTAAAGTCCCCTACTATTATCATATTATCAATGAATCTCTTTATGTTTGTTATTCATTGATTGATATATTTGGGTTTTCAAGTTGGGGGCATAAATATTTATAATTGTTTGATCTTGATGTATACCCCTTAATTATGATATAATGCCTTTCTTCATCTTTTGTTACAGACTTTGTTTTAAAATCTAGTTTGTCTGATATAAGTATGGTTGCTCCGGCTTTCTTTTGATTTCTGTTAGCATGATAGATGGTTCTCCATCCCCTCACTTTCAATAATCAGGTGTCCTTAGGTCTAAAATGAGTCTCTTTTAGGCGGCATATAGATGGATCTTGTTTTTTTTATCCATTCTGATACCTCTTTTGGATTTCTATACACAATGAAGCAGCAGAAAGAGAGATTAAGGTATGAATCATATTTGCAATTGCACCACAAATAAGATGTCTAGGAATAAACCTAACTAAAGAGTTGAAAGACATGTATTTTGAAAACTATGAAACACTGATGAAAGAAGTGAAGGGGATACAAAGAAATGGAGAAACATTTCATGCTCATGGATTGGAAGAACAAATATTGTTAAAATGTCTATACCAAAGAAATCTACACATTTAATGCAATCACTATCAAAATACCACCAGCATTTTTCACAGAGCTAGAACAAACAATCCTAAAATTTGTATGGGACCACAAAAGACACCGAATAGCCAAAGCAACCCTGAAGAAGAAAAGCAACGCTGGAGGAATCACAATTCCAGACTTCAAGTTATAGTACAAAGCTGTAGTGATCAAAACAGTATGGTATTAGCACAAAAATACAAATGTAGATTAATAGAACAAAATAGAGAGCCCAGAAATGAACCCACAACTATATGGTTAATTTGTTTTTGACAAAGCAGGAAAGCATATCTGACAGGAAATACAGTCTCTTCAACAAATGGTGCTGGGAAAACTGTACAGCTACACACACAAAAGACAGTGGATCACTTTCTTACACCATGCACAAAAATGAATTCAAATGGATTAAAGATTTAAGTGTGAGATTTGAAACCATAAAAATACTAGAAGAAAACAGGCAGCAACCTCTTTGACATCAGCCAGAGCAACTTCTTCTAGACATGCTCCAGAAGTTAGGGAAACAAAAGCAGAAATAAAGTATGGGGACAACATCAAAATAAAAAGCCTCTGCATAGCAGAGGAAACATTCTACAAAACTAAAAGGCAACCTATGGAATGGGAGAAGATATTTGCAAATGACATATCTGATAAAGGGTTATTTTCCAAAATATATAAAGGACTTGTAAAACTCAACAGCCAAAAAGCAAATAATCCAATTAAGAAATGGGCAGAAGGCATGAATAGACATTTCTCTAAAGAAAACATCTAGATGGTCAACAGACACATGAAAAGATGCTCAATATCAATTATCATCAGGGAAATACAAATCAAAACTACAATGAGATATCACCTCACACCTGTCAGATAGGCTAAAATCAACAACACAAGAAAGAACAGGTGCTAGCAAGGATGTGGAGAAAGGGGAACCCTCATACACTGTTGGCTGGAATGGACACTGGTGAAGCCACTTTGGAAAACAATATGGAGGTTCCTCAAAAAGTTATAAGAGAACTACCCTATGATCCAGAAATTGCACTACTCAGGATTTACCTCAAGAATACAAAAATACTAATTCAAAGGGATACATGTACCCTGATGTTTATAGCAGCATTATCTACAATAATCACACTATGGAAGCAGCCCAAATGTCCATCGACTGATGAATGGATAAAGAAGATGTAGTTTATATACACAATGGAATATTACTCAGCCATAAAAGAGAATGAAATCTTGCCATTTGCAATGACATGGATAGAGCCAGGGAGTACTATGCTAAGTGGAATAAGTCAGAGAAAGACTAACACCATATGATTTCACTCATATGTGCAATTTAAGATACAAAACAAACAAAGGGGAAAAAAAGAGAGAGGGAAACAAGGCAAGAAAAAGACTTTTAACTGTGGAGAAAAAATTAATGGTTACCAGAGGGGTTGGTGGGGGATGGATAAATTAGGTGATGGCGATAACAGAGTGCACTTGCTGTTATGAGCACTGGGTGTTTTATGGAGGTTTTGAATCACTATATTGTACATCTGAAACTAATGTTGCACTGTATATTAACTAACTGGAATTTAATTAAAAACTTAAAAAAACACACAATTAAAGAAAAAAATAAACACATAAATAAAAAATAAACATTTTGTTTACGTGCTAGAAAAGGACAGAATAAAGAACATAAAAAAAGAAATATTAAAAAAAAAAAAAAGAATGTAAGATACCAAGAAGGGTCAGTAAAAAAATAGTTGAGTCTGTGGGTAGGAATACAGGAAGCCATCATACTGTTTGAGAAGATATTGTAACAGATCTGTTCAGTGCTTTGTTAAAACTCTGATTCCTTCTAGGTTAAATAAAGATACTTGTGTATTGTGGGCTGACTAAACACTGCTTTTATATGGGCCATTGACATGTGAGATTGATAAAGATTAGGATTTTCCTGAAAGATATAGTAAATGTAGAAGACAGCAGAATTTACAAAAGCTAACATCTAGAATCTGAATCCTTCTCAAAGAAAGGCAATTCTATTTCTCATTGGGATTAAAATCACCCTGAAAGGTATGGTAAACATTGACAGAAGAAGCAGTTTTGAAAATATGTGAATTCACCAGAGATAAGAAATGCCTTGAATGCCAATTGCTGAAGATATAAGGAGATAGCAGCAGAAATATTTTATTCAAAGATTCAAGAGTTTAACTTATACTGCAGGGTAATTATTGATAGTACTTACAGAGGAGTCTATCACAAAGTCTGATCATTGATAGGAAGAATCTTTCTTTGGTCTTTTGCTTTTTAAACCTGGAAATTTGAATTATAAAAGCATGAACAGATGTAAAAAAGCAATTTCTTTTGTAATCTCTTTTAGTCATTAATTCAGACTTTTCTAAAAGGAACAAAAATATAACATGGTATTGAACACTTGTAAAGTTCTTATATCCCTTCTCTAATTTGCAGAACCCACCAGGAAGGAAAAATACAATTTCTACTTTTTCCATGAGAAAATATACTAAGAGATCAGCCGCAGGCAAAATATCATATAGGAATTCATAAACACTGAATGAAAAAAAGTCCCCTATCTATAGGAATCACTGCAATGATCATTAGACCATATAATTCAATTAATATATTCAATTAATATATCATTACTGAATGGTAATTTAGGGACAGTCCCTAGAAATAAGAAGTAAATTTAGATTTATTCATGTGATTTCCCTACTTTTCTCTTTCATATAAAAGCTGCATTTTGAATTTTAAGGATGAAATAGCATATGTTTGCAATGCATTCACTCATTCATTTAGTCACTCATTCAATTGATTACCCAAGAGATTAATCTGGTATCTATCATAGGCCAGACACTGTTCTAGAACAGTGTCTAGATTTAAAAAGAGATAGATAAGAACTTTACCTATTGTAGCTCAGAGCTGATGATATTAGACAATTAAATCAGAACAATAGGGTGGAGTAAAGGCTGTGGTAGGACAGATCTGTGAAACATATAAGCATGTTTCAGAGCTTTTTGGAAATAGTTGTGGAGAGGGCTAAACTTTCGAAATCACACAGGAACATGATTTAGACTTGGTTACTGGTCATTCATATGAGGGCTGTTTCTGAAGATAGAAATTGAAAATATCAATTACACTTATTTTAGAAGAAGTAAACATTTCTATCAATTCAGGTTAACCTCTGATTTAAAAGAAGAGAATTGAGATAGCTTCAAACTTGCACCATGCTGGTCCAAACCTATGACACTAACTCAACATCAAGGAATTTCACATGTTAGATTTAAAATATCCCTGTTCAATACATGAATGGTGGGGTGCCCAGGTGGATTAGTCCATTAAGTGTCTGACTCTTGGATCTTGGCTCAGGTCATGATCCCGTAGTTTGTGAGATGGAGCCCTGCATCAGGCTCTGCACTGACAGTGGGGAGCCTGCTTGGGATTCTCTTTCTCCCTCTCCCTCCCTCTCTCTCTCCTCCTCCCTGCCTTCTCTCAAAATAAATGAATAAACTTAAAATAAAAATACATGAATGGTTATGAGCATTTAATACCAATCAATGGGCATTTAAAAATATATTATAAAGAAGGCTGGAAAATCCTATTAAAATTTAACTATCAGTTACACACCTTTTAAAAATCTTGTGACTTTACAATTATATTTAACTTGGAACCAACAGACTCCTAACTCTTCTTAAAGATGAATGTCTTAACTCTGCTCTCTTATATTGGCCAAGCGCAGTGACAAAATAACATATAAAGAAACCACTGACTGTCAAAAAACTAAGGGACACTAATTGCAAAATACTTACAGATTGAGCAATGATGAAGAATTCTATTGACTTTATCTCCCCAGATTGCTTTTGTATAAAATCTAGAAATTCTTTAAATTCAAAACTGGAGAAGAAAAATGGAGACATGGAATACCATGTAAAAATAGAGACCATTACAAAATTCCCTTTAAACTTGGTCATCCTTTTCTTCAAATACACGTGTTGAAAACAAATCTGCATCATACCTAGGCAGGATAAAGCCAAATTTCAGGATTAGTGTCTTTAATGTTTTTAACCCCAACCCCCCAACAGCCATATTAATTTAAATCTCCAAGATGCCAATAGCTAGGTTTAAGAGACATCATCACACTGAAAAGGTGGACTCTGTTGTAACCGCTTATTAAAAACAAACCAAGCCAAACTTGTGGTTTAAAAATTGGGACCAGATGATGCTTAATAAGCATGAAATGCTTTCGGTGTTACAAACGAGAACCAGGTGTGGAGAAAAGCAGCTTGAAGCTGAGCATGGCTACCTATAAGCAGAGCTCATCTTCCTCTCAGAGGGTGACAGTCAGTAAACTACATAGCCTGGTTACCACCTTTTCTTTAGGTGAGCTGTCCAACTGCACAGAAAAAACTGGGCATTCAAAAGTGGAGAATATGAAGGCTGTTTCTTAAAAAAATGTGTGTGTTCTACCTAAAAGTACCTAAAAGTAGACAGGGAGGAAATGAATGCTCAACATCAAGGCAATTAATAGAGATTCTGGATAGGGTGGCTGCCTCTCTAAGTGCCCAGCCATGAGGGGCACCAAACAATCAGCAAGGTGATTCTGACTTTTAACTTAATAAACCTTTCTCTTTTAGTGAATGTCTGATAGCTGAGTGATCTCTGTAAAGTTATTTTACTCTCTGGGCCTTGATTTTCTCATTTGTAAAATGTGACAGTGGGGTCTTAAGATCTAGTATCAGTCTTCTGCAATAGCACTCTATGGTGTTGTCTCCAAAATGTGTCTGTTCAAGAGAGCAATTAAAAGAAGGCTTCTTTATTTCACTCGGACGTCAAGCTGTAGCCACCAAACCCTTCTATATTATTGGTTCTGACTTCAAAGGAGCAGGATAAACAAATTCTTTGCCAAGAGAAAAAAATCAGTTTTGCTGTTTTCCCCTCTATTCATACAAACTCATTAAATCAAAGTTTCTAAGCCCAAATATCTGCCAGTTGTCCTTCAGTGGGTCTATATTAAATAATCTCCACCTGGCTGAGACACAGTAGGAGACAGACTTGTGCTCTCAAGAGGATGACAATGCCATAACTCAGTGGTTGCCAAATTTCAGCATACACCAGAGTCATCTAAAGGGCCTAGTTACTTCATCCCAGTTACTTTGGGATGAAGTCCAAGCATTTGCACTTCTAAGAAGTTCCCAGGTGATGCTCATGCCCTTGGTGGGGTCTCACCTTTTAAGACCCATTGCCATACTGAACGTAAAGATGCGTAGTCTAGGTGAACAAACATGACATTATTATATTAGAGCCATTGTTATTTCTATTGGATCTTAAGACATAGCACTGTTAGGCACAACAGAATATAAATAACTTCAAATATAAAGATATCTTTCAAACTATGCCCCTATTTTTCTGCTATTTTTCTGCATTTGAGCAGGAGTAAAGGCATACTGAAGAGGAGTCTATTGGCAAACTGATGGTGTTGACATTAAAGCTATGTTGGCTACTATCCCCAACTAGGTTTTCAGGACAGATTACATAACTGGGGGGCTCCTTGTTAAAAAAATTATTAAGAATTTCAAGATGGTAACAGCAGAGCATTACACCAAGCACAGGGCCCTTCTAAGCACAGGTCCCTGTGTGACTGCATGTGTGACACCCATGAAGCTGGCCCTACCTATTCTTGTCCTGAGGATTAGGAACTCTGGTTCTATAAAAACAAGATGCTAGGAGTAAGAGAGAGGTTTTGAAGGGAAGTAGAGAAGGCAGGGACAACTACCACTTCCACCTGGGATAATTGGAGCATTTGTCACCAATAACAAAAATTAAGCACCTACTGAATAATAACATCCGTTGAATAATCATACTCAGCTCCTGCCCTATAGGGCTTTGTAATTTTATGAAATAACAATATACATTTAAGGACAAATATATTTTAAGCCCCATGAGGACAAGGAAATATTGGGTTTATTTACTACTGTATGCCAGGATCTAGCATGATGCTTAAAGTGGATGTTCGTTATGTATTAAGTGAAGGAGAGAATTTATCTACAGTGGATGTCCTCTGTCTATGGGCAGGGTATGCAATCAAAGAATGAGAATTCTCAATAATCAGAATGTTTATTACCAGGTTAGAAAGCAGTGGGTTCCTTTAACATATTTAGTATTACAATAAATATTTGCTGAATTAAGTTGGATTGAATTGTAGAATCCTTTACCAGCATAAGCTTGTAAAGAAAGAACTCATGAAAGAAAAAAACCAAAATCTATTATCATAAGACTTGGGTTTGAATACCAGTTCTGTCAATCACTATTTGTAAGAATTAATACCATTGGTCACTTTTTCTGGAAGCTTACTCTTAACCTTCCTTACGTGAAGAAATGAAGAATGAGAAAAGTGAGAGAGTACAATGTTGATATATTGTAATTTCTAGGCAGCTTATTTTAACAGAAATAGAGACATTTTTTTTGTGCTACAGAAAACAAGAAATGGAGGGATAAGGTATTTCTGGCTGTGGTAGTTGGTGAATTCTTCCTGGTATAAGCAGGGAAAAATTAAGAGATATAGAAAATAAATATTTTAGTTACAGAGCTGAGGGAGAGTAGGAAAATAAAGAGAACATAATTATCAAACTCAAATGGTTATATAACATCCAAGAAAGTAACATAAACTAGCTGTGGCTGTAACTGAAAGAGTACAAGCCCTATCTAGAAATGGCAGCCAATTGTCATTAAAGATTCACCATTGCCTCAAATCCATATTTTAATATTGAATCTCCCAATTTTTAAATACTGGAAACTAAGTCAAAATTTGAAAAACACTTTGATGTTGAAAAGAAAAAGTAATTGTGGGCAATATCTGGCCTCTGGGTTTTCAGTTTACCGTTTCTGGCTTAGAAGGAGAGTTGACTTGTACTGGTTGCACTGAGGTGAAGGTAGGGCAGGAGTGTGGCAGAAGCAGTGGAAAGCAGTCAAAATATAGAGAAGCTTAAGCAGCAGACCTGGCTGAATATCAGAGAGCTCACTAGCTTTATTTTTATCTATCTATCTATCTATCTATCATCTATCTATCTTTAATGTTTATTTATTTTGTGTGATAGAGATTGAGTGTGTAAGCAGGGGAGGGGCAGCAGAGAGAGGGAGAGAGGGACAATCCTAAGCAGGCTCTGTGCTAATGCAGAGTCAGACTCAGGGCTCAAACTCATGAACTGTGAGATTGTGACTTGATCTGAAATCAAGAGCTGGACACTTACCCAACTGAGCCACCCATGCACCTTATCACTAGCTTTATTTGATCAAAGATAATTTCAGAGACATATTCACTCATTTACTTGACAAATATTTAGGAGTTTCTCTGATGCTCCAGGCACTGTGCAAAGCAATAGGGATGCACATGAGTGTCTTAGGTTAGGCTTCCAAAACAAAATACATAGACTGGATGGGTCAAATAACACATTTATTTTCTCAACTGCTCTGGAGGCTGGAAGTCTGAGATCAGGATTACATGGATGGGTTTTGGTGAGGGCTCTTTTTCTGGCTTGCAGATGGCTGCCTTGTTGCTGTGTGCTCATACGATCTCTACTTGGTGCACATGCACAAGGCTGGGGAGGAAGAGAGAGAGAGAGAGAGAGGGAGAGAGAGACAGAGAGGGAGAGAGAGACAGAGAGATGATAGAGTGAGAAAGCTTTCTGGTATCTCTTCTTTAAAGGGTACTAATCCCTTTAAAAGGGCCCCACCCTCATGATCTCATCTAACCCTAATTATCTCCTAAAGGCCAAATACCATCACTTTGGGGGTTGGGGCTTTAACACTGAATTTGAGGAGGGGACACATTCAGTCTATAATGAATAAGTTGTGAACGCTACTCTGAAGGAATGTTTAGTCAAATAGGAAGACTAGATTATATTTGTGTGTGTATGTGTTTGAATCTTTAGTAGAACATCCATAGAAAGCTACCAATAAACATTAAGAATCTAGGTTAAGTAATCTCTGTGTTGTGCTGGGCTATGGGAAGTAGATATCTGAAGAATATTCAAGTAGAGTTGGTTTTTACACCAAATCTCAAAAAGTCTGTGAATTTGAACACAAAGGGATGGGTGAGGTATTGCAGACAGTTGGAACAACATGAACAAAGACATAAATGATAATAGAAAATATTTATAGGAAATATTGAAAATTCTATTTGGTTGAATACAGGATAGCCAGTGGTCAGGTCCTGGAGTGATCTTAATTTTGGGATAAGGAGTTTTGGACTTTATTGTATCAGCAGTGGGTGCATTGATTTTGGGGGTGAGGAGTAACATAATAAAAACTGTTGTGAAATAATAAATTTCAATGTAATGCATAGGATGAAATAGAAGATAGGGTGAAGGGGGCCATGAGATTCTTAGAGTCTAGTAATACTCTGGGTGAGAATAATAAAAGCTTGATCAGTGTAGTGGCAGAGGGAATGGAGAAGGAAAAATTACACAAGATATCTAGGGCACCAGATAGATTCATTAACTGTTCCTTATGAGGGACCAGTGGGAGAGAGAATCAAAAATGATTCTGGGGTTTTAAACTTGGCTGGTTACACGGATGCTGGTGATCCAAACCAAATAGGGAATGCAAGAGCAGAAGCAGGATGCCGGAATTAGGAGAGTTGGGTGGACATGTTAAATTCTATTGTGCAGCTGTTGACTTTGAGGTGCCAGTATGTTTCTAGATTGAGCTTAGAAAGAAATAAGATTTGAGAGTAGAGGAAGGGTCAGATATGTATACTTGGGAGTCATTCATATAGTGACAACATTTATAGTTTTGGAAGGGAATAGAGGTCCTCAAGAGAGACCAGAAAAAGAAAAGAAGATTGATGAAGACATGTCCATACTGAGTGGGGAATTCTGCTATTTTGCGATCAAAAGAGAATGAGGACCAGGGAAAGGAGTGGTCAGAGAGATCAGGAAGAATCATGATGGTGCAGTGTTTTATATGTCTTCACAAAAAAGAGTTTCAAGAAAGAGGGGCAGGTGATCAATGGTATCAAATTCTACCAGGACATCAAAAAGAATGATTGAGAAGTGGCCACTGGATTTGGCAATTAGGAGATTAGTGATTATCAGCAGAGACTGAATTGTAGTATTTTCCTTAAGTTACAAGAATATCCTGCTTTAACCACCTCCTACTTTCATGGGTATGGACATGTGCATTCACATAACAAAACCAATTCATACACATAACAAGTTCAATATTAATGCACAATGTAGAGAGACTTGCAAATGTTTTTTAATACAATTTTATTCTTATCATAGGCAAGAAGGACACACAGTGCTCTTGAATTGAGTCAAAAGGCTGAATTATGGCATTTAAAACTTTAATAAACAGTTAAAAATTCTTTCAGTTCCATTCCAATTGAAAAGGCCTATACATCTGAAAGAGGGATGCAAACTGCTAGGAAGAAGCTGCCTTAAATGTAGGACCCTCAGTTTGAACAGTCACTCAGTGAGCAGCCTCTTTTCTGTGAGCTGTCTGGCAGCCAAACATGCTTATGAGATTTTAAAAAAGGACTGTGAAGGCATAAAGGCTGAGGGCATACAGAGAGGATGTGTACTTGCTCTGTAATGCCATCATGGAGATCTCACTCATGTCCTAGGCTGCACTGCTATGGGATAGGAAAATCCTAACCAATGATAGTTGCAAACACAATTGCTGAGCTTTTCTGAACAAAGCTTTGTGTTCAGGCACCACTGAAAGTGTCCGCATAGTCAAAGGCTGCCAACTTCACCCTTCAACTGGGTGAAATCTGTGCCAGGAGAAAGGGGTTGGAGGGCCTTTTATTCACTTGGTAATTATACAGAAATGGGTATTTCATGCATTTTTAGAAATGGAGAGTGGGGTGAGGATAGAAAGGCAGGCACTTAGTGCAGTGACAGCTCTGGTCATGTGGCTTGGCCTCATAGGCACCACCGCAGTCTCTTTGGGGGCAGCCTGTCCAGCACTGGCCCGGGCTGGCACCAAGTATGAGAAGAAATGAGAGGGCAATCTGGCATTTTCTTATTTGTTTATTTTTACCTCTCAGGCCTGCTGAAAACAACTGGAATCTTCTGAGTTGCTGAAAGCACATAGGCTTCTTTGATGGAGCTCTTGGCCTCTGCCACTCTAAAGCCAAAGAGGCTCATTGATTAAGTTGTCGGGTGACCATGCCCTCTGTAAATTCAGGTCAGACCAGAGGCAATGGTTAATAGCTGGAAGATAACTGTCCCTAATACAATTTTGCTATAACCTTCAAAGCTTAACATAAAATAGTATTCCACTGAAATCCAAACTGAAAATTGGGAAATGTTTTGAGCCTGGGCATCTGCCTGTGTTATTTAGCAAAGGAAATTCTGGGAAAGCAAAGATAAAGAAGTAGAAAAGAATGATTGAACACAGCTGTAGAGAAGCCATGTAGATAGCCAAGGACAAGGGTCAAAGGTAAACTCAGACCCTTTTTTTCTTTCTTTTTTAAGGATTAGGGGTGAATCAGGTTAGGGGATGGTAGACTGTGAGGACCGGTTTACATCACACTCAGGCTACTGATTGTTACCCTTGGTTATGGTCCCATCAAATGAGCTCAGAGTCCAGTTAGCCTTTACTGGATTGCCTTTTATTTCAGGGGAAAGGGATCCTAGGGCAGACTGTTAACTTGTAGGCTCAATAGTTTGGTGTGGCTCTGACTGAGTCCAAGGACCAAGTGGAAGTTTATGAGCAGGTCTGCACCCTTTAGCTCCATAAGTTTTTTATGATTTTCATTGAAGAATTCCCATTGAAGAATTCCTCAGACTCTGATTTACTCTAAATCAAATCAAGTTTATCACTATTGGGAAAATTTACTGGGCTTGGATTTGGGGAAAATCTAAGAATTTTAGTACCCAAAGCCCTGGAAATCTGGGTTTATCAACAATTAGCAATGTGACCCACACCAGACCAAGGTACTTGGCTTTTCTCAGTGATAAGGAGCTATATTATACTGAGCACTTGCTACCTACTACGCATTGTGCTAAGTGCTCTACTGGCATTACCCAAGTTTTTCTTTACAATATCTCTGTGACAAAGGTATTGAGTTATCCTCCAGTTCTCTCTTTTACAGAAGTGGCTAATTGTGTGAACTTGAGACTCAATTTCCTGTCTGTAAAATAAGAGCTTAGACTAGAATGATTAAAAAATACCTTTCATTTCTGATATTTAATGGGTTTCAGGTTTTAGACGATTAGAAACAAATTACTTTCTGGAAGTTGGAAAGAATCAACCAGGAGGAAAAAAGAGTGTGATATCAATAACTTGAAACCATTTTCCAAATTAGATAAAATTTACCCTACCCTTAAAAGCAATTTCTTATACATCTAGTAACTAATAGTTTTAATAGTGGGCTTTGACACTGTATTGAGAAATTAATTTTCTCATAGCTCTGGAGGTGGGAGTCCAAGATCATTGGCAGGTTTGGTTTCTCCTGAGGTCTCTCTCCTTAACTTATACAGATGGCCACCTTCTCACTCTGTCTCCATATGGTTTTTCCTCTGTGTGTATTCCTAGTATCTCTCACATGTTCAAATTTCATCTTCTTAAGGACACCAGTCAGATAGGATCAGGGCTCACCCTAATGACCCCATTTTAACTTAATCATCCTTTTAAAGACTCTATCTCCAGAGACAGTCACATTTTGAAGTAGTAGTAATAATGTTTCAACATATGAATTTTGAGGGATACAATCCAAACTATAACAGACATTTTGATCATCAAAACAATACCATGTATTAGCAACCCAAAAAGTACTTTTGTGCTTTTTACAGTTGAGAAAATTGAAACTCAGAAATGTTAAGTAACATGTCTAAAGTTATATGGCTAGTAAGCGGCAGAGCTGAGATTGGACCAGGTTTTCAGACCCATTCCTAGTGGTCTTTGCATCACATTGCTTCTTGAATATTATTTAGGGGTCTCTCTTACTTAGTAAGATGGCTGAGAATTTCTCCTCCTGAGTATGAAGTGACAAACTTCTGGTTGTTTAGAGGTCACTTGTAGCTTGGACACTAATGAAGTTAAATAGAATCTGCTTCTCATAGATTGGACTCACTGTTAACCCAAAAGCCTTATAAAGTGAGATCAAGAGAGTAATATTTATCCCTATTTTCCCCTGGTATCAATGATACCCTTTGTTTTATATGAGTACAAAAATATTTTGCCCAAACCATTGAAAGTTGTCTCAATTCTGGCTGCTAAATGTGGCCAGATATATAGTCCAACTCACATCTTGGTTTTTGGACACTCCTGTGAAGGAAAGTAACTCAGGTAAAAATTTACACCTAAAGAAGTGGTAGGAGAAGAAAATAAAATGCTCATTTGGAGATACAAGATCATTTCCCCCTACAACATAAGTAGATTGCACTACGTTTTAACTTTTGGGGGATTATAGAATCCCTTTAAGAGTATTTTTTCAGAAAAATGCACATACACATTTTACTGATAATTTCTGGAAGTTCATGGACTTCTAAAGCTCATCAATGGATCTTGTATTTGAAATTTGGTGATTATTTTTCTCAGTTTAAAAATAACAAAAATTTGGAGTAAAAAAAAAAAAAACCTATAGTAGTAGAAAGGCAAGAAAACTAGGTTCCAGTTCAAGTTTTGCTAGAATGATTATATTGTATGATACTTAACATTTTGGTTTTCACTTTTTCATTAATAAAAGGAGAAAGAATGATTTCTAAAGTCATGACAATTAAAACTTGCATGAATCTAAGCTAAATATATTTCAAAGTTAAAAGCTTTGAATGCCAAGTGGTAATCCTATTCCAACCCCCACTTCTACCATATATCATTCCCTTAGAGAATGCTAGAGACTATTTCTTTCTTTTTCTCGATAAAAGAGAAAGAATCTTGCTAATTCCCATCTAAGGGAAGCTAGATCTAGGAAATTTCAATATTTTTGGCCAGGTTAAATCCTGAGAGGACTGTGGCCCCGGATGCAGATCTATGAAGTTGAAACTGGTGAGGCCCCTAATTAGTGAACATTTGAGATCTTTTTCTGAATCACACAAAATCCCTCTTCCCAAATAACCCAGAAAACAACCCCTGAAGTCTATTAAGCACCAAGTGTTCTCTACTGAGTCTGGGGTAAATTGACTCACCAAATTGATCCCTGCTGCTTCTCTCAAGCTATAAAATACGTCCGTCTATGTCTGAGCCATAGAACCTGCCTCCTACTTAAGTGAAATTTGTCTCTAAATCTCACAAACCTGATCCTATTAGCTCTTCCATAGAAAGTACCATAGACTAAGTGACTTCAGAAATTTCTGACAGTTCTAGAGGCTAGGAAGTCCAAGATCAAGGTGCTGCCATTATTCATTTCTGGTGAGAGTTTTTTACCTGACTTAAAGACAGTTGCATTCTCATTGTATCCTAAGCTTGACTGGTTCTCAAATGGCAAGACATTAAGACAGAGTGCTTGGGTATCTTTTCTTATAAGGGTACTAATGCCATCATGAAGGACTCACCCTTATGACCTCATCCAAACCTAATCAGCTTCCAAAGTCTCCATCACCAAATACATCTCATTGGGATTATGTCATCAACATATGGATTTTGTGGGGGATACAAACATTAAATCTTTATCAATGTTTGCACATGGTTTGAGTTATGGGTTCAACTTCATTCTTTTGGCATGCTGATATCCAGTTGCCATTTCAACCATTTGTTGAAGAGACTCTTCTTTCCCCCACTGAATGGCCTCAGCACTCTTACTATAGTTTGATTTTTTTTCCGTACTCAAATTCTATTCTATTGATTTATATGGCCAGTTAGTTGTATGCTAGTACCACACTGTTTATGGAGCTTTGTAGTTAGTTTTGCAATTGGGAAGTATGAGTCCTCTGACTTTGTTCATCTCTTTCAAGATTTTTTGGCTAGAGTTCCTGGCAATTCCATATGAATTTTAGGATCAGCTTTTCCATTTTGAGAATAAAAGCCATTGAGATTTTTACAGGGGTTGTGTTGAATCTGTAAATTGCTTTGGGGAGTATTGGCATCTTAACAATTTTAAGTCTTCCAATTCATGAACATGAAGTGTTTTTCTATTTATGTAAGTTTTAAATTTAAGTTTCAGCATTGTTTTGTAGTTTTTAGTATGCAAATCTTGCATCTCTCTAGTTAAATTTATTCCTAAATATTTTATTCTTTTTGATGCTATTGTACATGGATTTTTTTGTCTAAGTTTCCTTTTTGTTTTTGTTTTTCCAGCTTTACTGTTAATTTCCTTTTTGGGTTGTTCATTATTAGTGCATAGGAACTCCTTTAAAAAGGCTTTGGACATAGATGAAAAGATTTGTAAATGATTATTCATTATACATTAGTTAAAATAAATGTTTAAGGTAAGTAAATATAATGTTAAATGAGTATCTGTTCTAAATTGATTTTCAATTAACCAATCAACTACCCTAAATGATCACATTGGATAAGAGAATTCTAAGTTTTAAAAACTTACATTTTTATAATACATTTTTATATTCCAAAAGTATCACCAATACATTATTTGCAAATGTTATGTTTACTACTATTTCTATGAGTAGACAATGAATACTTAAATGGGCTAAGTAGCATTTACTCTGCTAAGAGCTCACAAGGTAAATGACTGGGGAAGCAGTTTTTACACTGCATTTGTTGCCTTTGATATTCAAAGAAGATACCTTTGGATATTAACTGTGTGTCCCTCCCTTCCAGGCTTTGAGAAGCAATAAATATAAAGGGAAGAAGCTCAGGATCTGGGTTCAGGTTCTAACTCTGAACTACCTCTCAGCTAAGTAGGTAATTTCATGATTCTGAATTTTAGTTTTTCTCATCTAGTAAACGGGAAAAACAAAAACTGCTTAATGTAGCTGTGAAAATTAAGTGTGGGCAATCTTTTATGAAATTGCCTGGTATATAGGATGCCCTCAATATTAAAGGAGAGATTTTGAAATATTTACTCAGTTATTATATATTATATTATATATTTATTTCACCTATTCATTCTGTCAGGTCCAACTTTGGGGCCAATAGCAACTGTGCAAAATGCCTATGCTATGCATTAAATACATGCTGAACAAATATTGTCTTTTATATGATTAATGAGGGGTCAGTGTTACTGTTTTTGGCCATGAAACCTAGCAAAGTTAATGCTCCAAAAGAGATTAGGGCTTCATTATTACTGCCCTCACAAACTAGAAGTTTGATGGTTTGTTCTTTTTTTTAAAGTTTATTTATTTATTTTGAGAGAGAGAGAGAGAGAGAGACAGACAGACAGACAGAGGCAGAGGAAGAGAGAGAATATCCCAAGCAGGCTCCACACTGTCAGCACAGAGCCTGATGTTGGGCTCAAACTCACGAACCATGAGGTCATGACCCAAGCCGAAATCGAGTCAGAAGCTCAACAGACTGAGCCACCCAGGTGCCCCTGATGGTTTGTTCTAATTATGAGGGAGCCCCTCTAGGGTTCTGAGAAATTTTCTTAAAAGCACATGGCTAATTTGGTACATCAAAAGCCTCTCATGCACTTCCCATTTGTGAGTGATTCTAAGTTGGCTTTACCTGAAACTTAATAACTGGTACCCTCTAGTTTATGAAACCCAAACTGGAAGAGGAAGAAAAGAAGGCATCCTTGCTTTATGTCCATGTCATGGATGTAGAACTTTTTGAACTGTTCTGCCAAAGTATGAGATTTTGAGTTTTTCAAATATGAAAATGTCGTTGAAGAGATCATGGATGATTGGGCAAATTCCTTCAATAAGATGGCTAGAACATGGTTCAGAGGGTGAATTACATACCATATGGCATGTGATCCTCATTAAATAGAAGAAATCCAGGAGCTTTAACAGATGTTTTGCTGAAGCAGATCTCTTGAATGGAGTCAAAATCCCAAGGTAATGTTAGTCCAGTTTGTTTGATCAGAGGAATTGGGAACTGCTTAAAGAATGCCATGCCTGGATGAAGTGGTGTGAGCCAAGGACATTTGAAAGAAATTAGGTCTTTCTAAGCTTCTTTGTGTTGCTTGGACATATTGAGGGTCCCATTTACAATATGCCTTGGCGGAAGCATCAAGCTGCCATGTAACATAGGTGGAGAAAATTTTCTTTTCTGACAGAGACTTTCTAAAGAAATGTAGTGAATGTAAGGAACTTGAGGGAGTTATCAAAAATTTAAGTGTTTCCTATAATGGATGGTTTTCAGAGTGAAAATATAAATAAATGGTAAGCAACTCTGTTTTCTGCTGTTCTGTCTTAAATATAAAAATGGAGTTGGCATCTCAATGCCTTTGTTTCCCTTCTGAAATTCTTCCCAACATCTGGAGGGCAGCAGCTTGTGAACAAGGTTCTCCTCACTAAACTTTAGTAATTAACTCCATTCCTTTCTCTAAACAAAAAAATATAGGCCTTATAAATGTTAATGTCATGATTTATTAACAAGTGGTGACAATACCTTGTGCCTCCTAATGAATAAAAGTAGGAGCAGAAATGGAGAATAAAGGGAACTGTTTGGAGAAGATGAGGATCAGAATCAGTGATGATTTAATTTATATTGAGTGAACTGTCAGCAGTGGCTACAAAAAAAATGATTTGGGCTGACTGGCAACAACCCAGTTTAGAACTTATTTTTTAATGAAGAACATTTTGGAGGCATATTAATCAGACAAATTTAGGCTATGTTCTGTTAATTAAGAACTTCCAAATGTCTGTGGTTTAAGATACAAAAATTTTGGTTTTTGTTCCCATTATATATCAGTGGGTCAGAGGGGGTTCTGCATTACATAATCGCTCAAGGCCCCAGTCTGATAGACACCCTACCACTTTACCTTCTGGTACAAGCTGTGGCACGTCACCTTCTAGGTTGTTACAACAGAAGAGAGAACTGTGGAACTTTTATTGACAAAGGCCTTAACTGAGAAGGGACATGTCATTTCTATTCACAATTCACTGGTCATTTCTAGTCATGTGGCCTCACCTACAAATGAGGGAGTAAAGAAATGTAATTCTGTGTTTCTAAAAGGAGAGGAGAAATTGATATAAAGAAACTCCACTGCAGGAAAGAAGGGAATAAGAACAAAAAGAAGGAAAGAAACAAGCATTTATTATAAAAGAATGGACCTTGGAAAGTAAATGTCAACAATCATTCTGGGGATAATATCCAAACCCCTTAACCTGATCTATAGGTCTGTATAAGATCTGGCCCTTGCCCACTTATATTACCTCCTGTCACACCTCTCTGCTCAGTGCTCCAGCCTTTAGATCTTCTTCTGTTCCTCCTATATGTCAACTTTTCCTTACCTCAGGGATCTTGCATCAACTGTTACTTCTGTCTGACACGCTCTTCCCTAAAATATTTACACCCTTGTCATCCAGAACTCTGCTAATATCTACTCAGAAAACTTTATTGATCTTGCAATCTAAATAAGCCACCCTTCCTAGTCATTCCATATCTATGCCTATATAAACAGATAAGCTATTTTATTTTTGCCCCAGCATTTTTCATTACCTGATATTTTCATATTTATTTCTTTTTTATTGTTTGTTCGCCTTGACTAGAATATATTCCAAGAGATTAGGGACCTTGCTTGTGTTGTGTTGTTCAACACTGTATCTCTTTTACACAGTAGGCATTTAACAAATGTTAAATGAATAAATTCAAAAGAAGCTGAACAGAATCCTTTGGAGGCTAAAGTCACCAATGGTGCTCAGTATTTGTAAAAATAGGCATTTTCAACATGAACCTAAGTCATACCTGGAAATGAGGAACAGAAGACATGGTATCCACAAGACCAAGGAGAAGAAAGAGCCACCCAGCTTCTTTGAATAAGAATGGGGGAGAAATACAGAGGTGAGGGATGGAAGTAATATGAGCTTAGCTAGTCAGATGAGCCAAATCAACTCTGTCCATTAATGGAATGAAACAGATTTCAGAAAGATATCATATACCCTAACATTTTGTGGCTCTAAAAAAAACCATAAAACTGTATTAAAAGTAATAAGTTGATTCAGTAAAATATATCAAATTGTTAGGAGCTCTGTCAATACAAGTGGCTAACAATGAAATTTTCATTTTAGAGCTGATTGGCCAATGTGAAGGAAGTTCTTGTGTTCAAATTTTAAAGCTCAAACATATAAGCTAGATTTTCTGGTGTGGGGTAGGGAGATCCCAGTTTCATATTTTATGGTTAGGTTTTTAGAAGTGCAGTTTGTAATGAGTTCTGTTGACTTGAATGAGACATATAAGATTATGGGATCTGGTAATAAACACAATGTATCACTTTTAGGAGGTAAATTTCAGATGTCTTTCTTGAAGATCTTCCTGTTACTGGAAAAGCTGACTATGTATGTATGTATAAAAATCCTGACTTTTGGCATTCCTATGAAGTGTTTATAAAATCTCATTCTTCTCCCAGATTTCAGGGAATTAAAAGTGTATGTGTTCATCTGTTTGAAAGTCTCTGAAGTTCTGAGCTTCATGCACACCTTTGACTTTTCCTTCTCTGACCTGACATGCTTATCTTCGCGGATTTCTGAAAGACTTTTTGGATGAGGGTATGAAGGAAGAGATTCTTCAGTCTCTATAGTTTTCATTAGTAGAGTGTCATTCTTCTTTATTGTGTTTCCCTATGGCCTTGCACATAGCTTGCTATTGAGTGGTCCAGCTCTAGGATCAGATGCCTCTGCTGGCATTTTTCAAGCCATTTCTTATATTCCAATAACATCTTAATAAAACCGTTATTTTTTGCATAGGAGCTCCTTTGACCTCTTTTGGGAATCTACTCTAATACTCTGTGGCTCTTGTTCATAAGAACATTCTTTTTCCGAATATCTAGTCTAAACTTTTCCTTCCTTAGCTGAAGGCCTGTCTCCCATTTTTTGAAATTACAAGTGATTCCCTTTCCTCACTGAAGACTAAACTTTATACCTAATGGCTAGAATGTCAAACAAACATTAATCTTGTCTCCTGCCTCTTTACAGATGGAGTAATGCCCAAAAGCAATTTAGCTTTAGACAGAAGTATTTGTGTAGTGTTCTTTAACCTCTGATTCATCTCAAATCATTTTGGATTAAGCTTTATTTCTCAAAGATGCCAACAACATAAGAATCTACCTTGAAACTTAATAATCACTCCATACTCCTACATTTCATTTTAAATTATGTCTCTCCCTTACATAAGGTACCTACTGTAAAAAGGATACTTATACATTTGCAAAGAACCATTTATATGCCTCAGCAATACATGTATCATTTGAAATTTTCTCTTCATAGATAGGGCCTACTCTAAGACCACTTAATATGCAAAAAATTCATACTTTCCAAAGGGCTATGTATGGGGCAATTGTTCACATCCAGGCAAACCTCCCCACTTCCCCCACCACTCTAAACACACATACACATGGGCCAGTCACACTGAAATTCCACCTTTGGGAATGTAGCCCTTAGGGATAACTAGTTTAGGATTTTCATGTTGATCCCCTACGAGGAGGAGGACACTGACATTTCTTGATATTCTCTTTATGCTTTTATTTCCAAACTAAAAGGGAAGGGATTTCAATATAAAGAGCTGAAAAGAGAAGAGCTAGTGCCCTGAGGCAGTAGTTACTTATTTCTTTTAGTGTGAACTAGTTTGATCTATTCTTCACTCTTAAGATATTTCATTTAGATCCTATTTTGAGCTAATGGAATTTTAATGGAGAGGGCATAATGGTGGAAGACATGGGCAAGGGGTAGTGATGATAACCAAAAGAAAATTTTCAAGTGAGTGGGAGGACAGACTAGTGAAAAATGTTTTAATAAGGAGTTGGGGATGTTTAGAAGAGCAGAAGAATTCCATGGAAGAGCATCTTCTCTCTATCCCAAGTTGAATTTTTCTTCTACTACATGCACTAGAAAAATTTGCAAATCTATGTTCAGGTTACTGGTTTGCTTGTCTGTCACCCTCATAGGACTCCTTGAGGACAGGAAACCAGAAGACATGGGAGGATGCAAGTGCTATGGGGAATACAATATGGAATGGGGTAACAGGAACATAGAGGCCTGGAGGAATAAAACTATAAATAATTTCATAATAACAGCTGCATAAACTAAAGCCAAATAAAATTTAAAATAAATAGTCCATTAGCTAAGAAGATTTCCAATGATTTATGGTAGGCTATCAGAATGTGGAGTGTATTGCATGCAGTTTTATACTTATAGAAGTGGAAATTAAAGGGGGTTGAGAAACATTGCATCAGATTTTGGGATGCAAACCTTATGGAAGAAAAAAAAAAGGAGTAAATGGTCCAGAAAAGACATTAAATTCAAATAGTCTGTTGAAATAAATGGTGATGATGGCAATGACAGAGGTGACAGTCAATATTTACTAATAAGCATTTGTTGTGTGCCAGGGACTGTGTTGAATCCTGTTCATGAATTTTTTTTTTAAATTTAGGTTTATTTATTTTAAAAGAGAGAGAGCAGAGAGAGAAGGAGAGAGAGAATCCCAAACAGCGTCCATGTGGTCAGCACAGAGCCTGATGTGGGGCTCAAACTGATGAACCATGAGATCATGACCTGAGCTGAAATCAAAAGTTGGACGCTAAACCAACTAAGCCACCCAGGTGTCCCCAAATCCTGTTCGTAAATTATTATTTAATCCTTACAACAGTCTTTGAGATAGGTACTATTATTATTCCCACTTTTCAGAAAACAAAAACAAACAAACAGACAAACAAAAAACCCAACAAAACCCTAAGGTTTAGAGAGGTGAAGTAAGCTAGGAAATAATGGAGGCAGAACCTGGCATCTTAACTTGAAGAAAGGACTCAATTCCCCATGTAGGTGAAAATGAACCCATGCAGGTTGGAAAATGCACCACCAGAAGAACTGGTTTTTTTGGCTGTTTTTCTAATTTTTTTTAATATTTATTTATTTTTGAGAGAGAGAGAGACAAAATGCAAGCAGGGGAGGGGCAGAGAGAGGGAGACACAGAATCCAAAGCAGGCTCCAGGCTCTGAGCTGTCAGGACAAAGCCCAATGTGGGGCTCAAACCCAGGAACCACAAGATCAAGACCCTAGCTGAAGTCAGACGCTTAACTGACTGTGTCAAACAGGTGCCCCATTTTGGCTGTTTTTCTAATAGTAATACCATCAATACTCCTCTGTGAAGTCTCTTGTGGACAACATCAAATATTGTGAAATGGCTGCCTATGGTTACAAATGTATAGATTACAAGTATTTTTTTTTAAGTTTTATTGATTTTGCAAGACACAGAGACAGTACAAGTGGGGGAGGGAAAGAAAGAGAGGGAGAAAGAAAATCCCAAGCAAGCTCCATGCTGTCAGCATTGAGCCTGATGTGGGGCTCAAAACCAGGAACCTGTGAGAACATGACCGGAGCTGAAACCAAGAGTCCCGCGCTCAACCGACGGAGCCACCCAGGTGCCCTGCAACAATTGATGGTTTTAATGTTTGCTTGCAACAGCAGGCTACCACACTGGGACTTCACCTCATGGTCTTCATTTTATTACAGTGATCTAAGTTAGTGAATTTCATATTCTCAGCTTTTTATATCTGACAGATATAGCCATGTTACCACTTGTCAAAGTCATGGCAGGTAAACACGGACAATTTTGAGGAAAAACTTTAAAATACTGGAGGTAGCAGTATTTTAGTAGTTGTATTTAAGAACTGATTCTCAAGCCGTTGTTGCCACACAAAAACATGGGGAAAAAACAGCACAACAGCAGGAATCCTAACATTCCTGGATCAAGTTTCAACTGCCATTAAAAATGGTTTGAAAAAAAAAATGGTTTGGTATTTCCTAATGAATATCTGTCAAAATGTCCTCACATTAGATAGTCTTCCAATATGTTGAATAAAGTTAATGGAGGAGTCACAAAAATAAGAATTTTGTAGTTTGATAAACGAAGTTGTTATATGAGATAATGTTTTATATTTTGTTTACTATTTTGGCCAGGGCTATAATGTTTGTTTAAAATACTTTCTGTGGAAGAAAAAAATGGTATCTGGTCCTTGAAACTAAAGGGCTAGTACTACATTGTTTCTTAGAAAAGTCAGGTTTGGTTCAAATAATTTTATCTTTGGTATATTTTTCTGCAAAATGGCCTATTGTGAGATTAAGGATGATTTGTACTTACTATCAGGAATCAAATAGTATTTGACCTACAGTAAGAATGCAATCATGCTTTCTAGAATCATGGCATAGCCTGGGTTCCTCTGAAAGCAGAGCCTGAGACTAAGGCTTGCATGCAGGTAGTTTATTTATTTATTTGGTTCTGAAGACAAACAGGGAATATGAAACAGGGGAGTAGGGAAAACCAATACAAGGATGCATTATTGATTTGAAAACCACTGTAGGAAAAGTAATGTAGGTGCTTCATCCAGCTGGGAACTTCTGATGAGCCTTTTGAAGTGTCTCTTGTACTGTTGCCTAGAGTAGGAGTTGGCTAATTATGACCTCTGGGGAAAATCTTCCCCAAATCAGCTATTTTTGTAAATAAAGTTTTATTGGAACACAGCTGCATCATTCATTTATATATTTTCTATGGTTGTATTCAGGTTATGGTGGCAAAGTCAAGTAGTTGTGAGACTGTATGGCTTGCAAAGCCTAAATTATTTTCTATCTAGCCATTTACAAAAAAAAAAAAGAGTTTGCCTACCTTTGCCTTAGAGGATGAAAAGAGGAAGCATTTATCCATTAGCTTTCCTCCCCAGTGGTCAAGGGTCTTTTCAATGGGGTTATTAATTCTCCAGCCTCTGGGTTGCCCTCATGTAGTAAGCAGATTCCCACACTTTGGCATTAAAGGAAGCCTCAGTGCAAGAAGTGAAAGATCCATTACATGGTCTAAGATAAGTCGCTATCATATTAAAGCCAGGACAATTTGGTCAAAGTCTGTATGGAATTGCTATAGGATTGGAGTAAGAAACTGGGTGAGAGAATATGAAGTGTGCACAAAAGGTGCCCAATATTTATTGAAAATGTCATGACATCTTACATTCATTCATTACAAAATATTTATTGAGCACCTATCTATCATATGTCAGACTCTTCTAGATGCTAGGGATATGATGAGGAACAAAATTGACACAAATGTCTGCTCTCATAAAGCTTACAATCAGGTGTAGGAGACTGATAATAAATAATCCATAAAATACATGGTGTGTTAAATAGCAATGAGTGTGCAAAGAGCTTCTGATGGAAGAGCAATGACCCTGAGACAGAAGAATGCCTGGTGTATTTCAGAAATAGAGAGGTGGAGCGTGATTGGAACTGGTGGGGAGGCAGATCACATAGGCCATGTTAAATAGAAAGAACTTGGACTTTTATGAAGAATGAGATGGGAAGCCAGCCATTGGAAGGTTTAAACAGAGATGGACTTTTTTTTTCCTTCTAAAGAATTTTAAAAAATTGATATGTAACTTAACTTACACATAGGTAAACTTAAACACAAGTGCACAAATATTAAGTGTGCAACTCAGTAAAATTTTACATATATATTCACCCATGTAACCAACATCTAGATTAAGGTATAGAATATTGCCATCAATTGAGAAGATTCCTTGCTCCTTTCAGTCCATATCCTATCTCCTCAATGAGGTAATCACTCTTCTGTCTTCTAATACCACAGATTAGTTTTTTTTGTCCTTGAATCACATTTACGGGGAATCATACAATATGTACTTTTTATCTGGCTTTTTGTGCTCCATTTTATATTTTGAGATTCATTCATGTTATTGCATGATCAGAAGTTCTCTCTCTTTCATTGTGGAGTAATGTTCCATTGTATGAATGAATATACTATTGTTTATCCATTCTCCTACTGATGGGCAAAAGCCCATTATGAATAAAGATGTTATGAACATTCTTGTTTATTTCTTTTGGTGGCTATATGCACTTGTTTATCTTAGGTATACCTAGGAGCAGAAATGCTGAGTCATTGGGTGGGCATTTGTTTAGCTTTAGTACAGGCAGCCAAAAAATTTTGCTAAGTGGTTCAACAAATTTACATTCCATTAGCAATATATGAGTGTTCCAGTTGCTAGACATCCTCTCCAACTCTTGATATTGTCAGTCTTTTACTTACTTACTTACTTACTTACTTAATTAATTAATTTTTAAAATATAATTTATTGTTGAGTTGGCTAACATACAGTGTATATAGTGTACTCTTGGTTTTGGGCATCTATTCCCGTGATTCATCACTTACATACAACACCCAGTGCTCATCCCAACAAGTACCCTCCTTAATGCCCATCACCCATTTTCCTCTCTCCCCCACCCCCCATCCATTCTCAGTTTGTTCTCTGTATTTAAGAGTCTCTTGTGGTTTGCCTCCCTCTCTCTCTGTTTGTAACTATTTTTTTTTCCTTCCCTTCCCCCATGGTCTTCTGCTAAGTTTCTCAAGTTCCACATATGAGTGAAAACATATGATATCTATCTTTCTCTGACTGACTTATTGCAGCAACATGGATGGAACTGGAGGGTATTAAGCTAAGTGAAATAAGTCTATCAGTCTTTTTAAAAGACACTCCAGCAGGTGTGTAATGGTACCACAAAGTGGTTTTAATTTTCATTTTCCTGATAGGTAATAATATTGAGCATTTTTATTTATTTATTTATTTATTTATTTATTTATTTATTTTTTAAGATTTTATTTTATTTTATTTATTTATTTTCCATACAACACCCAGTGCTCATCCCAAAAGGTGCCCTCCTCAATACCCATCACCCACCCTCCCCTCCCTCCCACCCCCCATCAACCCTCAGTTTGTTCTCAGTTTTTAACAGTCTCTTATGCTTTGGCTCTCTCCCACTCTAACCTCTTTTTTTTTTTTTTTTTTTTCCTTCCCCTCCCCCATGGGTTTCTGTTAAGTTTCTCAGGATCCACATAAGAGTGAAAACATATGGTATTTGTCTTTCTCTGTATGGCTTATTTCACTTAGCATAACACTCTCCAGTTCCATCCACGTTGCTACAAAAGGCCATATTTCATTCTTTCTCATTGCCACGTAGTATTACATTGTGTATATAAACCACAATTTCTTTATCCGTTCATCAGTTGATGGACATTTAGGCTCTTTCCATAATTTGGCTATTGTTGAGAGTGCTGCTATAAACATTGGGGTACAAGTGCCCCTATGCATCAGTACTCCTGTATCCCTTGGATAAATTCCTAGCAGTGCTATTGCTGGGTCATAGGGTAGGTCTATTTTTAATTTTCCGAGGAACCTCCACACTGCTTAATATTGAGCATTTTTAAATATGCTTTTTGAGGGATGCCTGGTGGCTCAGTCCATTAAGTGTCCAACTTTGGCTTAGGTCATGATTTCCCAGTTTGTGGGTTTGAGTCCCACGTCGGGCTCTGTGCTGACAGCTTGGAGGCTGAAGTCTTCTTTGGATTCTGTGTCTCCCTCTCTCTGTCCCTCTTGCACTCATGCTCTGTGTCTTACTCTCTCAAAAATAAATAAACATTAAAAAATTCTTAAAAAATATGATTTTTGGCCATCTGGAAATGAAGTAGCTGTTCAAGTTTTGTTCATTAAAATTTTTTTTTTTTTTTACTTACTGATTTGTAGTTCTTAATATATTCTACATCCAAGACATTTCTTAGCTACATGTATCCCAAGTGTAGTTTTATAGTTTGGAGCTTGCCAATTTACTTCCCTAATGATTCATTTCAATGAACAGAAGTTCTTTATTTAATGAAATCCAATTACTATTATTATTATTATTATTATTATTATTATTATTTGAGACAGTGTGCATGTGAGCAGGGGAGAGTGACAGAGGGACAGAATCTTTTTTTCTAAGCTTATTTTTTTTTTTATTTTGAGGGAGACAGAGTATGTGAGTGGGGGAGGGGCAGAGAAAGAATCCTAAGCAGGCTCTGTGCTGTCAGTGCAGAGCCCCAGGCAGGGCTTGATCCCACGACTCTGGAATCGTGACCTGAGCTGAAGTCCAGAGTCAGACACTCAACTGACTGAGCCACCCACGTACCTCAAATTTATCATTTTTAAAAATGGTTACTTCTTTTTGTGTCCTGATAAGGAAATCTTTTTCTAGCCCAGAAGCAAATGTCTGTTTTCTTCTAGAAACTTGACTGGTTTAGCTTTTATAGTTCAGTTTATGATCCATCTTGAATTAACTGGTTTGTGGTGGGGGATATACATATTTCCCCCCATTTTGCTATCTTATTGTTCTAACACTATTTATTAAACATATTATTCTTCCTTCATTGAATTGCAATGGTCCCTTTGCTATACATCAAGTGGTAATGTATATGAGTTAATTTCCAGACTCTATTCTGTTCCATTGTTCTGTTTATCTCATCTTTCTCTCATACCATATTCTTTTAATTTTGTAGAGTTAGAAGTAAACTTGAAATGTGATCATGTAAGTTCTTCAACTTCATTTTTTTTCAAAATTGTCTTATTCTTGGTTCTTTGCATGTCCTTAAAATTTTTAGAATCAAGTTGTCCATATTTTTCAATATTGTTCTTTTAGTGATTATTCTAGAAAATTTAAAATTTATCCCTTCTAGCTCATGATCTTTTTGTGATCTCAACATAGGGTATTCAGCAAAACCTCTCCTCTCTGGCTGAGCCAGGTATCTACCTTCTCCCAAGCACTGTGACTTTGGAAATCTTTTTTCAACTTTCAGCATCCTAGAAGCTGTTCTCTGATAGGCCTCCTGGATTCTCTCCTTGCACACATGTGCCTCAACACTCAGGTAAAGGTCCCACAGAGAATTTCCATGCAGCTGTTGGGGGTTCCTTTTCTGTGATTCCTTTGTTTCTGGTACCCTGACCATGCCCTCCCCCAAATCCTAGCCACTTTAGTGTTCCTGAACTTTCATCTTGGTTTCATCTGCCCACTAAACTGCTGTTCTTTGAAAAGTGTCAGGGAAAAGGTGGAAACCACCTCATATGAGTCCCTTCTCTTAAAGTTTGTAGCACTGTGTTGATCTATGTACAATTTCTTATGGCAAAGTATAATGATAAATATTTTATCCAGTTTTATGGCTGCTTATAGCAGCAAGAATAGGTTCAATACCAGCTACTTTGTCATGGCCCAAACAAGAAGTCCTGATTTGGGTTTTGAAGAGATTGCTCTGGCTTCTTTCTGCAGAAAAGACTGGCAGTGGTGGTGCCAGGAAAGAATCAGTGAGATAAGTAAGGTGACTATTGCAGTAATCCAGGTGAAAGATGAGAGTGGCTTGTCTAGAGTGTTAGTTAGCAGTGATGTGTTAAGAAGTGGTCAAATTTGGAATATATTTTGAAGATAAAGATGGCAAGGATTTTCTGATAAATCTGATGAAGAGTGTCAGAGAAATAATGGGGTCCATGACAGCTCAAAGGATTTTAGCCTGTGGTACTGGAGGAAAAAAGCTTCCATTTACTGAGCTAGGAAGACTGCAGTAGTTGGAAATTTGGGAAAAATACTAGAAGCTTAATTTGGACCTATTATTTGAGATACCATGTAAGAGTCAAATGGACAGTTGCATATATGGCTCAGTAGTTTAAGAGACAGAGGAGGAACTGGTGACATAAATTTGGGAGTCATAAGCATATATATTGTATTTAGTCATGAGATTAGATACAACCACCAAGGAATCAAGTAGAGATATAAAAAGAAGTTCAAACATTATGTCTTGATGATACACTTATTAAGAACTTAATTATATCTTTATAAGCCTAATTTATAGGCAGCCTAATGGGGAATTATGGTAGGAAGAATCCCTCTTTACTGAGAATCCATTAAATTTTATATAAATTTAGGCACTACATGCTAATCAGGTGTTTGAAAAAATTATTCCCTGGTTCTTGGTCTCCATACATGCATGAGAATA
The DNA here is from genome assembly GCF_023721935.1 of Panthera uncia. NCBI lineage: Eukaryota > Metazoa > Chordata > Mammalia > Carnivora > Felidae > Panthera > Panthera uncia. Next base: position 126,602,760 of record NW_026057577.1, on the reverse strand, counting down.
AAATTAGAATTTAGTTCTAATATATTTACAAGACTTTTTTTGTAGAAATTTTTTTGTGAATCAGAAGGATACACGTGTGAAAAAGAGTAAAAATCACTTATGTTTACTGATGACAGTGGGGCATATAATATTATGTTAAGACTTAAGAGACTTCATGAATTGCCCTTCAGACCAATTTTTAACGAGCTGCCATACTAGTCATATGCACAATTTGGTCTTTCTGAATATTAAGACACTTTTTCTTTTGGAAGGGCATTTATGGCTCAGCTCAACTATATATGTATATATATTTAAAGATTTTTTAAAAAATGTTTTTTATTTATGTTGAGAGAGAGAGTGAGGGAGAGGGGCAGAGAAAGAGGGAGAGAGATGGGGAGTCTCTCAGAGCCCAATGCAGAGCTTGATCCCACCAACTGTGAGATCATGATCTGGGCTAAAATCAAGAGTTGGACGCTTGCTTAACCAACTGAGCCACCCAAGTGTCCCATCAGCTCAACTATATTTTTAAAAACAATATATAAAGTGAGAAAGGCTATTTTAATAATTTGAAAAGTTGAGCTTTAGCCTTTTAATTTAAGAAATCAATCAAGTTCCCTGCATATTTCAGAGTGTAACTTCTTCCATTCTTTCTTCTGTCTTTTATCTCTGTCTCTTAAGAGACAATAATCTAAAACTGTAGCCAAAAGCCTGACACAGCCCATAATAAAAATGACTAGATTTTTTTCCTCAAATACATTATCTTATTTTTCTCTAATGATAACAGGATGAATTTCAGATGAAATGCTTTAATTTGGCCCATGAAGTAAAAACTTTTAGTGACCACTCCATGCTCTGTATTAGCACAGCCCAGTTATTAGAGGTGGTCTGGTAGAGGGGACAAAGTGAACACAGCTAAGCCAAGAGCTTGTAGGAAAAATCTGGTGTAATACTGAAGCGTTTTTACTCATAACTGTAAATCACAGTGAAAAATGCCTATGAGTCAGAATATGAGAACAACACTAAAGATATTAATCAAATAGGAAGTGGTCATCTTAATGGTGAAACAAGGCTAAGATGGATGTGATCACTATGAAAAATTAGGAAGTTTAAAGTTATAGCAACTGTGGTTACATAAAAGAATGTTCATATTCTTAAAAATACACACTGAGGGGCACCTGGGTGGCTCAGTCAGTTAGGCGTTCGACTTCAGCTCGGGTCATGATCTCACAGTTTGTGAGTTCGAGCCCCGCGTCGGGCTCTGTGCTGACAGCTCAGAGCCTGGAGCCTGCTTCAGATTCTGCATCTCTCTCTCTCTACCTCTCCCCTGCTCACGCTCTCTCTCTCAAGAATAAATAAACATTAAAAAAATTTTTTAAAAATACACACTGAAGTATATAGAGGTAAAGGGGCTTGATGTATGCAGCTTACTTTCAAATGGCTCAAAATATAATATTATATACATACATATGTATATATATATATATATATATATATATATATATATGAGTGTGTGTGTGTGCGCACATACACAGAGAAAGAGGGAGAAAGAAAAAGAGAGAGAAACATATAATTGATAAAGTAAAGAGGGGCAATATGTTAACAATAGGTGACATTCTTGCAGCTTTTTAAAATGTTTGAAATTATTTCCATATCCAAAGGTTAAAAAATATATACACATACCCATGCACAAACACACAAGTGCACACACACAAAGGGAAATTAATCGTGAACATTGCTGCCTAAGCCATATTCACTATCATTCCTCCTCATGCATAACCACCTCAAGAATGTCTTTGGAATCTTTCAAATGACCAAGCTCCTCATGCTTCATCTCAGGCATTGTCACTTCCTAAAGGACACAACTCCTATGACAGAGAAGATGAATCTGGAAGACAGAGGCCACATAACTCAGCTGCTCAATGTGCTAGTTTTCAAAGCTTTGTTGAGGACTAGGCCCTTATGGATTGAAACCTCCAAACTCTCCGCGTCTGGCTGTGGGTTTTCTGTAGCCCAGCCCACGTGGCTAATGGTCTAGAGAATAGAAGCAGCTCTTCTGCCTCCTATATTTAAGTGGCAGCTTTAAATGCCATGTGATGAGACCTATTCTGTGTTTTCTAGCAGGAGAAAATTTGTCAGATATTAAGTTCTAAGGCTCATTTCCTAGTACATGGATGTTGAAATTATATTTGTTTTTTTAACATCTTCACATGATTTTGTTTTTTAAAAATTTATTTATTTAAATTCAAGATAGATAACATACAGTGTAGTGTTGGTTTCAGTAGTAAAACCCAGTGATTCATCACTTCCATATAACACCCAGTGCTCATACCACCAAGTGCCCTCCTTACCCATTTATTAGCCATCACCCATTTAGCCCACACCCCCCACCTCCCCTCCAGAAACCCTGTTCGTTCTTGGTATTTAAGAATCTCTTATAGTTTGCCTCTCTCACTGTTTTTATATTATTTTCCATTCCCTTCCCCTATGTTCCTCTGGACTGTTTCTTAAATTCCACATATAAGTGAAACCATATATTTGTCTTTCTCTGACTGACTTATTTTGCTTAGCATAATACACTCTAGTTCCATTCATGTTGTTGCAAATAGCATGATTTCATTCTTTTTGATGGCTGAGTAGTATTTTATTGTATCTTCTTTATTCATTCATCAGTCAATGGACATTTGGGCTCTTTCCATAATTTGCCTATTGTTGATAGCACTGCTATAAACATTGGGGTGCATGTGCCCCTTTGAATCAGCATTTTTGTATCCTTTGGATAAATACCTAGTAGTGCAATTGCTGGGTCACAGGGTTATTCTATTTCTAATTTTTTGAGGAACCTCCATACTGTTTTCCAGAGTGGCTGCACCAGTTTGCATTCCCACCAACAGTGCAAGTGTTCCCCTTTCTCTGTATCTTTGCCAACATTGTTGTTTCTTGAGTTGTTAATTTTAACCATTCTAACAAGTGTAAGGTGGTATCTCATTGTGGTTTTGATTTGTATTTCTCTGATGATGAGTGATGTTGAACATCTTTTCATGTGTCTGTTAGGCATCTGGATATCTTCTTTGGAAAGGTATCTATTCATGTGTTTTCCTCATTGCTTCACTGGATTGTTTTTTGGCTATTGAGTTTGATAAGTTCTTCATAGATTTTGGATACTAACCCTTTATCAGATGTGTCATTTCCAAACATCTTCTCCAATTCTGTTGGTTGTCTTTTAGTTTTGTTGATTGTTTCCTTCATTGTGCAGAAGTTTTTTTATCTTGATGAGGTCCCAATTGTTCATTTTTGCTTTTATTTCCCTTGCCTCCAGAGATGTATCTGGTAAGAAATTGTTGTGGCCTAGGTCAAAGAGTTTGCTCCTTATTGTCTCCTTTAGGATTTTGATGGCTTCCTATCTCACATTTAGTTCTTTCATCCATTTTGAATTTATTTTTGTGTATGGTGTAAGAAAGTGGTCCAGTTTTATTTTTCTGCATGTCGCTGTCCAGTTTTCCCAACACCATTTGCTGAAGAGACTGTTTTTTTTCCACTGGATATTCCTTCCTGCCCTATTGAAGATTAGTTGGCCATCCACTGTGGGTCCATTTCTGGGTTCTCTATTCTGTTTTATTGATATATGTGTCTGTTTTTGTGCCAGTACCATACTGTCTTGAAGGTTACAGCTTTGTAATACAGCTTGAAGTCCAGAATTGTGATGTTTCCAGCTTTGGTTTTCTTTTTCAAGATTACTTTGGCTATCCAGGGTCTTTTCTATACAAATTTTAGAATTGTTTATTCTATCTCTGAAGAATGCTGGTGTTATTTTGATAGGAATTGCATTGAATGTATAGATTGCTTTGGATAGTATAGGCATTTTAACAATATTTATTCTTCCAATCCATGGGCATGGAATGTCTTTGCATTTCTTTGTGTCTTCTTCAATTTCTTTCTTAAGCTTTCTACAGTTTTCAGCGTACAAATCTTTTACCTCTTTGGTTAGGTTTATTCCTAGGTATCTTATGGTTGGTGCAATTGTAAATGTAAATTCCTTGATTTCTCTTTCTGCTGCTTCCTTATTGGTGCATAGAAATGCAACCGATTTCTGTATGTTGATTTTATTTCCTGTGCCTTTTCTGAATTCATGTATCAGTTCTGGCAGCTTTTTGGTGGAGTCTTTTGGGTTTTCCACGTAGAATGTCATGCCATCTACGTAGAGTGAAAGTTTGACTTCTTTGTCAATTTGAGTGCCTTTTTTTTTTCTTTTGGTTGTCTGATTGTTGAGGCTAGGACTTCCAGTACTGTGTTGAACAACAGTGGTGAGAGTGGACATTCTTGTCATATTCCTGACCTTAGGGGAAAGCTCTCAGTTTTTCCCCATCAAGGATATTACCTGTGGGTCTTTCATATATGGCCTTTGTGATGTTGAAGTATGTCTATCTATCCCTAGTTTCTTGAGGGTTTTTATCAAGAAAGCATGCTGCATTTTTGTCAAATGCTTTTTCTGCATCTATTGAGAGGATCATATGGTTCTTATCATCTTTTATTAATGTGGTATATCATATTGATGATTTGAAAATATTGAACCAGCCCTGTAGCCCAGGAATAAATTCCACTTGATTGTGGTGAATAATTATTTTAATGTACTGTTGAGATTCAATTTGCTAGTATTTTGTTGAGATTTTTTGCATCCATGTTCATCAGGGATATTGGCCTGTAATTTTCCTTTTTGTGGTATCTTTGGTTTTGGAATAAAAGTAATGCTGGCTTCATAGTATGAGTTTAAAGCTTTCCTTCCATTTCTATTTTTTGGAATAGTTTGAGAAGAATAGGTATTAACTCTTCCTTAAATATCTGGTAGAATTCCCATGGGAAGCCATCTTGCTTAGGACCCTTGTTTGTTGGGAGATTTTTGATAACTGATTCAACTTCTTTGCTGGTTATGGGCCTGTTCAAATATCCTATTTTTTCCTGTTTCAGTTTTGGTTGTATGTGAGTTTCTAAGAATTTGTCTGTTTTTTCCTTATTGCCCAGTTTGCTGGCATATAATTTTTCATAGTATTCTCTTATAATTGTTTGTATTTCTCTGGTGTTGGTTGTGATCTCTCCTCTTTCATGTGTGATTTTATCTCTTTGCATTCTCTCTCCTTTGTTTTTGATAAGTCTGGTTAGGGGTTTATCAGTATTGTTTATTCCTTCAAAGAATCAGCTTTTAGTTTCATTGATCTGTTCTGTTTGTTTCTATATCTTTTATTTCTGCTCTAGTTGTTATTATTTCCCTTCTGCTGTCTTTAGGCTTTATTTGCTGTTCCTTTTCTACCTCCTTTCAGTGTAAGGTTAGGTTGTATATTAGGGCCGTTTCTTGCTTCTTGAGATAGGCCTGAATTGGAATGTACTTTCCTCTTAGGAATGCCTTTGTTGCATCCCAAAGGGTCTGGGCTGTCATGTTTCCATTTTCATTTGCTTCCATGTATTTTTTAATTTCTTCTTTAATTTCCTGGTGACCCCTTCATTCTGTAATAGGGTGTTCTTTAACTTCCATGTTTTTGAGGACTTTCTAAATTTTTTCTTACAGTTGATTTCAAATTCCATAGTGTTGTGATCTGAAAATATTGGTATGATCTCAATCATTTTGTACTTGTTGAGGGCTGATTTATGACCCAGTATGTGATCTTTTCTGTACAGTATTCCATGTGCACTGGAGAAGAATGTGTATTCTGCTGCTTTAGGATAAAATGTTCTGAATATATCTGTTAAGTCCATCTGGCCCAGTGTGTCATTCAAAGCTATTGTTTTCTTGTTGATTTTCTGCCTTGGCTGTCTGTCCATTGTTGTAAGTGAGATATTCCTGACTCCTACTGTTATGGTATTATTATCAATGAGTTTCTTTATGTTTGTTATTCATTGATTAATATATTTTGGTGTCTCAAGTTGGGGGGCATAAATATTTATAATTGTTAGATCTTCTTGATGGGTAGACCCTTAATTATTATATAATTCCCTTCTTCATCTCTTGTTACAGTGTTTATTTCAATTTTCTCTGAGTTTTTTTTTTTTTTTTTTTTGAGAGAGTGCACGTGGGTTGGGGAGAGGGGCAGACAGAGAGAGAGAAAGAGAATCTTCAGCAGGTTCCATGCTCAGTGCAGAGCCTGATGCGGGGCTCGATCCCACGACACTGGGATCATGACCTGAGCTGAAATCAAAAGTCAGATGCTCAGCTGACCAAGTCACATAGGCACCCTGACAGTCTTTATTTCAAAATCTAGTTTGATATAAGTATGACTACTCTGGGTTTCTTTTGACCTCCATTAGCATGATAGATGGTTCTCCATTCCCTCACTTTCAATAATCAGTTGTCTATAGGTCTAAAATGAGTCTCTTGTAGGCAGCATATAGATGGCTCTTGTTTTCTTATCCATTGTGATACCCTATGTCTTTTGTTGGAGCATTTAGTCCATTTACAATTCAGAGTGATTATGGAAAGATATGAATTTAGTGTCTTTGTGTTACCTGTAGAGTTGGTGTTCCTGGTCATGTTCACTGGTATTTTGTAGTCTTTGTTGCTTTGGTCTTTTTTTTTTCCCCTCACTCAGAGTTCCCCTTAAAATTTCTTGCAGGGCTGGTTTCATGGTCATGAACTCCTTCAGTTTTTGTTTATCTGGGGAACACTTCCATTCTGAATGTCCTTCCATTCTGAATGACAGCCTTGCTGGATAAGAATTCTTGGTGCATATTTTCCCCATTCAGCACATTGACTATTTCCTGCCACTACCTTCCAGCCTGCCGAATTTCAGTGGACAGGTCTGCTACTAACTTTATGTGTCTACCCTTGTAAGTTAAGGAAATTTTGTCCCTAGCTACTTTCAGAATTCTCTCTTGATTTTATTTTGCAAGTTTTACTATGATATGTCATGGTGTTGACCTATTTTTGTTGATTTTGAGGGGAATTCTCTGTGCCTCTTGGACTTGAATGCCTCTTTCCTTCCCCACATTAGGGAAGTTCTCAGGTATAATTTGTTCAAATAAACCTTCTGCACCCTTTTCCCAGTCTTCTTCTTCTGGGACTCCTATGATATGGATTTTGTTTTTCCTTTCATGGAATCAGTTAGTTCTCTAAGTCTCCCCTCATGATCTAATAATTTCCTTTTCCTCTTTTTCTCAGCTCCACTATTTTCCATAATTTTATCATCTATTTCACCTAGTCTCTCCTCTGTTTCCTCAATCCTCATTGTCCCTGCATCCAGTTTGTTCTGAATCTCAGTTTTAGAATTTTTTTATTTCATCCTGACTAGTTCTTAGGTCTTTGATCTCTGCAGAAAGGGTTTCTCTGGTGTCTTCTATGCCTTTTTAAAGCCCAAATAGTGTGACTTATGACATGACTGCTGTTCTAAAGTCTTGTTCAGATATATTGCTTATATCTGTTTTAGCAAGACCCTGACTGTGATTTCTTCTTGACCTTTCTTTTGGGGAAAATTCCTCTTTCTTGTCATTTTGGCTAAGTTTCTGTCTTTTGTATGTGTGTGTGTTTTTAATTTTAATTTTTTTATTTAAAACTTTTTTTTAGGTTTATTTATTTATTTTGAGAGAGACAGAGACAGCGCAAGTGGGGGAGGGGCAGAGATAGGGGGAGAGAGAGAGAGAGAGAGAGAGAATCCCAAGTAGGCTCCACACTGTCAGTATGAAGCCCAATGTGGGGCTCAAACTCATGAAACCATGAGATCATGACCTGAGCTGAAACCAAGAGCTAGACACTTAAGCGACTGAGCCACCTAAGTGCCTCTGTCTTTTGTGTGTTTTAAAAGCTTGTTATGTTTCCTGAACCCGAGTATGAAGTACTAGCAGTATCAAGTACTGCTATTTTAAAAAGGGGTCATACATTGTCCAGGGCCTAGAACTTCAGGAAGTGTTTCTGTTGTATGCTGTGTGCACTCTGCTGTTGCGTTTTGGCTGCTCTTTCCCACTGGTCAGTCCTATGCAGAGCTTCTCCTTGCTTGCAGTGGTGGAGTATTTTGACCTTTCACTAGGTGTATTTGGATTTGTTTATTGAAGTAACTCTGGAAAAAAAAGCGTGTGTGTGGGTGGGGGTGGGGGGAAGCTTCATCCCAAAGAAAAAGGAAAGGGAAGAAAAACAATAAAAAAGAAACAGAATAAAAAAAAAAAAAGAATAACCCTAATTCAAAAAAAAAAAAAAAAAAAAGAAGAAGAAGAAAGAAAAAACGGAAAAAGAATTGTCGATGTCATTTTGAGGCACTGGATTTTTAGTGTACTTGGTACATGGGGGTTGCTGGCTGTGCTGGTCTTCTGGAGGAGAGGCCTGCTGTGTTGGCTGAGAGTCAGTCTTGCCTCAGTAAGTAATAGTTGCCAGGCATGGGGATGGGGGGTTTGGTGTAAGCAGATCCTGCCTCCACTGGAGTCCCACCATGTTGGTGTCAGGGAGAATATGGTGCCACTCCAATATCTCATCCCAGGATTGGGGATCTCACTCCCCTCCTCACTGTTCAGGCAGCCCTCAAAGAATAGTGAGGGCAGTCAGCACACCCTGCACAACTCTCCTGAGTTCTTTCTTCGGTGCATGGCTGGGATTCAAAACTCAAAGTCTTAAAGGACCTGGCACCATGTGGATCCACTCCCCTCCTCTAGAGCAGAGACTCTCCACCCTGCTGATGAAAGGCCTTTTGCTGGCACCTTCAGGGTCTTTTGTCCTTGGGAAGGCAATAAGCCCTCTTCTAAAAGTACTCCAGGAAGGGGAATGGTCTCTCCCAGTGTGCTCTGGAGATCCCTACACTATCCTATGCACTCTGGGGTCAGCTCCCTCCTCCACAGGAGTGCTCCCCCCAGCTCCACTCCATAGAAAGTCACACACTTCCAAAGCCTCCGAGTTCGAGCTCCAAATGCTGTTTGCAAAAAAGAACTGGGACACTCGGTACTTCTCATCCCCCAGTCCGTGGTCCAGAGGTTTTCCTCTTGTGCTAATTCAATGTTGTATTTTCTTAACCCCTCTTTTTTCTCTTTTTTTGTGTCTCCACAGAAAGGGTTCCCTCTCCTCCACAGCACTGCCATTTTTATTTCCCCCAATTCACTTCCATGCACCTTGCACCTTCCAAAATGTCTCCTTCCAACTGTGGAGATCCTTCTGCCAGTCTGCAGATATATTTCCTGTGTGTTCCAAGTGACCTGACTTCAATACAGCTGCATTTGAGGGATGAGGAAAGCCTAGTGTCCCCCTACTTCTCAACCATCTTTACTCCTCTCCTCAAACTATTTTTGTTAATTGACTCCAAATTTGCTTTGAAAGAGGCTGAAGAACTATAAATATATTTACACAAGGTATAATGTCCATTTGGAAATTCAAACAGTTGAATGTAATAAAGTAACTAATGCCATTAAGGTAGATCTGGGGATCTTGATAAAACACAGCTTCTAATTGGTATTCTGAGTGGGGTTTCTGCACTTCCAAACAGCTCCCAGGAGATGCTGGTCTATGGATTGTACTGAGTAGTGAAGTGCTATGAGGACACAGAAGGAGGAAGGGCTCATGGTGGCCTGGAAATCTTCATGAAGAGGAAGGTTCTAGAAGGGCTGTGGAAGGAAAGTAAGCAGAATTTAGGTAGATCAGGAGGGAAGAGAGCATTTCAGGTACAGAGACTGGCTTGAAGACACAAGGATGGGAATGCACTTAACTTGGTAGGCAAGCTCCCAGCATGAGTTTGTGAGTGAGTGTTTGTAGTGGAGAGGAGGAAGTAAGTTTAGAATGGAGATTTTGAATATTGGGCTAAAGAACATGAGCTTTAAATTCTAGACAATAGACAAAGAAGGTGTTAGAGAAGAGGAGGATGTGACAAAAGTCTGTTTGGACAGGCTACCCCAGACGTTTCCACTTTCATGGGACAGAATCATTGTAATCCTCTTTCTATGGGACTTCTATGGGAGTATTTGAAAAACACAAGAAGCTACAGAAAAATCATCAAAGGAGATGTCTTGCCTAAATAGTTTTTGGCTCTAAACTCTTTTTCTCAGAATCTGCCAGATAAATTAATTGTTGGGGCCAGTGTTTAAATTGAGTACACTCAGAGTAAATTAGGGAAGTGATCAACATTTAGTTGTGTGATGTGGGGAATAAGTTTAGGAATTCCCTGGGTTTACACCAATGGGTTAACAAGGCTTAAAGAATTAGAAAGCCATAGGATGTTCACACCCAAGTTTGGGTAAACAAGATTAGGTAAATAGGTATAGAAAGGGCAGGGCCAAGGCCTCAGTATAGAGAGGGTGGGGCTAAGGCCCCAGTATAGATAAGGTTAAGGCAAAGGCCCCAATATAGAACAAAGGTATATGAGGTAAACAAGATTAGGTATTTAGGGCAGAAACGCCCCCAATTTAGTACTATAGCAGAAAGATGCTTTCACAGGAAGGAAGGAGCAAGTTAGGTAAGCAGGTAAATAGGGCTATAGACCCCTGCAGGGTGAAGTTGCCCAGAATGGAGCTACTTAGCAAAAGAAAGGTGCTTTGTTGACCCTGAGGTAGCATGCTCTGTCTTTCTTATCCCCTGGACCAGTTTAGGTAAACAGAGGTGGTGCCTCACATCTGCTGTAAACAACCTCTGCCAGCACCAGGATTTTGTTTTGTATTAACCCAAACCCCTAACCCCACATATCTTCAAAACTCCCTTTCCCTCACGTCCATGAGTTAATGTTCACAGTTTCATCGTCTCTTTGTGCACGTCCATCACCATGTTTGTAAGACTTCTACAAAGTCTTTTATTAGATCCTAATAAAAACGGAGGAAGTACCCTTAATCAGGGCTCTTGTCTTCTCCCGGACATTAGCCATCTCTCACATTTTTAATTCTGTGTTCCACTTTCTTGCTGGACAAGAAAGAACTCCAGACCCTGAGTCTAAGACAGTGTGAAACTGAATTCATATCAGAGATAGACTGAATATTATAGTTTGAGATGGAAAAGGAAAGCTCCAAGATCCTTTATAACTATAAGATTAATAGGAATTAGTAATGCAGAGTTGCTTATTTAAAAATAATAAAGTCTGTCACTTAGGTATATAAACAGGAATATGATATAAAAGTTTGTAAAGTGTCCTCATAGCTCTTTAACTGCTATTGGAGACTGAGGCTTTCAAGTAAATAACATAGCTATGTAACACAGTACTGACTCCTTAGTTTTAGCTGTGAAAATAGAGGTTTATATGAATATTTTCTGTTTCTCAATTGTCTCCTTATCTTCTAATGATAAATTAGAGCAAAGGATATTTATATGCAGTCTTCCTGTGAAATGATAGGTCTTCTTTACTGGTTTCCACCAAAGATATAATATTTTTCTTTCTCTCCCCACTTCCCTGGGTGTTTTCCTCCTTTAAGTTTAGCACCCACATGATCCTCTTGGGAACATAGGCAGAGAACAATTATTCATGTGCTGCAAAGGTAGATTGCAGAGAACTCTACTTCAGATAGCATCTGTTAAAAGCTGAATTGTGTCTTCTAAAAATTCATATGTTGAATCCTTAAACCCCAGTACCTCAAAATGGGATTACATTTGGAGATTGGGCCTTCCAAAAAATGATTAATTTAAAATGAGGTCATTAGGGTAGGCCCTAATATAATATGACGGGTATCCTTATAAGAAAAGGAAATTTGGACATAGTTAGCTATAAATGGGAGATGATTTGAAGACACAGAAAACATATACAAGCCACGGAAAGAGGCCTCATAAGAAACTTTGGTACCTTAATTTTAGATTTCTAGCCACTATAACAGTGAAAAATTAAATTTTTGCTGTTTAACCACTCAGTCTGTGGTATTTTGTTATGGCAGCTGCAGCAAACTAATATAGCATCATTTTCTCTTCATCTCTCACCTTAATCAATCAACTAAATAAATGTATGAAACATCTTCCATAAATAAGATACTGTGCTGGGCACAGAGGGAGATAGAGAAAAATACAGGATAAAGAGAAATGTAAGACATATATTCGTTCTTAAGAAGGTGCCATTCCTAGGGGACTTCTAGGGAAGATGGCAGAGTAAAAGGCCCCTGAGCTCACCTTGTCCCATGGATACAACTAGATAACACTCACATCAGTGTTTACAACCCAGAAACAACTAGAAGACTGGCAGAATAAACTCCACAACTAAATATAGAGAAGAGGCAACATCAAAGAGGGTAGGAAAGACAGAGACAAGGTCAGAAACAAAGGGGACTCAATGGACTGTTGTAGGAGGGAGGGACACTGTGAGAACAGAGAAGGGAGAGAAACAAACCCCCACACTGGGGAGCCTGTATGGGGAAGGTGAATCCCCATAACATTTGGCTCTGAAAACCAATGGGGCTGAATTTTGTGAGTTGTTACAACCAGTGGGACTCAAAACCTAGAATTCTAAAAAAATCAGTGGCTCAGCTCTGGGAAAGTCAGTAGGCTAGAGGAAACTGAGTCCCTGTCCTTAAGGAGACAACACAACAAATAGCCTGTGGAGATACAACCATAGAAGCAGCAGTCTGAAAGGCAATTGTCACGTCTGGGAGGGAGAGTTATTTACTAATCTCAGTGTGTCCCAGAGGGACAGAAATCTCTGGGGAACTCCTCTGGGCACAAAGGAACTGGCAGGTGTCATCTTCCTGCCCTGCTGCCCAGCATAAACACACAGACACCTGCAGGATTTGCTACCTAACTTGGTAGCACTGTCACTACACACTCCCGTCCTGTGCTTCCACTAATTCACCCTTCCAGAGAGCCTGCCTCAGTCCAGGTGCTGTAAGGTTCCTCTTGCAGAGGAACAGGGACAGGCAAAGCTTGCTAGCACTGCTTCACTTCTACCCCCACCCTCAACTTGTGCTTGGGTGGATCTGTCCTCTCCAATAGTCTCTTCGCCAGAGCCCATACAGGGCAGTGCCACAGGCATGAAAGTGTGCAAGCAACTCCTACAGTGGCCAGCACCACTCCAAAGTGATTCCTGCCCTGGAGAAAGGGAAAGATAACCCTATACACAAGTCAGGCAGAGGGCCTAGCAGTGGGCGGGAGGCAGACAACTGGTCTGACTGCAGCCCTTGCCCACCAAATGAAAGCTTCACAGGGGACAACACAAGGAAAACACTCTGGAGCTTGGTGCTATTGCATCTCTGGCAAATGCCTGGTCTGACTCAACTCAAGCCCAAGGTGACCCCAGCCTGGCCCACTAATACCACAAGAACTAAACACTGCCCACATTAGGAAAAGAGAGCCATTGCAGATGACTGGACTGAAGGAAAAGGCAGCTAGCCGTAACAGTAGGGTGTTAGTATCACACATAGGAGATACCCCTGAAGCACCTGGTTCTGGTAAAGAGGGAATACTGCATGCAGGGTACTACAGGACTTCTTCTTTATAAGGCCATTCCTTTCAAGTACAGGAAATTTAGCCTGCCTTTCCTAACACAGAGAAACCAAAACCGAGAATTAGACAAAATAAGGAGACAGAGGAATATGTCACAAATGAAAGAACAGGACAAAATCACAGTAAGAGACTTAAATGAAATGGCATTAAGTAATATGCCTGATAGAGAATTTAAGGTAATGGTCATAAAAATACTCACTGGACTTGGGAAAAGAGTGGAAGACATCAGTGAGACCCTTAACAATGAGATAAAAAAGAACAAGTCAGAGATGAAGAACACAATAAATGAAATTAAAAATATACTAGATGTAATAAATAGTACATAAATAGTATGTCTAGTCATAGATTAGATGAAACAGAAGAATGAATCAGTGGCCTGGAGGACAGTAATTGGAAGTAATCAAGCTGAGCAGATGAGATGGGAAAAAATATGCAAAGTGACAATAGACTTAAGAACTCAGTGATACCATCAAGTGTAATAATATTCACATTATAGGGATCGCAGAAGGAGATGAAAAAGAAAAGGGAGCAGAAAATTTATTTGAAGAAATAATAGCTGAAAACTTGCTGAATTTGGGGAAGGGAAAGAATCCAGATCCAGGAGGCACAGAGATCCCCTAACAAAATCACACCGATGAGGTCTACACCAAGACACATAGTAATTAAGATGGCCAAAAATTAGTGATATAGAGAGAATTTTTAAAATTTTTTTAATGTTTTATTTATTTTTGAGACAGGGAGAGACAGAGCATGAACAGGGGAGGGTCAGAGAGAGGGAGACACAGAATCTGAAGCAGGCTCCAGGCTCTGAGCTGTCAGCACAGAGCCCGATGCGGGGCTCAAACTCACGGACCGCGAGATCATGACCTGAGCTGAAGTCGGCCGCTCAACTGACTGAGCCACCCAGACGCCCCTAGAGAGAATTTTTAAAGCAGCAAAAGAAAACAAAGGTAGTTACATACAAGGGAACCCCATAAGGTCATCAGCTGATTTTTCAGCAGAAACTTTGCAGGCCTGAAGAGAGTGGCAAAATAATTCAAGTGCTAAAAGGAAAAAAAAACCCTGCAGCCAAGAATACTCTATCCTGCAAGGCTATAATTCAGAATAAAAGGAGAGCTAAAGAGTTTCCCAAACAAAAATTTAAAAATTCACAATTACTAAACTCTACAAGAAATGTTAAAGGGAACTCTTTGAGTAGAAAGGAAAGACCATATGCAAGAGTAAGGAAAGTAGGAAGCACAAAAGCAATACAAATGAATATATTTATAAAAATCAGTCAAGGGACTCACAAAACAATAGGATGTAAATTAAGATACCATATATCTACAATGTGGGGAGGAGAGGAGTAAAGAATGGGTTCAAATTTAAGCGACCATCAACCTAACATAGACTGCTATATATAGGTGATGTTATATACAAACCATATGGTAACAACAAATCAAAACCCAGTAATAGATATGCAAAAAATAAAGAGAAAGGAATCCAAGTATTTTACTAATGCAAGTCAGCAAACTGTGAGAGAAGACAGCAAGAGAAGAAAGGAATGGAGAAAAAACTACAAAACAACCATAAAACAAATAACAAAATGGCAATAATTACATACCTATCAATAATTACTTTTGGGGTGCTTGGCTGGCTCAGTCAGTAGAGCATACAGCACTTGATCTCAGAGTCATGAGTTCAAACTCCATGTTGAATGTAGAGATTACTTAAAACAAAAACAACAACAAAAAAACCCTCAAGGAACTGGGAGGCAAGGACATGTCTTAAAAAATAAATTACTTTGAGTGTAAATGGACTAAACTCTCCAATCAAAAGACACAGGATGACAGAGTGGATAAAAAAAAAAAAAAAAGACTGATATATATGCTGCCTACAAGAGACTCATTTCAGACCTAAGGACACATGCAGACTGAAAGTGAGGGGATAGAGAAACATTTATCATGCAAATGAATGTCAAAGGAAAGCCAGAGTAGCAATACTTATATTGGACAAAATAGACTTTAAAACTAAGACTGTAACAAGAGACAGAGAAGAACACTATATAATAATAAAGGGGACAATCCAATATAAAGATATAATAATTGTAAATATTTATGTGCCCAACATGGAAGTACCCAAATACATAAAGCAACTATTAACAAACATAAAGGAAATATTCAATAGTAATACAATAATAGTAGGGGAATTTAACAGCCCACTTACATCGATAGACAGATCATCCAAAAAGGGAATTAATAGGGAAACAGTGGCTTTGAATAACATACTGCACCATATGGATCTAACAGATATATGTATAACTTTCCTTCCTAAAACAGCAGAATACACATTCTTTTCAAGTGCACATGGAACATTCTCCAGAATAGATTACATGTTAGGCCACAAAACAAGTCTCAACAAATTAAAAAAGGTTGGTTGAAGTCATACCATTCATCTTTTCTAACCACAATACTATGAAACTAGAAATCAACTATAAGAAAAAATCAAGAAAGACCATGAATACATAGAGGTTAACATGCTACTAGCCAATGAATGGGTCAACTAAGATCAAAGAGGAAATAAAAAAACATGGAGACAAATTAAAATGAAATCACAGTGATCCAAAATCTTTGGGATGCAGCAAAAGCTGTTCTAGGATAAAAGTTTAGAGCAATACAGGCCTACCTCAAGAAGCAAGAAAAATCTCAAATAAACAACCTAACCTTACACCTAAAAGAGCTAGAAAAATAAGAACAAACAAAGCAAAACTCCAAACCCATGGAAGGAGGAAAATAATATGAATTAGAGCAGAAATAAATGAAATAAATACTGAAAAATAATAGAACAGGCCAAAGAAATCAGAAGTTATTTCCTTTAAAGATCAAAAAAACTGATAAACCTTCTGCCAGATTCATTAAAAAAAAAAAGACTCAAATACAATTAGAAGTGAAAGAGGAGAAATTACAAAAAACACCACAAAAATGTAAAGAATTATAAGAGAATGTTATGAAAAATTATAGGCCAACAAATTGGACAACTAGAAGAAATTGATAAATTCTTAGAAATATATAACATTCCAAAACTCAATCAGGAAGAAACAGAAAATTTGAACAGACAAGTTACCAGCAGCAAAATTGAATCAGTAATCAAAAACTCCAAACAAACAAAAGTCCAGGGCCATATGACTTCACAGATGAATTCTACCAAATATTTAAAGAAGAGTTAATACTTACTCTCAAATATTCCAAAAATTAGAAGAGAAAGAAAAGCTTCCACATTCATTCTGAGGCCCACAATACCCTGATACCAAAACCAGATTAAAAAAAAAAAAAAACATAAAAAAAGAGAACTATAGGCCAATTTCCCTGATGAACATGGATGCAAAAATCGTCAACAAATTATTAGTAAATTGAGTCCAACAATACATTTAAAAAAGTCATTCATCAAGACCAAGTGGGATTTATTCATGGGATACAGGAGTTGTTCAAAATTTGCATATCAATCAACATGACATATCACATCAACAAGAGAAAGGATAAGAACCAGATGATCATTTCATTAGATGCAGAAAAGCATTTGACAAAGTACAACATCCATTCATGATACAAACCCTCAACAAAGTAGGTTTAGAGGGAACATACCTCAACATAATAAAGCCACATATGAAAAACCCACACCTAACATCGTACTCAAAGGTGAAAAATAGAGCTTTTCCTCTAAGATAAGGAAGAAGACAAGGATGTCCACTCTCACCACTGTTATTCCACTTAGTATTGAAACTCCCAACTATAGCAATCAGGCAAGAAAAAGAAATAAAAGGCATCCAAATTAATAAGGAAGAAGTAAAACTGACACTATTTGCAGATGACATGATACTATCCCTAAAGACTCCTAAAGACTCCACCAAAAAACGGCTAGAACTGATAAATACATTTAGTAAGGTCACAGGACACAAAATCAATATACAGAAATCCACTGAATTTCTATATGCTAATAATGAAACAGTACAAAAAGAAATTAGGAAAACAATCCCATTTACAACAGCACCAAAAATTAATAAAATATCTAGGAATGAACTTTTAAACTTGGTTGAAAAATATAAGACGTTGAAAGAAATTGAAGACGTCACAAGCAAATGGAAAGATATTCCATGCTTATGGATTGGAAGAACAAATGTTAAAATGTCCATACCTCCAAGGCAATTGACATACTTAAAGCAATCCCTATCAAAATAGCAACAGCATTTTTCACAGAACTAGAATAAATGATCCTAAGATTTGAATGGAACCACAAAAGACCCTGAATAGACAAAGCAATCTTGAAAAGGAATAAAAACTACACGTGTCAGAATTCTAGGTTTTAAGATATACTACAAAGCTGTAGTAATCAAAATAACATGGTACTGGCACACAAACAGACACATAGAGCAATGGAACAGGAAAGAGAGTCCCAAAACGAACCCATGATTATATGGTCAATTAATCTTTGACAAAGGAGACAAGAATATGCAATGGGAAAAAGACGGTCTCTTCAAAAAATAGTGTTGGGAAAACTGAATAGCTAACATGCAAAAGAATGACGCTGGACCACTTTCTCACATACACAATAGTAAACTTAAAATGAATTACAGACCTAAATGTGAGACCGGATACCATAAAAATCGTAGAAGAGAGCACAGGTAGTAATTTCTTGGACATCAGCTATAGCAACATTCTTCTAGATATATCTCCTGAGGCAAGGGAAACAAAAGCAAAAATAAACTATTGGGATACATCAAAATAAAATGGCTCTGTACAGCAAAGGAAACAATCAACAAAATTAAAGGGAACTTATTGAATGAGAGAAGATATATAAATGACATATCAGATAAAGGGTTAGTTTCCAAAATCTGTAAAGAACTTACACAACTCAACACACAAAAAAACAAATAATACAATTAAAAAATGGGTGAAAGACAGGAATAGACATTTCTCCAAAGAAGACATCCAGATGGCCAACACACACATGAAAAGATGCTCAACATCTCTCATTATCAGGGAAATGCAAATCAAAACCACAGTGAGATACTACCTCACATCTGTTATAAAGGCAAACATCAAAAACACACAAAAAAACAGGTTTGGTGAGGATGTGGAGAAAAAGGAATGCAAACTGCTGCAGCCTCTGGGTAAGACAGTACAGAGGTTCCTCAAAAAATTAAAAATAGAACTATCCTATGACTCACTAATCAGACTACTGGGTATTTACCCAAAGAAAACAAAAACACTAATTCAGAAGGATATATGTACCCCTATGTTTACTGCAGCATTATTTACAAACTATGGAGCCAAACTATGGAGGTGGTCTAAGTGTGCATGTATTGATGAATGGATTAAAAAGATTTGGTATATACAACGGAATTATTCAGCCACAAAAAAGAATAAATCTTGCTATTTACAACAATATGGATAGAGCTAGGGGGTATAATGCTAACTGAAATAAGTCAGTCAAAGAAAGATGAATACCACATGATTTCACTCATATGTGGAATTTAGGAAACAAATCAAATGAACAAAGAAAAACAGAGATAGACCAAGAAACAGACTGTTAATTATGGAGAACAAACCAATGGTTGCCAGAGGGGAGGTGGGTGTGTGTGGGTGTGTGTGGGGGTAGGTGCTGGGGGTTAAAGAGTACCCTTATCATGATAGTTACTGAATAATGTATAGAATTAGTGAATCACTATATTGTACACCTGAAACTAATTTAACACTATATGTTAACCATACTGGAATTAAAATTAAAAACTTAAAAAAATAAATAAAATTTAAAAAAGAAGTGTATAAAAGATGAAGATGTGGTACCCAACATCAGTACTGAAACCTGGGTGTTGTGTATTCAATGCTATTTCATCTTTGTGGTAGTGGCAGTGATAGATAGAAAGACCGGATGAACACCATAATAATCTCACTGGAAAACTTCGTTTTCCTTTGTAGGCTTCTAGTAGTTAGAGGAAACAATGAATCTACAACAGGAACATTTGTTTTGTGAATTACTCATGCTTTCTTTCAGTTACAAAAACAAGTTATATAAAATTGAATTGTTGAGGGGTGCCTGGGTGGCTCAGTCAGTTAAGCATCCAACTTCGGCTCAGGTCATGATCTCATGGTTCATGGGTTTAAGCCGTGTGTCCGAATCTGTGCTGAAAGCTCAGAGCCTGGATCCTTCTTTGGATTCTGTGTCACCCTCTCTGCCCTTCCCCCACTCGTGCTCTGTCTCTCAAAAATAAATAAACGTAAAAAAAACTGAATTGTTGAGAAAACATTAATGTAAATAAAAGGAAAACATAGGCACCCTAAGACTTTTACAGCCAACGGTAAAATAACAAGATTATTTAAAGTTGAAATGTGTCAGTTTTTGTGGTTCAGTAATTTAGAAGATACCCTTCCCCTGCCATTATCTTTAGAGTTAGAAAATAGGAGACAAAAAGATCATTTTGGAAAAGCCTGTACTAAACTTTAAAGTTAGTTGAAAATATTTGAGAAGTGGGCCTAGGACCATGGCTATGCCTTCAGTGAATTTGGGCAATTTCCTGAGAAAAGGATTAGTCAAACCACAATTAAAATTTAAACTTTTCAGTATAATGTAATGGTTTCATACATTTTGGATGTAAATTCCTTGTAGCTATGGATAATTTGTTGTCTTTTTCCCTAGTAGGATTCATTACGGATTTTAGTACCTAAATTGGATTGAAGAATGCGTACAAATATAATTGTTTCAGCCTAAGAAGAATGACAAGTATTGTGGAATGATATTTTAAAATGTATACTACAAGTGATCATAACTTCTTTATAATAAAGAAAAACAATAACAACATTAGTAATTGTTACAGGATGTAGTACATATGAATAATGCAGAGTTAGGTTGAATACAATTTAGTGATCTTTGTGTTTTTATAGTATTTGTAAAATTGCTATTTTCTTTCCAGTAACCATGAATCTAGTTTTTAAACACCAGACAAATTGCTTCTAATTTTAGTGATGATCAGAGGAAATTAATGAGAAGCATTTGATTTTGTACATCAGGCAAACCACGTTGGTTTTGATATCTGTTGTATTCTAGGAAATACAATTGTTCAATTACCTAAATTGTACTTTACCATGCTTAAGTGGGCTTAACCAAGGGATGGAGTAGATGAAAAGAGGTGAGGAAGAGGGAAATCCCAAAGGGATATTTTGATTTCTACAATGAAATAGCAGATTACTATGGCTTTACTTTAAAAAAGATAAGACTAAATGATAGCCAAGAAGCATGGGTATCATCTGAGAGCTTTGTAGAAATGCAGTATCTCAGATATCACCCCAGACCAAATTAATCAGAATGTGCATTTTAACAAGATCATATGATTCTTATGCATATTTAAGTCTGAGTAGCTTTTGTTAAGGTACCCCTCCTCTACAGTACTTACAAGTACTTTCTATTTTCATGGTATTTTGCTAGGTAGAGAATTCTACTCAGTTTAAAGCCTAATAACCCAGTGGTTGCATTTAGGTAAAAGGCTTTAAACTACAAAAACAAAGGGCTTCTATGTAATCTAAAGCATTATTATTTTTAAAGTTTATTATTTTGAGAGACACACACACACACACACACACACACACACACAGAGAGAGAGAGAGAGAGAGAGAGAGAGAGAGAGAGCAGGGGAGGGGCAGAGAGAGAGGGACACAGATAATACCAAATGGGCTCTGTGCTGTCAGTGCAGAGCCCAAGGCAGGGCTCTTTCTCAGAAACCATGAGATCATGACCTGAGCTGAAATCAAGATTCATATGCTTAACCAATTTAGCCACTCTAGCGTCCCTGATCTAAGGCCTTATTGAATAAAAGGGAAAATGTATGCACCAGAACCTGTATTTCCTCTAAAACTGAGCCATAGAAGTGACAATTACTCTACATATAAGTCAGTCAATTTCTTCAGTAATATAGAACAAAGTAATTTACATTTGTTGGATCTTGGTTTTAGCTTATTGTTAGAAATTCTGGGCATAAAAGTCATTATGCATAAGAGCTTGAATGGCTCTTATGGGTGATGTCAGTTTTTACAGACACATGTCTCCTAAGAATGAATATGCTATCTGCTCAGAGCGAGAGGGCATACTTCTGAAATCCTGGCTGCTTTGGGTGAAAGGAATGTTTGTGGTATGATTATGTTTATTCAGATTGCCTGAGGTCACTCTGCTAATTCTTTGTTTTAAACTTATGATAGAAAAGATGAATTTTAAGGAAGATCTTTGAATTATGCATATATGGGCTTGAGAATTAAGTATTTCATTATCATTGCCTGAAGACATTTGAAGAACTGTTGATATGTTGAAAGGGTCTTACAGTCACTAAATGCAAGACAATAGAGGGTGTATTAACTTAAATATTCTAGACAAATATTAGCAGATCAAATTATGTTACTGTGAGCCAGCTGAGAACTTGACATCTATTGATGCAATTTGTGGTTACATTAAATAGTTGGTTTTATTAATTAAGTGGGAACTTCATCCTTCCAAATTCCATCTCCTCTGTAGTGTATATCTTGCAAAGTTGGTACTTCAAGTGCCAAGGTGTTAGTCTTAATAGTACAATTTATTTATTATTTGTTTATTAATTAGATGTAGTCATTCTTTTTATTTAAAATATTTTGATAAATCTTTTACTGAAAAATACTCAGGCTGACTTTAGGAGTTTGTATTTATTTACATCAGCTCAAAATTGGATTTTTAAAATTATATTAAATATAATTTATTGTCAAATTGGTTTCCATACAATACCCAGTGCTCATCCCAACAGGTGCCCTCCTCCATGCCCATCACCCACTTTCCCCTCTCCCCCACCCCCCATCAACCCTCAGTTGTTCTCAGTATTATAGAGTTTCTTATGGTTTGCCTCCCTCCCTGTCTGTAATTTTTCCCCCCTTCCCCTCCCATATGGTTCTCTGTTAAGTTTCTCAGGATCCACATATGAGTGAAAACATATGATATCTGTCTTTCTCTGCCTGACTTATTTCACTTAGCATAATACCCTCCAGTTCCATCCACATTGCTACAAATGGCCAGATTTCATTCATTCTCATTGCCAAGTAGTATTCCATTGTGTATATAAACCATGTCTTCTTTATCCATTCTTCAGTTGATGGACATTTAGGTTCTTTGCATAATTTGGCTATTGTTGAAAGTGCAAATAAACATTGGGGTACAAGTGCCCCTATGCATCAGCACTCCCATATCCCTGGGAGTGCTATTGCTGGGTCATAGAGTAGATCTATTTTTAATTTTTTTGAGGAACCTCCACACTGTTTTCCAGAGTGGCTGCACCAGTTTGCATTCCCACCAATAGTGCAAGAGGGTTCCCATTTCTCCACATCCTCTCCAGCATCTATAGTCTCCTGATTTGTTCATTTTAGCCACTCTGACTGGCATGAGGTGGTATCTCACTGTGGTTTTGATTTGTATTTCCCTGATGAGGAGCGACGTTGAGCATCTTTTCATGTGTCTGTTGGCCATCTGGATGTCTTCTTTAGAAAGTGTCTTAATAGTGCAATTTAAACAATTTTCTCAACTGAAACCTATACTTCTAACTACTAAATGATTGAAAATTATATTTCAACGTATATTTTCTGGTTGTAAAGATAATGCATTTCATTATAGAAAAAATTAGAAATGGTAAGAAAAAATAAACAATTTTCTCAATACTTTGGTTTAATTTCCTTCAAGGAATATCAACTTTCTGCTAAAAATCTTTCTACTCGCCTAATCTCAATGAAATAAATTGGCAGTAGTTTTTGTAAAAAGCAGTATTTTCTAATACAAATACCATCCAGCTAAAGACCACCAGGAATATGTCTTTAATTGAACAAGTTTGCTTTATTACTTGATACAGTAAGAAAAGATGCACACTATGGAACCACTGGGTGTCTCAGTAAGAAGGCTGTTATGGACTGAATGTTTGTATCCCCCCACCAAATTCGTGTGTGGAAATCCTAACCCCCAACGTGATCATGATTGTATTTGAAGATGAAGTGTTCAGGAGGTAATTAGGGTTAGATGAAGTCATGAGGGTGGGATCTTCATGATGGGATTAGTGCCCTTATAAGAAGAGACACCAGAAAGCTTGCTGTCTCTCTCCACTATGTAAAGACACAGTAAGAAGGCAGCCATCTACAAGTCAGGAAGAGAGTTCTCAGTAGAAAGTAACCATGCTGACACCCTATTCTTAGACTTCTAGTCTCTAGAACCATAAATAAATAAATTTCTGTTGTTTAGGCTGTCCACTGCATGGTATTTTGTTATGGTAGCCTAAGCAGAATAATAGGGTGTTGGAAAGAATCTATTATATACGGTATTTTGGCTTTGGTTGAGTGATTTGAGGAGGGAATGTAAAAAGCAGGAGGTTTGCTCTACTTAGGATGCTGTCAGAAGGTGGAGATAATTCCATAATTGGTTTTCTCAATAAATGGATAGGTCAGACAAAAAGAGTAGATAAGGCTATAACTGGCAAAGAAGGAGCAATCATTTGAAATAACTAAGGGAGAGAGATGTTTGGTATTTTGTGGGTGGCACAGTGGCCTTGATTTTGTCTATGTTTAGACTGAATTATAAAGTGACATTGTTTTGTCTCACACTGTCATGGTCTCAGAGTGACCTTGTCTGATATTGGTATCATGTGAGATTTTTTTTTTTAATATTTTTTTAACGTTTTTTTATTTTTGAGACAGAGAGAGACAAAGCATGAACGGGGGAGGGTCAGAGAGAGGGAGACACAGAATCCGAAACAGGCTCCAGGCTCTGAGCTGTCAGCACAGAGCCTGACGCGGGGCTTGAACTCACGGACCGCGAGATCATGACCTGAGCCGAAGTCGGCCGCTTAACTGACTGAGCCACCCAGGCGCCCCATCATGTGAGATTTTTTTATGTCCAGCAGGGGAATACATGGCCTAGCTGTGAACACAGGGCCAGTTTCTTAACAACAAGCTTATTAGCTGTATATGCCAACCAGTTCCCAGATTCTGATTCCCAGTTTCTTCTTTTTTACTAAGTATAAAGTTGGTTTCTAGATGTTTTAGAAGAATTATATTTTCTAATAATAAAAGATGTAAAAATCCTCAACAAAATATTAGCAAATTGAATCTAACAATAGAGGGAAAAAATCATTCACCTTGATCAAGCAGTATTTATTCCAGGTATGCAAGGGTGGTTCAATACTCTCAAATCACTCAATGTGATACATCACATTAATACAAGCATAAAAACTATATGATCATTTCAATAGATGGTAAAAGCATTTGAAAAAGTACAATATCCATTCATGATAAAAACCCTCAACAAAGTAGGTTTAAAGGAAACATACTTCAATGTAATAAAGACCATCTATAAAAAACCTACAACTACCATCATACTCAATGGTGAATAATTGAGAGCTTTCCCCTAAGATGAGGAACAAGAAAGACAAAGGTGTCCACTCTCACCACTTTTTTCAACATAATACTGGAAGTCCTAACCATAGCCAAAGGCACCTAATTGGTAAGGAAAAGTAAAACTGTCACTATTTGCAGATGACATGATAATATATATAAAAAACCCAAAAGACTCCACCAAAAAACTACTATTATTGACAAGTGAATTCAATAAGGTCACAGGATACAAAATCAATGTATAGACATATGTTGCACTTTTATACACTAATAATAAAGGAACATAAAGAGAAATTATGAAGGCAGTCCTATTTATGATTATACCAAAAATAACAAAATACCTAGAAATAAACTTAACCGAAGAGGTGAAAGTTCTGTATTCTAAATGTGAAACCTGAAACCATAAATATCCTAGAAGAGAGCACAGGCAGTAATTTCTCAGATATCAGCTATAGCAACACTTTTCTAGATATGTTTCCTGAGGCAAGGGAAACAAAAGCAAAAATAAACTATTTGGTAGTAAAAAAAAAAAAAAAAGCTTCTGTACAGCAGAGGAAACAATCAATAAAACTAAAAGATAACCTTCTGAATGGGAGAAGATATTTTCTTTAAAAAAATTTTTTTTAATGTTTACTTTTGAGAGAGAGAGACAGAGAGTGAGTGGGGGAGGGACAGAAAGAGGGAGACACAGAATCTGAAGCAGGCTCCAGACTCTGATCTGTCAGCACAGAGCCCGACATGGGGCTCAAACTCATGAACAGCAAGATCATGACCTGAGCTGAAGTCAGACGCTCAACTGATTGAGCCAGCCAGGCACCCCAAGGGAGAAGATATTTTCAAATGACATAGCCAATAAAGGTTTAGTATCCAAAATATATAAAAAAACTTATACAACTTAACACACAAACCCCAAAAAATACAATTAAAAAAAGGGCAGAAGACATGAACTGAATTTCTCCAAAAAAGACATCCAGATGGCCAACACACACATGAAAAGATTCTCAACATCACTCATCATGAGGGAAATGAAAATCAAAGCCCCATCAGGGAGATGAAAATCAAAGCTACAATGAGGTATCACCTCAAGTCTGTCAGAATAGCTAAAACCAAAACCACAAGAAACAATAGGCGTTGGTGAGGATGTTGAGAAAAAGGAACCCTCATGCACTGTTGGTAGGAATGCAAAGTGGTGCAGCCATTGGGGAAGACAGTATAGAGGTTCCTCAAAAAATTAAAAATAGAGCTACCCTATGATCCAGTAATCACACTACTGGGTATTTACCCAAAGTATACAACAACATTAATTCAAAAGGATATATGCACCCTTTTGTTTATTGCAGCATTATTTACTATAGCTAAACTATGGAAGCAGTCCAAGTGTCCATGTATTGATGAATGGATAAAGAAGATGTGGTATGTATATATATATATATATATATATATATATATATATATATACACACACACACACACACACACACACACACACACACAATGGAATTATTCGGCCACCAAAAAGAATGAAATCTTCTCGTTTGCAACAACATGGATAGAGCTAGAGAGTATAATGCTAAGCAAAATAAGTCAGTCAGAGCAGGAGAAATACCATATGATTTTATTCATATGTGGAATTTAAGAAACCAAACGAACAAGCAAAGACAAGACAGAGAGAGAGAGAGAGAGAGCGAGAGAGAAACTTAGAACAGATTCTTAACTATAGAGAACAAATGGATGGTCACCAGAGGGGAGGTGGGTGGGGGGATGAGTGAAATAGTTGACAGGGATTAAAGAGTATACTTAGCATGGGGCACCTGGGTGGCTCAGTTGGTTAAGTGTCCGACTTTGGCTCAGGTCATGATCTCACAGTTTGTGAGTTCAAGCCCTGCTTTGGGCTCTCTGCTGACAGTTCAGAGCCTGGAGCCTGTTTCAGATTCTGTGTCTCCTTCTCTCTCTCTGCCCCTCCCCAGCTCGTGCTCTGTCTCTCTCTCTTTCTTTCTCAAAAACAAATAAACATTAAAAAAAAGAGTATACTTAGCATGATTAGCACTGATAATGTATAGAATTGTTGAATCACTATGTTGTATACCAGAAAATAATAAGCACTGTATACGAAAAAAGAAAAAACTTAATAAAATTAAAAAATAAAAAATGATACATTTGCAAAAAAAGAGAGAAAGACCAGGATATAGATCAACTTCCATTTATAGGAAAAATTAAAATATAGAACCATTAAGCATTCTCTTTAGTCCTGAAATTATACTTCTTCAGACACACTGTCATCATAGGGAAGCATGAAGGAAGACTGGCTAAATTTAAAGCATGCTAAATAATTAAATAACAAAGCAAAGTTAAAAAAAAAAAGGTGCCATTCCAGTGAGGGACATAAGTTACACATACATTTTAACATGAATATCTTTTTAAAGCTAATAATATATAGTCATATTTACTTGCTTTATTTATTCATCCACCCCTTCAACAAATATTTAATGAGTACCAATTTAAGTGTCCAGCACTGTTCTAAATGCTAAGGATGTAACCGTGAATAAAAAAAGGGCCTATATTCTGGAGGCTTATATTCTGGAGGGATATATATATATATATATATATATATATATATATATATATATATGTGTGTTTGTGTATAGACATTTTATGTATACTTTATATATACATTATACATATATAATTTATATATATACAATTTATCTGGTGTCTTGGGAAAAATATAAAGCAGCTTGGCCTACAGAGGGAGAGAGGGTGAAATAGGTATGATTTGAGGTTGGATAGTCAGCCAGGACCTCTTTAATAATGTGGCATTTGAGCAGAGACTTGTGGATTTATGGGAAAATCAGGAATGTATTATGTTAATTTCTATGTAGGATCAGAGTATCCAAGGAAGAATCCACAGTCTATAGGGAAGCAGACATTTAAACTGAGAATTCCAACATAATTAGATAAGTGTTATAAGCAGGCCATACATAATTAAATGCCAGATATTCACAGCTTGTACTCAATAAAAATTTATTGAATGAATACATAAATAAATGAATATTAGAAACAGTGAATAAAATAGCAGCCCAGAGGAAGGGAGGAAATATTTTTGAGTAGGATGGCAGTTTTCAAATTGAGTTCCGCACACCCTGGGAGTTCCATGAGTCCCCTTCATGGGCAGCTGGGAGGTGATGGGGAGAAGTGAAGATAGATCAAGAGGGGCTCTGGGCCCTCTCCCTGTATTTCAACAGACATTTTATCTGCTTTACCTATTGGGTGCCCATGAAAGATTATGTCTGAGTAAAGAGCACTGCAACTTGTAAACATTTGAAAATCTCTGGGCTGGCAAGTCAGTAAATACTTTCTCAGAACATTGAAAGGGGATAGAATTTGAGTGAAAACTGCCAGAGGAGATTTAACCAAAGCAGAACCTAAAAAGAGCAAGGCTTTAGGAAGGATGGGAGCAGAAAAGAGTTAAACTGCACTTTGTTTACTTGTCTAAAACCTCACAAACCCAACAAGCCCTGACCACAATTTAGGGTTAGAAGAGGCTCGGTGAGCTTAAGGTTACCTTGCTTTCCTGCCATAACCCATTAAGATTTCTATTGGGGTTGCAGAGAATGTAAATTATTGAAGGCCTGTAAACATTCCTTCCATAACTTTTCATTTTATTTTATTTTTTTATAGTTAACTGATCTTTTCAATTTTTTTATTTGGAAATTTTATTCTTTTTATTGCAGAATTCTGGTAAAGAAAAGAACATGGAAGCTGATCCTCATTTAAACCTTTGGTCATAAGAGTACGCTGTAAGTCAGTGGCTTACAACCTCAGTGGCCTTTAAATCACCTGGGGAGCTTTGGTACCTACTAATGCCTGCATCCTACCTCCCAGAGGTTCAGGCTTAATTGGTCTAGGGGACAGCTTGGGCATCAGTAGCTTTTTGAACTCCTCAGGTGATTCCAACATGTTGATGCACTCTATCCTATAAAAGTTTTACAGACAAAATAGAAGGCAGGATAATACATCAGAATTATGAAGTAAAAATGGGATCCTATATAATTTCTACACATTCTAAAAATTTTATCACTGTTAAGACATTAATCATTCAGTATTATTAATGGGATAGAAATTCATACTTTTGTAGGGACAGAGAATCTAATTTAATTTAATTCCAGCATAGTTAACATATAGAGTTATATTACTTTCAGGTGTATAATATAGTGATCCAACAGTTCCATACATTACTCAGTGCTCATCAAGACAAGTGCACTCCTGATGCCCTTCACCTATTTTGCCTACACATATATATCACATCTTTTTTTTTCATCTTTTTCCTTCTTTTTTTTATCATATGAAATTTATTGTCAAATTGGTTTCCATACAACACCCAGTGCTCATCCCAAAAGATGCCCTCTTCAATACCCATCGCCTACTCTCCCCTCCCTCCCACCCCCCATCAACCCTCAGTTTGTTCTCAGTTTTTAAGAGTCTCTTATGCTTTGCCTCTCTCTCCCACTCTAACCTCTTTTTTTTTTCTTTTGTTTTCCTTCCCCTCCCCCATGGTTTTCTGTTAAGTTTCTCAGGATCCACATAAGAGTGAAACCATATGGTATCTGTCTTTCTCTGTATGGCTTATTTCACTTAGCATCACACTCTCCAGTTCCATCCATGTTGCTACAAAGGGCCATATTTCATTCTTTCTCATTGTCACGTAGTACTCCATTGTGTATATAAACCACAATTTCTTTATCCATTCATCAGTTGATGGACATTTAGGTATTTTCCACAATGTGGCTATTGTTGAGAGTGCTGCTATAAACATTGGGGTACAAGTGCCCTATGCATCAGTACTCCTGTATCCCTTGGGTAAATTCCTAGCAGTGCTAATGCTGGGTCATAGGGTAGGTCTATTTTTAATTTTTTGAGGAACCTCCACACTGTTTTCCAGAGTGGCTGCACCAATTTGCATTCCCACCAACAGTGCAAAGGGTTCCCATTTCTCCACATCCTCTCCAGCATCTATAGTCTCCTGATTTGTTCATTTTGGCCACTCTGACTGGCGTGAGGTGATATCTGAGTATGGTTTTGATTTGTATTTCCCTGATGAGGAGCGACGTTGAGCGTCTTTTCATGTACCTCTTGGCCATCTAGATGTCTTCTTTAGAGAAGTGTCTATGCATGTTTTCTGCCCATTTCTTCACTGGGTTATTTGTTTTTCGGGTGTGGAGTTTGGTGAGCTCTTTATAGATTTTGGATACTAGCCCTTTGTCTGATATGTCATTTACAAATATCTTTCCCATTCCATTGGCTGCCTTTTAGTTTTGTTGGTTGTTTCCTTTGCTGTGCAGAAGCTTTTTATCTTCATAAGGTCCCAGTAGTTAATTTTTTCTTTTAATTCCCTTGCCTTTGGGGATGTGTCGAGTAAGAAATTGCTACGGCTGAGATCAGAGAGGTCTTTTCCTGCTTTCTCCTCTAAGGTTTTGATGGTTTCCTGTCTCACATTCAGGTCCTTTATCCATTTTGAGTTTATTTTTGTGAATGGTGTGAGAAAGTGGTCTAGTTTCAACCTTCTGCATGTTGCTGTCCAGTTCTCCCAGCACCATTTGTTAAAGAGACTGCCTTTTTTCCATTGGATGTTCTTTCCTGCTTTGTCAAAGATGAGTTGGCCATACGTTTGTGGGTCTAGTTCTGGGGTTTCTATTCTATTCTATTGGTCTATGTGTCTGTTTTTGTGCCAATACCATGCTGTCTTGATGATTACAGCTTTGTAGTAGAGGCTAAAAGAAATTTATGAAAAGCCCACAGCTAACATCATCCTCAATGGGGAAAAACTGAGAGCTTTTTCCCTGAGATCAGGAACACGACAGGGATGTCCACTCTCACCGCTGTTGTTTAACATAGTGTTAGAAGTTCTAGCATCAGCAATCAGACAACAAAAAGAAATCAAAGGCATCCAAATTGGCAAAGATGAAGTTAAGCTTTCACTTTTTGCAGATGACATGATATTATACATGGAAAATCTGATAGACTCCACCAGAAGTCTGCTAGAACTGATACATGAATTCAGCAAAGTTGCAGGATACAAAATCAATGTACAGAAATCAGTTGCATTCTTATACACTAATAATGAAGCAACAGAAAGACAAAAAAAGAAACTGATCCCATTCACAATTGCACCAAGAAGCATAAAATACCTAGGAATAAATCTAACCAAAGATGTAAAAGATCTGTATGCTGAAAACTATAGAAAGCTTATGAAGGAAATTGAAGAAGATATAAAGAAATGGAAAAATTTTCTGTGCTCATGGATTGGAAGAATAAATATTGTCAAAATGTCAATACTACCCAAAGCTATCTACACATTCAATGCAATCCCAGACAATTAACATTTTTTAATGATTCGTTTTATTTCTTGACCTCGTGAGAAATAATACGGGTGCATAAATATGCATAAAGCATAAAGGTGTAGCATAATGGGTTATTATAAAATAGAGATGTGTGTAACCACCAACCAGATCAAGAAATAAAACATTATTAATTCTAAATTAAGGCTATTATGAATAATGGCTGGGTTTTTTTTCATGCATCCTATATATCCATTTCTGTTGAAGACACACATACATTATGACCTATCAGTTCTGCTTCTAGGATCATAATGTATCTGCATCCTCAATTTTAGTAGATCATGATTAATTTTCCAAATTGGTTGTATCAGTTTGCACTCTCACTCGTTATATATGAGATTTCCCATGAGCAGTTTTCCCTTTAGGGTTATTATTTTTTGCATACTATTTAAGAAATCTCTTCCTACTCTGAAAATGTTTGCTGGAATTAATTTCTAAAACCTTTATTGTTTTGCTTATCACCTGGTTTCGTTTTTGTATATGGTATAGTACAAGATCAGATTTCTTCTTTTCCATATGAACATTCAGTCTCAACACCAGTAGTGAAGATTGTGCTTTCCTCAGTGCTTTGCAATACTACCTTTTGCATAAGTTAAATCTCTTTACCTGGGTCTCTTATGATCTGTTTATCTCTTCTGACAATAATACACTGACAGATACAGCTTCAGTAATGGTAAAATAAGTCTTAACTTCCTGGCTTTCTTCTCCAAAAATTCATTAGTTTTCTGGTCATGATGGAGTAACAGAGAAAAAGAGAGAGGGGGGGAAAGGGAGAAGGAGAGAGGGAAGGAAGGAAGGAAGGAAGGAAGGAAGGAAGGAAGGAGATAGAGGGAGAAAGGGAGGGAGGAGAAAGGGAGAGGAAGGAAGGAAGGAAGGAAGGAAGGAAGGAAGGAAGGAGAGGTTGGGAAAGAGGGAAGGAGGGAGGGAGGAAACATGGAAGGAAGGGAGGGAGGAATAGATTCCCTCATAACTAACTCTGCCATCTCCATCCCATTATCAGAAATGCTCTAAAAAGATTTATGAAGGTAGACATTGTTAGTTTATGTAGTACTACTTCTGAAATCTTGAGTTCAGCACTTGTTAATTTTAGAATCTAAAAAATTCAACTCAACCCAGTAGTATTTGTTGAACATCTACTATGTACCCAACCTTGTAGTAGGTTGTGAAGGGTTGAGAAGACAAAGTCTAAATCAAAATCAAAATATTCAGAACTTATTTATTCATTATTTTTATTTTTAAGCTTTGAACTATGAGGATTAAAAAGAGCACTGAATTTCAGATTTTACTATAATTTCTCCAGAAAAGACAACTAAATTCCTTTAAATACCTTAGGTCTAACAGAAGTTAACCCTTAATCCAATCGGGAATTTAAAACAAAAAACCTGAACAAATACAAAAAGGAAAACAAAAGATCTGTCCCAACAAACCACTGAAAATATTTAAAGAATACAGGAGTCATGTACGTTGTCCAACACTGAAAATGGATCACCACTGTTTGTCAAAGCTGAAGCATTAAATCAATCACACAACTTTTGGTGGATATCTCAGTCATTCTTAGGACTGATTCTAACAGGCATAATTATCTATACTTAATCTTTTTAAATCTTTAGAAAATTTTTCTTTAAAAATAAATGTATCCCAGAATATTGATGTAGAAAGCAGATGGAAGTAAAGCTCCTCTGATTGATCAGTAAGACCTCCCCTCCAATCTGCCCCATCCTCTCTCTACCAGAACCTATAGCCTCTGAGTCATCTCCAGCACACCCTTGGGATCCATGGATACCTAAAATGGATTACTAAAAGTGAATATTTTGCATCAGTAATGATTATCTAAACTACTAAAATAAAAACTAACCTTGATTTATAAAATTGAGTTGGTTCTTCTATTTTGCTTCTAAATTGGTGCTGAGAACAGCACATGACTCCTAGTTCTACAGTAGAACTAGAAACTAGAGAAAATAAGGAAATCAAGACGGTCCACTTGGGAAGACTTTTGTCTCTCTGCCTATTTCTTACTCTAAGGAGCATCTATAGTCAGTCATCCTAAATCCCTGGTTAGAGTAGTCTATAAAACCATATCAGACAGAATAGAACTTCGTATCATTACATAACTCACATGTCACAAGGCAGACAGGAACTAAACTTTATATGGTCTTTCTTTACAGAATAAGAAAATTTCTGACCCTATCCCCCTGATTTCAGGGCTAATGATTTGATAGAGTGTAACTAAACCTAGGACAGCATGAAGAAGACCTTTACAAGGAGGCATTTCCTCTATATTCAGAACATATAACCTGCATCCAGGCATAAAACCTGTTGGATAAGTTCTCCAAAGGAAGAGTAATCTTATTCTGGTTTCTCTCATCTCCCAATTTAAGGTAGGCCCCTCATCATTCCCTGGACCTCTTCCTAAACCAGGGTGGTGGTGAAACTGAGAAAGCATTAACAAATATGTGTAGGAAGGGTAAAAACAAGTGAAGAAAAATAGAAGAAGATATTGCAACAAGGAACTGAAAAGGGCAAAGAATCAAGCAAGGCAGCTTGCTCACCTTCTGACATGTAGTGACTTCTCTTTTCTATGTGGTGCCTCATTCTCCCTTCATCCAGGTGGTGGCACTGGTGCTCTTTCTGCCTTATTTTGTGGGGCAGCATTCAGCTTGTCTCCCTAAAATAGGAGGAACTCTTAAGAGGTAAATTGAAGAGAGGAGGAACACTTGGCTGCCTATTATTGGGTCTATTAAAACAAAGCTTCCTGGAAGACCATTCCTTTGCAATACGTTGCCTTAACAAGGATGTAATAATATGTGAGCAAGAAAAGAAAAAAAGAAAGGAATTGGAACTATAAATGGAATGTAGCCTATGGATGGAGCACTCAGGGATGGAGCTGGGAGAGCTACTCTAGTTTTTTAAGGCAGTCTTAAAAATGATTGGATTAGATAGTTTATATCCTAAATTATGTATATTGTAGCCACAAACACATAAGTCAGTTTCTGTCATTCTCAAAAACTATATAAACTTCCCCATTCTGTTACTTTACATGGTGCCCAATTTTATGGACAGGACGAAAAAAAAAGCATAAAGATAGGCAAGGTCACATAGCAAGTTGGTGATAAAGTTCTCTGGAGACCTGTACTGTGTGAGCAAAGACACTAGATGATAAAGACACAGCTGCATGACCATGCTAGACTCTCACTTGGAAGTTTTCCTCGTTAAGATAAGAAATTCTCTGACTATATCATAGGTGCTTTTGGACACATGCCTTGCAAATAAGCATTTTTATTTTTCTATGTGTTTCTAAAACATAAGACCCAAATATGGAAATGGATCTAAATTACAAGGAGACCACCTCAGGCTGTCAAGTGGTCCTGGAACAATGAGCACTAGTCTTGTTTATCAACCAAATATATTATTACATCATGGCCTATAAATAAAATAAATAGCATTTCTGAATATTTCTATTTGGGGATTCCTCAGTAAAGCTACAGAGAAAGGATTTCAAATGGGAACTATAGCAAAACATACCAAAACATTGGTGGTGGAGACATTGGTTTCTACTTCTTCCCTGGTCTCTATCAGATTATGCAATTTGTGTAAGCCACTTAACTTTTCTGTACCCCCAATTTCCTTCTCTGTAAAACAAATAACTTCAACTGGATTAACCTAGCCATAATGCTTTTGAAACTCTCTTTGTGAGTAAATGTTCCTCCACCTGAAATTGCTTCTAGCCAGAGTTGCTTCCTCAAAACAATTTATCCTAAAACTAAAATCTGTATGGAAAAACACCAGGTTAGTTAGAAGTACCTGCCCACCTTGACTTTCTCTGTGGCTTTTCTCCATAGTATTTCAAGGCCACTGTAACACACTGTTGCAGTATGTAAAACCTAATCATTGACCAGCAATGTCCATGGAGCTGTTATATTTCACAGTGCATCTTCCTTAAATACTCACCATTTCCATGACTATCCAGAACTCTATTGTTAGCTCCTAGTTTTTGCAGACAAAGAGAAAACAGGGTTAGAATAGACTGGGAATGAATGTCAGTCCCATGAATGAATGTCATGCAAGGTCCTACCACCCAACTCAGGTAAGAATGATAAGAACTCACAGGGAAAGTGAAGGTACATGTTTCATTGGTAGCAAAAGTGTTTTGTTTTGTTTTGTTTTGCCATATATTCATTAGTCTTGGATAGTACAATGCTAAGCTAACACAAGCTGTACTTTGTATGTGGTTGTGTTTTCTTTATAGGAGAAATTTTTGTGTCTGTAGAGGTTTTGAGTTGATCACAAAACAGTATTCATCCTAAAAAAGGGAGCATACATATCTCAGAGTTTTATCCTGGGTAATTGACATCATCCTGTTCATAGTGGCATAATATATTTGCCCCCTGCCACTTGGCTTTGTGCTCTCAGGAACCATGAGGTCCCTGACTAATGTTGATTAATGTGCATCCTGCCTAATTTATTTTTTATTTAATGAGAAGATCGGCAGGCAAAATATATAATTCTGTTCTGACTTTCAGAAGTCCACATTTAGCCAAAGGATTTGATCCAAATATGGTTGGATACTGATATATCTGAAAAGCAGACCATTCACATGAGCACAAGTGACTCAAGATATGTTGTTAATGGGGCGCCTGGGTGGCGCAGTCGGTTAAGCGTCCGACTTCAGCCAGGTCACGATCTCGCGGTCCGTGAGTTCGAGCCCCGCGTTGGGCTCTGGGCTGATGGCTCGGAGCCTGGAGCCTGTTTCCGATTCTGTGTCTCCCTCTCTCTCTGCCCCTCCCCCGTTCATGCTCTGTCTCTCTCTGTCCCAAAAATAAAAAAAAAACGTTGAAAAAAAATTAAAAAAAAAAAAAAAGATATGTTGTTAATGACTATCTGATAAGAATTGTAAGGCACCTCTTTCTTGCAGACACTATACTAAAAAGATATTTGACAGAATCTAAAAATTGCACTGATAAAGTAAAACTAAAGGGATATGTAAACTGTTATTGCTTGGATAATGGGTTCATTCCAGGTTTCTCAGAATTCACATACTAACACTGCCACATTCAACTTCCTGATTGGGTCCTTTTTTCTATTTTGCAAAATAAACCATTTTCCATTAAGATGAAAAGTTATGTCTAAAAAATGTTACAACTAGTGTCAGAGAAATTATTGTCTGTGCTCTCTTCTAGGATTTTTATAGTTTCTCACATTTAACTCCTTAATCCATTTTGAATTTATTTTTGTGTATGGTGTAAGAAAGTGGTCTTGTTTCAGTCTTTTGCATGTAGCTCTCCAGTTTTCCCAACACTGTTTGTTGAAGAGACTGTCATTTTCCCATTGCATATTCTTGCCTCCTTTGTCCAAGATTAATTGACCACATAATAGCGGGTTTAATTCTGGGCTTTCTGTTCTGTTCCATTGATCTATGTATGTGTCTGTTTTGGCTAAAATTAAAAACTCAAGAAAGAACAGGTGTTTGTGAGGCTATGGAGAAGAGGAACCCTCGTACATTGCCGGTAGGAATGCAAACTGGTGCAGCCACTGGGAAAGACGGTATGGAGGTTCCTCAAAAAATTAAAAAATAAAACTACCCTATGACCCAGTAATGAGACTACTGAGTATTTACCCAAAGAATACAAAAACACGAATTTGAAAGGATATATACCTCCCTATGTTTATTGTAGCATTATTTACAATAGCCAAACTACAGAAACAGCCCAAGTATCCATCGATAGAAGAACGAAGAAAGAAGATGTGATATCAGCAAAGGAAACAATCAACAAAACTAAAAGGCAACCAACAGAATGGGAAAAGATATTTGCAAATGACATATCAGACAAAGGGCTAGTATCCAAAATCTATAAAGAGCTCACCAAACTTCACACCCAAAAAACAAATAACCCAGTGAAGAAATGGGCAGAAAACATGCATAGACACTTCTCTAAAGAAGACATCTAGATGGCCAAGAGGTACATGAAAAGACGCTCAACGTCGCTCCTCATCAGGGAAATACAAATCAAAACCACACTCAGATATCACCTCACGCCAGTCAGAGTGGCCAAAATGAACAAATCAGGAGACTATAGATGCTGGAGAGGATGTGGAGAAATGGGAACCCTTTGCACTGTTGGTGGGAATGCAAATTGGTGCAGCCACTCTGGAAAACAGTGTGGAGGTTCCTCAAAAAATTAAAAATAGACCTACCCTATGACCCAGCAGTAGCACTGCTAGGAATTTACCCAAGGGATACAGGAGTACTGATGCATAGGGCACTTGTACCCCAATGTTTATAGCAGCACTCTCAACAATAGCCACATTGTGGAAAATACCTAAATGTCCATCAACTGATGAATGGATAAAGAAATTGTGGTTTATATACACAATGGAGTACTACGTGACAATGAGAAAGAATGAAATATGGCCCTTTGTAGCAACATGGATGGAACTGGAGAGTGTGATGCTAAGTGAAATAAGCCATACAGAGAAAGACAGATACCATATGTTTTCACTCTTATGTGGATCCTGAGAAACTTAACAGAAAACCATGGGGGAGGGGAAGGGGGAAAAAAAAGAGGTTAGAGTGGAAGAGAACCAAAGCATAAGAGACTCTTAAAAACTGAGAACAAACTGAGGGTTGATGGGGGGTGGGAGGGAGGGGAGGGTGGGTGATGGGTATTGAGGAGGACACCTTTTGTGATGAGCACTGGGTGTTGTATGGAAACCAATTTGACAATAAACTTCATATATTGAAAAAAAAATGTTAATTGTCCCAGCATCCAGTTTATACCATTCTTATATAAGCACAAAGATAAATACTTTGTCAAATGTTTTGCTTAAGTCTAGATACATAACATATATACATAGTATCCTGATCTCCTTAGTAATTTTGTCAAAAATGGAAATATTTCCTCAACATGCGTTGCTCTTAATGAACCGCAGAATAGAACCACATGAGGCAGTATATTGTCACATAAAGAACATAAAAATGGAAGTCAAAATGCTGCTACATCAGTTTGGTTAGCTGGAACACCTTGGAAAATCAGTTGGTTACCTTCCTCTTTTCTGAAAAGAGATCTTGAAATAGATGATCACTCGGGTCTTCTCTGGCTCTAAATATTTTAAGGTTTAGTAACTGCATGAATAAAGAATCTCTAAAATATCTTGAATTCCTGTTCTAAAAGGCTTCCATGATATTGAATCAATAACCAATTGGCATAATACAAAGGCACATCACAAGTCATGCATTCCAAATTATATTCAGTAATAACTAGTTAAAAAACTAGAAAATTTGTGGCTAGAACCTGTAAAATCTTTAAGCAAAATTTGTTGAGCAGTGTCAATGTATATACAGTTCATGCTGGTGTTAAAAGGTGGCTTACAAATTCAGAGCAGGAGAGAACTAGCCTAAAAATTATTCTACTTTTGCTTGAGGGTCCTCAGCACAGTCCATGCTATTTCCAGAAGGCAAGGTCTAGCCACCTACCTCTCAAGTCTTGATTCCTGGAAATATTATCTAAAGGCCATAATTCATTCATTCAATCTGCAAGTGTCTATTCAATTCCTATTATATGTTGGCACTGTGGATAATTCAAAGATGGAGGAAATATTATTCTTGCCCTCAAGTTACTCATAATCTGCTTATTATTTTGAACAAATGTTATCCAACTTTGATTAACATGAAACTTGAAAAAAAGCTCTTGACAGACATTGATTTATTAATTGATGTAACAGGAAAATAATTATCAGCAGAAAGTTGATAGAATTATTTGACAAATTAAAAAATAAAGTAGTAATAATTACCAAGCATATCCTGCATTAGAAAGTGGTTCAAATAATGTCAGAAAATGCTTATGCTATAATGTTATGTTTAAAAGGGTGAAGAAAACTTGAGTATGCAGCATGATCTCAACTATGGAACACAACAAAAGAAAAGCACATTTAAAAGTGAATAGTGGTTATCTCACATTAAATTTAATTACACCAAGGGACATATTTCCTTTATAATCAGAAAAATATATGCATTTATTTAAAAAAAATGAGTAGTGTAAACTTTTTAAAAATAGAGTAAAAACCCTAAATCTGTACTAGTTTACTTGGAATTAATCCTACTGAATTAGAACAGTGAAGAACAGAAATATACAGCACTTATAATTAAAGGCCATACTAGAGTTTATTTAAAAAATAAAAAATAAAAAAACCCCACAACCTGCAGCAGAGAGATTGGAGTATCAGAGAATAGGAGGAAAGGAAATGTGACTCTATGATTGGGAAGGGATTTTGCGGAAAACAACTTGCCAATTTTTCCAGTAATAATATTATTGTTTGCCTGATAATCATACTGTGTCTGCCAATGACATTGTTCTCCAGTGACAGTGAAAGATAAAAAGGAGATATGTGACATGTTGCTACGTGGGGAAACATTTTCCCTTGCAACAGGAAGAACAGAGAATCTTACCTCCCTAAGCCTTCAGAATCCTTACTCATGTCTCTGAGGAGTAACAGAGTTTTAATTTAATTTTTAGTTTTATGGGTGTTTTGGTTAGTCTTATTTATTTTATATATTTATTGAGGTTTAACTAATGTACAATGACATACACAATTATTACGTATTCAATTTTGAGTTTTGATGACTGTAATAAGACATAGATGGAACAAGAAAGTTCCCTCATGCCCTCTTTCCCATCAATCAATGCCCCTGACCTCCTCCTCAACCACTTTCTGATTGCTATCACTACAGATTAGTTTTGCCTGCTTTTGGATTTCTTAAAAATGGAATCAGACAGTGGATACACACTAACAGAGCATTGAAACTCCTACTCAAACAAGAATCCTGGATGTTATCAAGCTGTTCATACAAACAGGTAAGGAACTCACTACAAAAGCAACCAAAATCAGCTTAAAGTTGCCTTTTCCTTTTTGTTCAGTTTTCCTAGATGGGAACCTCTGAACCTCAAGGTACCACTTTCAGGATGGTGGAAACTGACCATGAAATCAAAAGACTTGGGCTCCATTCCTGTTAATTCCACACACTAGCTTCACAGTTTTAAGTCATTTGTTTCATTTGTTCTCTTTAGTTTCTTACTCTCTAAAATGAATATAACTCCAATAGCCCCTATGTACATAAACAGTAGGATTAAGTTTTCTTTCAAGGCTTATTTCCCTCTAAAAAGGTGGGAGTGGTGGTAAGCATGTTTGGTCTTAGGTACACTCCTGCACTGGCCCACAGTCATTCCTTAGACCACTGTTCCACTTTCTACTGGTCAACTACCACACCTCATAACTGACTTCTCCAGGATATTGCCACAACCCTGCACAATTTTGCCCCAAGTATAGACCCAGTACTCTTTAATTCCTTCAAAGAATAGTCAAGACAAGGCTGCAATATTTAACAGAACTTTACTGAAGGCTTGGAGATAACAGAAGTTCAGCACAGATTATCTTAGAATCAGGACAGATTCAGATTCTGTGGGGAATGAAATTGACATAATTTTGGGGTTTCCTATAAGAAAAATAATACAAAAATATTTTGCTTTGCAAGTTTGAAAACCTATGAGCATGTATACACATTGCCAGGGCTCCTATTAAGACCTCTGAAGAGGCCCTGCAAAGTGAAAAACCCTGATCATTAAGCTTCTTTCTCTTCATGGTGAATTCACCTTTGCTTATAACCGCTCCCAGCAGTTCCCACACCCAAACTGATTACTGCATAACTCCTGCCAAGCTTCCATGAGATGTGAATCCAGTTCAAATCTTATCAGTGGGCATATTGGAGAATCATCACCACAGGCTCTATTTTCTTTCCCAGGATGCATCATGATAGGAAGATCCATTTCCGTCAAGGAAATGCTAATCCCTATCTCCAAGATGTGGCCTGGACCACTTGTCATGGACATGGCAATCACAGTGATTCATAGTATATGTGTCAAAGCCTGAAGCATACAGTATTAAAGCCCTTTATGACACCAGGTTTAAGAAATCACTGATTTCGCTGGTGTACTTCACAGTCAGGTCTGATGCATTTCTCAATCTGTTGTTTAGATGATGTGAAAGAGAAGGTCAACCTTGCTTGTTCCTCTTGACCATCAGCCAACTGACCCTTTTCTATGAGCCAGTCAGTGTTTAGGCAAGGATATAGACACATTTACCAAGAACAAAAAGTATTTTCCAGCAAAAGGGAACTTAAAACAAATTTTAAAAATTGTCCAAATCTTTGGTGTCATGCTCTTGTTAATAGACTAATTTTACATTAGGAAACCAAATTCTTAACATTTCAATCTAACAGGTTTTCTAAGAATTGCCTATAAGGTACTGCCTTATAACTGCTTGACAACAACAATCTCTCCTGGAACAAAAGGAGAACTTACCCTAAAGATAAAATCCATTTTCTCTTGAAATGCACTGGCTGCTTTAAATGTCCTAAAAGACAGTTCTCTAGCCTCAAAAGAAGCTAGTTCTTTAGCTTCAAACTTCCCAAGGGCACCCTCACACTTTGTATAACAACACTCTACCTACTTCACAAGGTTGGGTGAAGATTATTTTTATTTTTATTTA
Source organism: Panthera uncia (assembly GCF_023721935.1). Lineage (NCBI taxonomy): Eukaryota > Metazoa > Chordata > Mammalia > Carnivora > Felidae > Panthera > Panthera uncia. The sequence continues at coordinate 126,561,073 of NW_026057577.1, read as the reverse complement.
TTTTTTGGTGAAGATTAATTTAATCAGTGTCTGTGAAAGTGCTTTGTAGCCTTTAAAGACTATAAAGACATAAGCTATGCTACTATTAGAGAATTGTAGCCAAAGTTTCTTCAGTTTAAATTATTGGACTATTGACAATGTTGTATTACTTGTGTCAGTGGCCTTAGGAAGGGCAAATTAACATCCACAAATGATGGAAAACCAAAACTTCAACTAACCCCTTTACTTTTTTGGTCCACCAAAAGCTGGTGAAACAGCCCAACAGCCAGAAGTAAAGGGCACAAGTCAACCTAAAATCAACAATCTAAACTTGGTGGCGTCAGCCAAACAATTAAATAAGTAAAGCAAGACTTTTTAACATGTAAATATATTCAAGGTAAATATCATCTCTTGAAAAAGCACAATTAATTATACCTAGATAATACTTGAAATAGTTTCTGCATAAAAGTTGGGTATAAATAAGTCAAAATCTTTAAAATTGTAATTAGTTTACAATGCTGGCATTAGTCTCAGACCTTAGTATAAGGAGGCATAACTATATTTACTGTGTGCCCACAATATGCAGAGCAGTTCAGCAATTTAAAAACATGTCTCTTGTTGTGTTAACAGGTTTTTCATTAATTTATTATCTAGTTCAAGGTCTTTCAAACCTCAATCATTTGTGAACTAGCTTCAAGATATTTGCCATATTCTAGTGTAATCTGTAACCTTATACAAGAAATATTTTTCTTTAAGTCGACTCCTTAAAAACTTAATTAAGTCTGGTTTCATTTTAAGCAATTAATCCATGAAATATTGAGTTTGATGTGCTAGTTTTCTATTTTTTTCCTAATCCACATTAAATAGTGAACAGTTTATTAGAATTTGTTTTTGAAGTTCAACCATGTGACATCTAAAATAACCATTGTTACTATCATTAATTTATGGGCCATAGTGTAGACAAAACTAAACCAGTTAATTTATGAGGGGGTAGAAGTAGACTTTGAATTACCTGTAAAGGTAATTGTAAATTACCATTTAGTCTAGCCTCCACCAAAACTGACAAAACAAACAAGGAGAGATAGAAGAATCAATAATCATAGTGGAAAATTCTAATATACTGCTCTTCATGATTGATAGAAGAAGCAAAAAAACTCAGTAGAGTAACAGAGACTTGAACAACACATTTTTTAAAAAAATATATTTTTAAATGTTTATTTGAGAGAGAGAGACAGAGAGAGAGAGACAGAGGGAGAGGGAGGGGAGGGGCAGAGAGAGAGAGGGAGACACAGAATCTAAAGTAGGCTGCAGGTTCTGAGCTGTCAGCACAGAGCCCAATGTGGGGCTTGAACTCTGAACTGCAATATCATGACCTGAGCTGAAGTCAGATGCTTAACTGACTGAGCCACCCAGGCGCCCCTGAACAACACATTAAAAAAATGTTTTATTTGTTGGGAGAGAGAAAGAGAGTGCATGCATAAGAGAGCAGGGAAGGGGGAGGGGCAGAGGCAGAGGGAGAGAAAATCTCAAGCAGGCTCCATGCTCAGTGTGGAGCCCAACATGGGGCTCAAACTCACGAACCACGAAATCATGACCTGAGCTGAAATCAAGAGTCGGATGCTTAACCAACTGAGCCACACAGGAGCCCATGAATAACACATTTTTAAAAATTGCTTTATGGCTATATAAAAAACGTATCCACAACTGCAGAATATGCAACCTTTCAAAACACACATGGAACTCTGGCTATATAATGTGCGCAAAGTAATAATCATTTCAAAGTATAGAAGTCATATAGAGCATAGTCCTTGACACATAGCAAGTAAGCAAGAAATCAATGAAAAAATACACAAACATACTTTTTGAAGCACTATTAAAAATGATGAAACATTCTACAGAAACTAAAGGGATGATTTAAGCAGAAAAGAATACATTTGCTCCCTAGACATTGCTGATATTTTAGTTGGTATCCACCTGCTGTTTTTGCCTGGCATCTCCTCTGATTGTTCAGTATCTTCTTCCTGACTGCTCAATGTCTGGGCCAGACTGTTAGTATTCTGAACATTAACCCATCTTTAAAAACGAACAGGGGGGAAATCCTTTGGTGATGGCAGACGGTTGAGTGAAAAGTCACTTTGCAAAACTCAAAATAGGATCACTTGAAATGACCCTATTCTGTAAAATAAACTCCTGTATATATTCCTAAAAACTATAGTTTATGTTTATTTAACTGTACAGAATAGGAATCTTATTTAATATTTAAATTAGATTAAATGAAAGAAACATGAAAGAAATGTTTCTGAAAGAAACATAATTATTTTCATTTTGCAAATGAGCAAAATGAAGCTCAAGAGAGGTGAATGAACTTGACCAAGATTGTATAGCTAGGAAATCATGGAGTTGGCAATCAGACTACACAGCCTCCGAAATATTATTACTAATGCTGTCTGTGATTGCTTGGGAGGACAGAGAAGAAAGTGGGCAGTGTTTAGCACTGGGAAATTTGATTGGGGTTGTTAGGGATGGGTATAGGACAAAGGTTGAGGAAGTATTATTATATCTGTGTAATTTTTGATTCCTAAAGCTTTTTTTTTTCAAGGAGTATGTTGTGATTTTTTGAAGAGAATAAATTACAACTAAAATGAAGGAGTAATAATTCAATCTAGTTTTAACAGTCTGTCCTGTGACAGTCTCTAGTGGAGAGGAGATGACCAGGAAGGAGCTCTGCCCAATGAGCTAAGGGTTCAGCAATATTAGTGTGGTTTTATGAAAATAAAGCCCCCATCTGTATTAGAATTGCTTTGTATTTCTTTAGCACCTAATCTGAGTTGCCTGAAAGGTTGAATAAATAACTCATTAATCCTCAAATCACCCTGTGAGTTCCCTGGTGTGGTCTGCCAGGGTGTGGGGTTGAGTGGTGATAGCCCAAGATTAGCTCTTACCCACACTTAGGGATTCTAACCCCTGGAGGGAAATCATTTAAACTCTGTGTGTCTCCAATCACTGTCAACTCAAAGGGTTCCAGTCTCAAAGGGATACTATTAATTAGTCTAAATTTTTAAAGGGCTTGAGAATGCCAGATGCCAAGTGTTGACTGAATGGGAAACATTACCCAAATCATCTAGCTGGGAGTTCTGAGGAGGAAGGAGGTAGGTGACTTGCAGCCAGTCACATGAGGAGGCTAAGGGCAGAGAGAACAGAATGGTCACTGTCCTGGTGTTGAGCGCCCTCCTTTAACCACACCAGACCACGTTCCCAGCCTCCAGTAATTAGAAATTACTTTAGCACATAAACAGGCACTTTATAATGTTTTCTTTTTACACCGGGCACACACTTCTCCTTTCCACAGGGAGAGGGGAACCAGTTTTGGCTTTCCACCGTCCCCACCTTCTTCATATCCCAGCCTAATATTCATCCACAGAGAATGCAGCAGTCACATAGGAACATCTGCTCCGAACATGGCCATGGCTCAAAAGGAGCTGGTACAATGGCCTCCTTCAACATATATTCCTGCTGCCTTAGGGTGTGGCCTTGAGTTCTCAGCCACCAGCCACAGTGTCCTCTCCCTCTTCTCTTTCCCACTGCCCATCAACAAGTTTCAGATAGCTCTTCATAGAAAGCCTCACTATTGACATGGACACTCTTGCTCAGAACACCCTTCCATACACCACTCCATCTATTGGTGAGTGATAACAACCCTGTTTGTGTTTAATTAGCTCTTGGTTTATGGGGCAGTTTGTGTTGAGGGCACGGCAGTTCTAGTTGGCTCTACAGTTGACAGAAATGTATGTATATTGGTATGGGTTGTCTGTGTATGCCCTCTCAATGTTCCAGTCTGAAAGCTCAACAGTCCCTCATTACACTACCAATGCAGACAAATTGTTGAAACTTTTATACTACGGTTTCGTTCCATAAGACTGGAATGATAAAGCTTATTCTCAGTCTCTAAATATCTGGGTAGGCAAATGTCCACATTGTTTATCACTAGGCAGAACTTCTGGATGAACCACTATTGCTGCTCTATTTCACAGTACTAGAGAAGAGTGTAGCTTTAGAGACGACTCCCCAGGCAGCTGGCTATGTGCCCTGACCCTCAGTGTCATCTACTTATTTCTTGAATGTTTATTTCTCTTATTTTTAAAATCCTGTCCCTCATATGATCCATGTCATGACATATTCATGAAAATATCTAAAATAGAAGCATGATTACAAAGTAGTGGATTATTTTTTTAAACAAACATTACAGAATGTACTCATATAAATGTGTGTTGTCCCTTTCAAAGTAATCACTTCTGAAAGTTGTACACATATTCCCCAAATGGTAATATTATGTAACATATTTGAAAAATTCTCCTTTGGAATTACGTGAAGCATTGTATATAAAAACAAAATAAAATGAAAATTCTTTTAATTTAAAAGTAATACATATTCATATTGAAAGCCTGATTTTGTTTTGTTCTTTACTATTTTCTGAACTTTTACTTTATAATTCTAAAACCTAAAGATAAGCATGGCTAACATATATCACTTTCTAGTCTTTTTTTCTGAGTTGTGGCCTATTGAATAGACCCAGTGGTAATGAATCTTCATTCTCTAAGGGTCATCTGGAGTTTTGGAATCTAATTCCATCTCATTGAATTTTTCTAATATTTATTAAGTGTCTCTATATGCAAAGAGCTGACTAAATGGAATAAAAAATATTAATAAGATGTATTCAGATGGATTTTTTAAAGAAGACAATAAATGGTTCACAAGGTGATGCCAAATAGGATTACAAGATATATTTTGAACAATTGCAGCATCATTGGGATAAGCTGTAGTCTCCCAAGAGAATACATTGAAGAGGACAGTACAAATAGTTGTGCAATGCTGAAATGTTAGAAAAATGAACATGGCCCACATGATATGCTGGATAAAACTATTTGTGATAACCGGTAGCAGCCACTAGTTCTCAGAACTAGAGCCAGCCTGATGCTCAGGTGAGAAATAGGTAAGGTGACTCTATATTCCAGTTTGCCTGATGTTACTAGTACAGTGCTCCCTTTCCTCTCTGAAGAGCACTGGCTTCCAGGATAAATTCATGACCACCCTAAAAATAGAGACATTGTTGGTACCTTCCCCCATGACTTCTAGTCCCTACAAGCAACACTTTGGTTACTTTAGTTAGTTAGTTGGTTAGTTAGCCCTGTTGGTCTACCCTGAAAAGTAGACTTTTTCCTCTTTTTTCCCTTTTTTTTCCCCTTTATCTCCATCAATTAAAAATACATGTACTAATTTCCTAAAGAAATACAAGGAGCTAATAAACAATGAAACAATATTAAATCTCAACGTTTTAAATCAGAGAAAAGCAGATTAAAATAATGAGTTACTAATAATAAAAGTTAAGAATGCAGTGAGTTGGGTACTCTGTGAGGGGGTGAAATTATTAAAACCCTAAAAGTAATTTAGTCATAGGTCCCATATTATGTGGTAAAGATTGTGGAATGTGGAGCCAGACTGCCTGAGAGTGAATCCTAGTTCTACCACTTACTAACAGTACAACTCTGGGAAGTATTTTCCCTCCTGGTGCCTCAGTTCTCTCATTAGTGAAATGAAGATAATAATCATGTTTTTCTTATAGGGGGGTTTTAAGGAATAAATGATGTCATACCTGTTACATCCAACATACACACTACACGAGTTCACTCCTGATGAGTAGAATGATAATTTATCAAAAGCTATGAAACAAATAAAGTTATAAAGAAATATTGAAAAATAGCAAAATGCATTCAATAATTTAACAAATGGGATTTGAAGATTGATAATAAATCAGACACTATATTCTAGACACAAAGAATATCAGTAATGAAAGGGACAAATTTATTTCCTATGCTCTTCCTTTCTGAAGGAGAGGAGAAACATTAAATGACTAATTATAACTAGTATAATGAGTAGTAAGTATAATTAGTAAGCTGGGAGACACACACTGGGGAGGTCCACCTTAGTATAGGGGATCAGGAAACCCCCCTGCTGAAATGACATAGAGGTTTTAAATGGGAAGATATATGGAAAACCCAGATTGATAAAAAGACTTTATACCCCTATATTAAAAGAGCATATTCTAGTTTGGCTAAGTGAAGTCAGATTATTGTGAGGATTCTTAATCTAATGCTCCCATAGACATATGCAGTCAAATCCTGTGGAGGTAGGGTGATCTTTAATTCAGGCTGGAGCATGAATTCGGCACCTAACACCGTGGTGTTTGCTTATCTGATTTTCCAAGCTTAAGGATTCAAACAGTGTAGAAACCCAGTCTTTTAGGTCTTATTCTGAGAGTATAATATCTCTCATTTAAAATTTCTCTTGAGTAAATCGACACAGTGTTACATTAGTTTAAGGTAAGAGTATAATCTCTTATGCCTTCTTTTAGGAGCAGAGTTGTGAGATGTAGAGTTCTAGTTAGGTTATCTAAGAGACAGTTTGTTCCTTCTCTAAGCCTTCTATACTCTTCCCCTGGATCAACTGCATTTCCAGGCACTTTCAGAATTGGTCTCAAACTTTAATAATATCACATATTCATCTTCCAAGTTGTTCTTTAATCCTATGCCATGAGTATTTTATTGAAAGTTACCATCAAAAATTGCCATTTGAACCCCACTTAATTTGGCATAAATATATTAAGAAGTTTGTCCATAAATACCTCCATATCTCTAAAGTAAATCCCTGTGTATCATTCTATTTATAATTTAGTGCTAAAAAAAGTTTTTTCTCTTTTCTGTACACTGGTATACTTCTTCCTCTCTGATGTACATTACAGCCCTGGCTGCCAGGGGATTCATAATTAAATGTGAAGGTCAGTTACAGAAACCACACTGACCCTCATGGCTGGCACGTTTACATTCTCCTTTTTCCTTAGGCCTGGTTTTCTATCTTATAAATTATCATATGTTTTGTTAAAAGAAAACTTAATCCTTTGTGCTAAAAAGGATAGGTACACATAAACAAATATAATACATCATTACCATTAATCAGCATATATGAATAGACTGAGTACATTCTTGAACAGTTTTAGTTATCATTAAGAAAAAATATAAGGCATAAATCAATGACTGAGAAAATGGAATTCAATAATCTTTGTTATATGTGAGGCAAAGAGGATGACAGAAGCCTTTTAAATCTGCAAGTTTGTGCCCCAAACTCAGGGAGTCCAACAGATTTTGTAGGTATGCCCTACAGAGGATGCTGATCTCCACCCATGTCTTAGAACTCCACTGTCCTAGAAGGAGGTGGGAAAGGTCCCAAACTGAGGAAGACTGAACAAGCAGTACTCATTTCCTTTTACAATGTGTTCTCAGAGCTCACAAATTAAAAATAGCCTTCTGTAAGGCAAAATCCGTAAAACATGCTGAATCTTGTCTCTGCATGTCTTGTGCCTTTTATCTGTTTAGACACCAGTAGAAATAAAATGAACAGCCTGAGGCTATATGAAGCATAGAGATGTTCACTAGGTTTTATTAAAAGCACAGAAGCATAGTAAAGTATGGAGTGGGAATGATTTAGAACTTCCAGGATTCAGAATCATATTGAGGATCATCTAGGAGTCCATTTGTAGAAGGAAGAAAGGAAGGAAGGAGAATCACATTTATCAAACAGCTACCATGTTCCAGGCTCTGTGCTAAGTACTTTTATATATATCTTCCTTTTAATTATCCATTACAGTCTTCTTGAAGATAGGAAATCGTATTCAAATGCTTTCACCCCAAGAAATAAGAAACTACCTTGCCTCCCTTCCCTCCCACCCCCCTTATTTTGCTATCATAGTATAGCAAAGAATTTTTGCCTTCTTGGAAAATAATACAAACTCAAATCATAGGTTTTAAACATTTGTGATTCTTAACCTACTTCAGTTAATATTTTATAATAAAGTTAAGGAATTAACTCTTATTAATATTAATGAAGAAGGAGGATCTTATGAGGATAATATCGACAGTTTAGTTAGTAAAAAACAAGCCCTTCAATCAGTCTTAGAGATATTGGCTGTATATTGGCTCTAGTAGATCAAGTCTAGGGAATGGGTGAAATTTGGAAAATGTGAGAAATAAAACAAAGATTGTATCCATTGGAATTACTTTTTATCAAAGATGAAATCTGGCTTATGGCCTAAAACTAGTAATCACATTAAACCACATATTCATGTTAGCTACTCCTTCTTTTTTCTGGTGCCCCTATTATAAAATCCCTATCTCATTTTTTATATCTATCTATCTATCTATCTATCCATCCATATTATGAATAATGAAGTAATGTTTTTATCCTCATGAAATTTACTAGGTAGAAAGCTCTTATCAAGGTGAAAGGGTTTTATACCTCTCTCACCCAAATTCCAACTGCCATTTTATAGTTGTCGATTTTCAAAGATGTGAAAATTTGCTTACAGTATGTTAGGGAAATACACTTTGTGTAGTCATAGAAACATAGAATTATAAGACCTTAGAAAAGAAGAGTATTTAGATACATTCTTGTGCAAAATCCTGATTTTACAGGTAAAGGAATGGAAGCTAAAAAAACTTGAAAAGAATTATGAAAAATAATGACACTGAGACTCCAGAGTTCTTTTCACCATACCATAGTCAAAAGAAGACTGGGGGAAGGGAAGGGGAAAAGTAGTTTCAAACAGAGAGGGAGACAAATTATAAAAGACTCTTAAATACAGAGAACAAACTGAGGGTTGATTGGGGGGGGGCAGAAGGGAAAATGGGTGATGGGCATTGAGGAAGGCACTTGTTGGGATGAGCTACCCTGCCACACACTTCTTCAGGAGTGGCGTCATTGGCAGTGGCCTCTGCGTCTTCTCCAAACATCCAATTCAGGAATTCACCCAGCATGTCTACACCCTCAATGGGTACCCCTACATGATCCATCATGGAGACTGGTTCTGTGGGAAGGCTGTGGGTCTGCTGGTGAATCATGGGAATGTACTGTATGTTAGCTAACTTAACAATAAATTATATTAAAGATAAATACATAAAATAAAAATTTTAAGAAAAAATACTGTTTTTAGTGCCATTTTGGCAAAGAAATCTACACATCTGAGTGCTTTTACTTATTTCCTAGGTTGTACAGAATTTTAAGGCTTGAAATAATTTCAGAGATTATCTAATTCTAAACCTTTCATTTAGAGATGAGGACATCAAGACCTAGAGAGATGGAATGCCCAAAGTCATATAGCTAATGAATGGTAGAGCTGATACCAGAATCCAGATTTCTTAACTCCTAAGCCAAATCCTTTTCCATTCCACCAATGCATACATTACTTTCACAAAACAGGGAGACTAATGAAGGTGTTTCTAAGCACAAAATACTGTTAAATAAATAATTTAAGTTTACTTCAACAGCATGGATAATCACCAAAGCCTGCAGCAACTAGGGATTAGCAGGGCTAATTTTACTTATTATTTATCAGTCCAGGATTAGAGGCTCCTCTTGAATGTGGAGCTCAGCATTAGCATTGAGCTTTTTGCTTTATATCATGGCTACTTTGGAGCAAGCTAGACCACAAGGTCATATAACCTTCCCCAAGATTATATATTAAGTCATCAGCTCAAAAGAATCCAAACCTCAGGTACTCTTGGTAAAGTACAACCATAGAAAAAATGGCAAAGCAGATGTGTTTTATTTTAGATATCTCCTATTTTTCCCTTATTCAGTCTTCCCTTTCCTTCCATTATTTTAACATGCAATGTGTAGAACATGGGTATATGTAAGAAAGGAAAACCAAACATTGGGGGTCTAAATTAAGTGTTGACAGCAAGTTAAGGGAGAGAACCCAAGACATATACATGATTTTGTGTCCAGATTAAAACACTGAGACAGAGGCTGGTTAGGAACCTAGACAGACAAATGGGCAAGGCGTAGGTGAAAAGGTCCAGGGAGATAATTCAGGAAGCAAAAAACCAATAAGAACTGAAAAAGCAAAAACAAGGTGAACTGGGATAAGTAAACAGCATCATGAGGCCCTTGAAGGTGGTAACCACTGCTTGAGAATCAAAAGTCATTAGATGCTTTCTGCAGAGCATTAAAAAGGGCCTGCTGGTTGTTAGCTTGGGATTTATAGGTAGAAGTAGGTAATGAATACTCTTGATTGAGGTAGTGAGTGTGTAGTGGGGAGAAGGCATATCCAAACACAAGGCTGGGTAGTGTTCTCACATTCATTCATTCATTGAACACATATTTACTGTTACTACTATATTCCAGGTCCAGTGCTAGGTTCTTGACATTTATGATGAATAAAATAAAGCCGTTAATCTCCCAAGGTTTCCTTGGGAAAAAGATGGTAAACAAATAAATGTATAATGTGAAATCCACTATTCACAAATGCCTTGAAGTAAAAGGAAAGACAGTAGTGGTGATGGTGATGGCACTGGTTTAAATAAGGTGATCAGGGAAGGCTCTGGTCTAAATCAAGTGGTCACAGAAGGCAGTAATTTGAATCAAGTGGTCAGGGAAGGCATTAGTCTGGATCAGGTGGTCAGGGAAGGCTTTCCTGAGATGTCATTTAGGCAGACACTTGAATGAAGTGAATAGAAGGCCCCTCAAGTGTCTCTCAATAGGCACTTCATGCTCCCAATCTTGTCTATCTCCTCTGCACATCACAACAATTCTAGCCTATTGTTTATTAGTCATTTTATCTGTTGGAAAGCCTTGCTCACTGATGTGTAGGATGGCAAACAACTATACTTGATGGTACTTTTGAAACCATACATTTAGATAGTGGTAGGTGATTCTTGGTACTTCCCCTCTCTACAGGTCATTAAATTATGATCATAATTATCACATAAAATGAGCAGGTAATGGGCAAGTCAAAATAAGGACTGCAAGTCCTGACTTTGCTTGGATAAAGTAACTCCAAGGCAGGCTCTTTTCCTGACCTTTATATTGCTCCCTCTACTGTCACTGCTTAGGAAAGAGGAAAAGAATTCTATCAGTCAAGATTTCACCAGAAAAACAGAAACTATTTTGAATATTTAAAATAGGGAGCCTAATGCAGGGAAGTAGTTACAGAAGTGATGGAGAAGTGGAGAGTCAAACCAAGCCACATGGACATCACTGGTGAGCTAACCCAAAAGTTAGCCATTACTATCCCTAATCTGGAAGAAGATAGTATTAACAATGCCTAAAGGGCTGAGATCATCTGACCAGAGGGCAATATGGTGAGCCTGTCTGCTAGAAGGTAGAACCATGAAGGACATGTAGCTGCTGCCAGAAAACCGCTAAAGGCTGGGAGTAGGGAAGGGGAAACATACCTTGGATTCCCCCTGTACCACTTGTTGTCTAACATCCATAGTGCTTTACATGAGTGAAACCCAGCCAGGTGATAATAGAAGTCTGGGGAAGATAGCGTACAGGGGTCAGCCCCTCTGCAACATACAGAGGAAGAGCAGAAGAAGGGTGATGAATAGATTTGAGGGCAGGTAGGTTCAGGACTGTCAAAAGAGCTGTAAAAATGTACTCAAATGTTCTTAAATATCCACAGGCCAAGTGATCTATTAGAATCTCCCCAAACATATTCTTATTTAATTATCACAAGAGCTTTCTTTGAAGGTAGGAATGATTATTACATCTTTAAAGAAGAAAAAAAATGCAAGACCAGAAGATTTGTGGAATTTGTTTGTGGTCAGACACTAAGTAGGGTGAAGTCAGAATTCAAATGCTCTTCTTAATCATTATTAACCGCCTGTTCCTTGCACTGTATTCTTGACCCCTCAGGAGAATGGTGGTTAGTGGGAAGGAGGCACATCTCCTTGCTAACTATTCACTTTCCCTTTTCATCTCTGCTATGGTAACCAGGTCACTTCTGAGCCACATAGGCAGGATCTCTGTACCCTATCCTAAGACTAGAATACATGAAAATATGATATTTAATTGAAGTTGAATCTCATGTCAGATATAATTGTTGAGGTTGGAAAAATGGCCATATTGAAACTATATTTCTTGAGTAGATTTAAATTCTAACTGCTTTCCTTTTCTGTACTGCAAAGGTGAGCATAGTTGCCTACACCTACATTTTTCAGAGGGCTGCGGTGGTGGTGGTGGTATTTGCCTCAGGTCATGAGGTAACAGACTAAAAGAGTGAGGGTGGGGCTTTTCCTTCCCAGATCTCAGGTGGAGCTTCTAGGTTGACAGCAAAATCCTCCTTTCATTTATAAATGGACTATGTTTGCTCTGGAAGCATCTGAAAAGATAAATATGGGATCCCACAAAAGCCACAATGTTATTTTTAGTGTCTTTTCTCATTATAACTTCAGTCCAAGTCTCTCTCCCTCTTTTTCCCTGACCTCTGCTTTCTGGAGGGGGGAGAATTTGTTTCTCATATATGAATGCATGCATATGTATGACTGTGAATATGAATATACACACACCGAGGTAGTTCTTTCTAGTTGAGAATCCTGAAAAAAATGCAAAGATAGACACTCTGAATAATGTTTACCTGATGTAAAGATGTTTACAGCATTACTTTTTCAATTTTTTCCCCCTTAGATGAGATGTGAAATGTGGTTCAAATGTGGTCAAATTCTATCTTGGAAAAATATGGAACTCTAAAGAATGTACAAATTAAATAATGACTAAATGGTTAGGTAAATACACTTTTAATTATTTTAAAAGACAGTTAGTAGCAAGTGTCATTTGGTATTTATGGGACATACTGGTTTTTACCCTGAGAGATATCAGAGTATGACTAATCTGGGTGAGGAAGTTCATGCTTAATTTAAGGCTAAATTTTACCTTAATAAGCAATGTTTTAGGTACCCTTCAGTGGTAGGGAGAATAATGTCCCCCTGTCCTCCATTAGTATCTATATCCTAATACCTGCAACCTGTTGGGTTACATGGCAAGGGGGAATTATGGTTTCAGATGGATTTGAGATTGCTAATCAGCTGACCTTAAAATAGGGAGATTATCTAGGATTATCCAGGTGAGCCCACTGTAATCATAAGGGATCTTATATGTGCATGAGGAAGGCAGAAAAGTCAGTGTCAGAATAACATGATGTGGGAAAGTCTGGACTGTCGTTATTGGCTTTGAAGATGGAAGGGGGCAACAAGCCAAGGAACGTGGGCAGTTTCTAGAAGCTGCAAAAGGTAAGAAAACAGATTCTCCTCTAGAGCCTCCATAAAGGAATAGAGCTGTGTCAACACCTTAATTTTAGCCTCGTGAGACACAGGTTGGATTTCTGACCTGCAAAACTGTAAGATAATAAATTTGTACTGTTTTAGGCCACTAAGTTTGTGGTAATCTGTTACAGCATCCACAGAAAAGTAATACACCTTCTAACTCAGGCTAGGCATACATAACACCAACAAAGAAAGCTTAAAAAAAATAACAATGTCAGTGTATTAGTTAGGGTAAGTTTATATTAGCTGCAACAACAACAACAACAACAACAACAACAACAATAACAACAACACTTTGAAAATCTCATGGCTTAATATAACTAAAAGTTATTACCAAACCCATAGAATTCAGACAGATGTTCTGGTTTGGTCACCTTCCATATACTCATTTAAGCTTCAGTATTTTTCCATCTTGTGGTCTCAACTTTCTCAGAGACCTTGAAATCCTTTCCATTTACTGGAAGATGTGGAAGGATTTCATGAGCCTGGCCTGGAAATGTCATATCACTTCCATACACATTCCATTGCCATTACTCTACTATGCCAAACTTTCACAGACTGGTGCAAATATGTTCAATTTCTAACATCTTCCTAGATGAAGATTCTACACCTAGCTTTTTCTTAAGTTTTCATTTAAATTCTAGTTAGTTAATATACAGTGTAACATTAATTTCAGGTGTACAATATAGTGACTCAACACATCCACACAACACGTGATACTCATTGCAAGTGCTCTCCATAATCCCCATCACCTATTTCACCCAATCCCTCTACCCACCTCCTCTCTGGTAACTATCAGTTTGTTCTTTATAATTAAGAGTCTGTTTATTTTATTGTCTCTCTTTTTATACTTTGCTTGTTTGTTTTGTTTCCACATATGAATGAAATCATATGGTATTTGTCTTTTTCTGCCTGACTTATTTCACTTAAGACTATACTCTCTAATTCCATCCATGTCATTGTAGATGGCCAGATTTCATTCATTTTTTATGACTGAGTAATATTCCTATTGTATATACACATACCACATTTTCTTTACCCATTCATCACTTCATGTCAGCATGGGCTGTTCCCATAATTTGGCTATTTGTAAATAATGCTGCTATAAACATCAGGGTGCATGTATCCCTTTGAATTAGTATTCTTGTATTCTTTGGGTAAATACCTAGTGTGATTGCTGGATGGTAGGGTAGTTCTATTTTTAACTTTTTGAGGAGCCTCCATACTGTTTTCCACAGTGGCTGCACTTAGCTTTCAGAACCACTTCTAATGTATACCATGTATCAGTCTTCACTGTCAGTACGTTCTTCTTTCTAATTTAAATCTTTGTGCTTAGGCTTGTTTCTTCTTGTGAAGTGAAAATATCAAGTGGCTCTCATGGGTGAGAATTCTTCAAAGTCCAGAAAACCACTTTTTAATCATTAATAGTCTTTATTGTCCCATGTTCATGTGTTTTTGAGATGTTTTGAATTAATCTCTAAAAATTTCCCATCTCCAGGCAAAACTGGTAAAAAAAAACACGATTTTTTTAAATATATAATTTATTGTCAAATTGGTTTCCATACAACATCCAGTGCTCATCCCAACAGGTGCCCTCCTCAATGCTCATCACCCACTTTCCCCTCTCCCCCACCCCCCATCAACCCTCAGTTTGTTCTCAGCATTTTAGAGTCTCTTATGGTCTGCCTCCTTCCCTCTCTGTAACTTTTTCCCCCTTCCCTTCCCCCCTGGTCTTCTGTTAAGTTTCTCAGGATCCACATATGAGTGAAAACATGGTATCTGTCTTTCTCTGCCTGACTTATTTCACTTAGCACAACACTCCACTCTCCAGTTCCATCCACATTGCTACAAATGGCCAGATTTCATTCCTTCTCATTGCCAAGTAGTATTCCACTATATATATATAAATCACATCTTTCCATTTGTCAGTTGATGGACATTTAGGTTCTTTCCATAATTTGGCTATTGTTGAAAGTGCTGCTATAAACACTGGGGTACAAGTGCCCCTATGCATCAGCACTCTCGTATCCCTTGGGTAAATTCCTAGCAGTGCTACTGCAGGGTCATAGGGTAGATCTATTTTTTAATTTTTTGAGGAACCTCCACACTGTTTTCCAGAGCGACTGCACTAGTTTGCATTCCCACCAACAGTGCAAGAGGGTTCCCATTTCTCCACATCCTCTCCAGCATCTATAGTCTCCTGATTTGTTCATTTTAGCCACTCTGACTGGCATGAGGTGGTATCTCACTGTGGTTTTGATTTATATTTCCCTGATGAGGAATGATGTTGAGCATCTTTTCATGTGTCTGTTGGCCATCTGGATGTCTTCTTTAGAAAAGTGTCTATTCATGTCTTCTGCCCATTTCTCACTGGATTATTTGTTTTTCAGGTGTGGAGTTTGGTGAATTCTTTACAGATTTTGGATACTGGCCCTTTATCCGATATGTCATTTGCAAATATTTTTTCCCATTCCATCAGTTGCCTTTTAGTTTTGTTGATTGTTTCCTTAGCAGTGCAGAAGCTTTTTATCTTGATGAGGTCCCAATAGTTCATCTTTGCTTTTAATTCCCTTGCCTTTGTAGATGCGTCTAGTAAGAAATTGCTGCCAGCAACCCCGATGTTGATGTGCATGTTAAAACATTGCTCTGACTCAAAGAATCGGAATGTAATTTATCATTGAGGATAAACTCTGTGAAAATACCTCCATGATCAAAATAAAAGATGAAAAAGAAGCGTATCTTTGGGCCCCAGGAGGAATTAGATCTGATGGTATCCATTGCAACTTGCAAATGTGAACATTTTTAAGGGTAACAACAGGACTGGAATATAGCAGCACAGAGAGAATTGTACCTGAAAATGTTCCTGTCCATTTGGTGCAAATCAACAGTGGAAAGTAGACTTTGAGTACATTTTTTATTTATATCAAGTGCCTGCTTCTTTCTAAAGTTAATTTTGTTTTCTTTTCACTTGTGTATTCTCTGGCTGCTACAATGGATACTGCTGCTAGGCATGCAAATGTCAAGAACCAACTAGCCAAAGTAGAGGGGAAGGAGAGAGCCATGAGGTGTTACATATCTATCACTCCATAGGGCTTGTGATAACATTTACAAGAGAAGACTGTCTGTTAAACTAATCAGAAAAGGTGATAATAATGCTTTCTACTATCACATACAATGTCATGTAAACATAGAGTGTTGGGTACAAGGATAAAATTGGGAACATGAAAAGTCCCCTGGAAGATGAAGCAGCAATGGAGGCAATATGTGCAGCAGCCCTAGCAATGGGAGGGAGGCAGGACAACACTGTATTTGTTCATGAAGAAACAAGCTCTTTTGATGCATTGTTCTCAAAACAATTCTTTCCATCTTCTGTGACACTACCTTCTCCTAGGTAATAGGTTATCCTACCTACTCTGTTTTAATCTAAGGCTAATCTTCTACCTCCAGCCCCCTGAGAGCCTTTTCTAACACCCCATCCTCACCCCCTCCTATGATCTGTTCACATTTTGACTTCTAGAATAAACCATGGCCTAGTCTCTAGCTATAACCAAACTCTTGGCCTTGAATTTCCAGTTGCCATCTAGAATTCTCCATAGAGATACATTTTAAGAGACTGTAAGTTTGAATGAGCTTTGTAGAAATGAGCCACTCTTCTTATCAACTAGAAAAGAACAAACAAAACATACTGGTAACAGTCTATACCTCAGGGTATAGGTTCACCTATTCTTTATAGAATCTAAATATAAGCACAGTATTCTGTTCATAGAGATTCCTCAAAATAAGTTTTTGACTAAATGCATTCACATGAATTAATGTGAGTAAAATTTTACATAACAGAGTATAGATAATAATTATTAATATTTTTGCAAGCTATTTAAGGTCATTAGTATTGGATTGATGAGTGACAAAGAGTAGTAGAATTCCTTGGCTCCCAAGACTCTTGGGCAAGTAAGCTGTGCCTTCAGTACTCTGGCAACAGTTACTGGTTGAGGGCTCTCTGAGGGACTTCTGGCTCCCTGCCTGTATGGGCAAAAGCTCAGTAATAGTCTAGTAGTCTCCCCAACAAAGTTGCTGGTGTGAGCTTTTAGAAGCTAGAACATACAGAGGTCAGGGGAGGGTCACGCAAATGGTAGGCAGAACACTGGTAGTATCTCCTAAAACAAAGCTTAATGTTCTCATAAGACATTATTAATATGTCTACGTCTGTCTCTTGAAGATTCCAGTAAATTTGGAAATAAAACCATTTTCAGAATGATATCATCACTGCTCAAGACTTAACTTTACCATTGCTTTTAAAGATGCTCCAAATGGACTCCTCTCCTTAACTTCTTCGGCTGTGTGGCTTGAACATTTCACCTGATGACAAGGATGGCATGAGAATGGGATACTGAGGGGCAGCTGGGGCAAAGGATAATGTACCTGAGAGCTGTTGGGCAAGCTGAGACCAGGAGAGTCCTACTTTCCCTTCCTGCTCACAGAATAATATCTAACTGTGGCTTTGTGATGCTACCATACACAAGGCCGGAAGCAATCGTAGGAAATGCCAGAGAAATTCTCAAGAAAACATTTGGATCTACTTTTTTGTTAAAAAGAGGTATGACAGGGGTGCCTGGGTGGCTCAGTTGGTTGAGCCTCTGACTTCAGGTCATGATCTCACAGTTCATGGGTTCAAGCCCTGCATCAGGCTCTCTGCGGACTCAGCTCGGAGCCTGGAGCCTGCTTTGGATTCTGTGTCTCTCTCTCTTTCTGCCCCTCCTCCACTTATGTTCTTTCTCTTTCTCTCTCTCTCTCAAAAATAAATAAATAAACTTAGAAAAAAAAGAGGTATGACTGAAGAGAAATGACTTAAAAAACTCTAGAACAAAAAAAAACCCTTAAACACATCAATAGTATTGCCCTTCAAATTCACCCTTATTCCAGTATAGTGTTCATCATTCAGTTACCTCCAGGGACAGCCATGAGCCAGACAGACAATATTTTAACTTTTAGGTTATACCTTAATTTGGCTTCCGAAATGTGAAACAGAATTTACTAAGGTGTTTTACTTATATTTCTCTCCAAATAACTTCTAATTGTTTACAAAAGTTTTAAAAAATCACTCTGAAAGGATGAAAAATTTCCGCTACTGAAGGCATTATCTGGATCTATAAGACACTATGTAGAAATGCTATAATCTAGATAAATAAGGCTCCAAAGTTGGAATTATTTGGATATTTCGTGTGAATGTGGCTTTTTTTGCTTACATTACATAGATGATTTATTGAGTTTCTTCTGTGGTTCATAGTGTGCTCTGATTTTTCATGGTTAGTGTGTCTTAGCAGGTGTTCACTTTTACCATATTTGTCATATAAAAAATAATCATATACATCGTATAGCATAGAGGCTCAAATCCTCTACATGACAGAAACACAAACAGAAACACAAGCATGACAGAAACATAATCAAAGTTCCCTCCAAAGTCCATGTCTTCATATCTATGGAAATAGAACATCATACCTGGATTCCTGGGACCTAATAACAAAAATAGGGAACAGGCTGAGGGCCAACTGTATGCTTCACATACATGACTATTGTACAATAAAATCTATTATGAGTAGAAGATTTACACTATGCAGTACTTAATACAATTTTGTAGTATTTGTACAATTAACACAAGAACACACATAGTTGTTTTTTTCCTCCAGTTAGTTACCACTCAGTATTATATTAGTTTCAGGTGTACAATAAAGTGACCCCCTCCCCCAACCCCCCACCCTTCTATACAACACTGGTGCTCATCACGGCAGGTCCACTCTTTAATCCTCATCACCTATTTAACCCATTTCTCCACCTACCTCCCATCTGGTAACCATCAGTTTGTTTTCTATAATTAAGAGTCTGTTTCTTGATTTGTCTCTTTATCTTTTTCCCATTTGCTATTTGTTTTGCTTCTTAAATTTCACATATGAGTGAAACCATATAGTATATGTCTTTCTCTGCCTTATTTTGCTTAGCATTATACTCTCCAGTTCCATTCATGTATTGCAAATGGCAAGACTTCATTCTTTATTATGGCTGATTAATATTCCATTGTATATATATACCATTTCTTTACCCATTCATCAATCAATGGACACTTGGGCTGCTTCCATATCTTGGCTATTATAAATAATGCTACAATAAACATAGGGGTGCATGTAACCTTTTGAATTAGTGTTCTTGTATTCTTTGGGTAAATACCCAGTAGTGTAATTGCTGGATCATAGGGTAGTTATATGTTTAACTTTTTAAGGAACCTCCATATTGTTTTCCATAGTAGCTGTACCATTCCCATTCCCAACAGTACATGAAGCTTCCTTTTTCTCCACATCCTCCCCAACACCTGTTTTTTCTTGTGTTGTTGATTTTAGCCATCCTGATAGGTGTGAGGTGATATCTCACTGTAGTTTTGATTTGCATTTCCTTGATGGTAAGTGATGATGAACATCTTTTCATGTGTCTGTTGACCATCTGGATGTCTTCTTTTGGAGAAACATCTGTTAATGTCTTGTGCCTGTTTTTAAATTGGATTATTTGTTTTTCGGGTGTTGAGTTTTATAAGTTCTTTATATATTTTGGCTACTAACCTTTTATCAGATAATTCATTTGCAAATATCTTCTCCCTTTCTATAGGTTGCCTTTTAGTTTTATTGATTGTTTCCTCTGCTGTGCAGAAGTTTTTTATTTTGATGTGGTCCAAATAGGTTATTTTTATTTTTGTTTCCCTTGCCTCAGGAGACATATCTAGAAAAAAGTTGCTTCAGCCAATGTCAAAGAAATTACTACCTAGTTCTTTTATAGGATTTTATGGTTCACATTTAGGTGTTTAATCCATTTTGAATTTGTTTTTGTGTATGGTATAAGAAAGTGGTCCAGTTTCATTCTTTTGCATGTGGCTATGCAGTTTTCCCAATACCATTTATTGAAGAGACTGTCTTGTTCTCATTGGATATTCCTTCCTGTTTTGTCAAAGATTAATTGATCATTTAGGTGTGGGTTTATTTGTGGGTTTTCTATTCTGTTCCATTGATCTATGTGTCTATTTTTGTGCCAGTACCATACTGTTTTGATCACTATAGCTTTGTAATCGAACTTGAAGTCCAGAATTGTGATGCCTCTAGTTTTGCTTTTCTTCTTCAATGTTGTTTTGGCTATTTGGGGTCTTTGTGGTTCCATACAAATTTTAGAATTGTTTGTTTCAGTTCTGTGAAAATTGCTATTGGTATTTTGATAGGGATTGCATTAAATGTATAGATTGTTTTGGGTAGTATACACATTTTAATGATATTTGTTCTTCTAATCCATGAGCATGGAATGTGTCTCCATTTCTTTTGTCTTCAATTTCTTACATCAGTGTTTTATAGTTTTCAGAGCATAGGTCTTTCTCCTTTTGGTTAGGATTATTCTGAGGTATCTTATTATTTTTGGTGCAATTGTAAATGGGATTGTTTTCTTAATTTCTCTTTATGCTGCTTCATTGCTGGTATATAGAAATGCAACAGATTTATGTATGTTGGTTTTGTATCCTGCAAGTTTACTAAATTTGCGCACGGTTTTAGAAGTTTTTTGGTGGGGTCTTTCAGGTTTTCTATATAGAGTATTCTGTTGTCTGGGAATAGTGAAAGTTTGACTTCCTCCTTACTAAATTGGATGCATTTTATTTCTTCTGTTGTCTGATTGCTGTAGTTAGGGCTTCCAGTACTGTGTTAAATGACAGTAGGTGAGAGTGGGCATCCCTGTTCTGTTTCTGACCGCAGAGGAAAAATTCTCAGTTCTTCCCCATTGAGGATGAAATGAGCTGTGGGTTTTACATATATGGCCTCTATTATGTTGAGGCATCTTCCCTCTAAGCCTACTTTGATGAGGGTTTTCAACATGAATGGATGTTGTATTTTGTCAAATGCTTTTTTCTGCATCTATTTAAGTGATCAAATGGTTTGCAAATACTGAACCACCCTTGCAACCCAGGAATAAATCCCACCTGATAATGGTGAATGTTTTTTTAATGTATTGTTGCGTCCGATTTGTTAGTACTTTCTTGAAGTTTTTGTATCTATGTTCATCAAGGATATTGGCCTGTAGTTCTCTTTTTAGTCATGTCTTTATCTGGTTTTGGTATCAGGATAATGCTGGCCTCATAGAATGAGTTTGGAAGTTTTCTTTCCTTTTCTACTTTTTAGAACATTTTCTCTATTTTTCTACTTTTTGGAATAGTTTGAAAAGAATAGTTATTAGCTCTTCTTTAAATGTCACCTGTGAAGCCATCTGGCCCTGGACTTTTGTTTGTTGGGAGTTTTTCGATTACTGACTTAATTTCTTTACTGGTTATCAATCTGAAGATCATGCATAGTTTTTTAAATATTAAAAATAGTTATATCTTGATGGTGTTTACCACATTGTCTCATAAAAGAAAAGAGACAGAAACCAAAGAGGCAAAAAAAAAAAAAAAAAAAAAAACCCAAGAGGGCTTTGTGGTACATGTTACACCATTTACAGAAGGTTTTGCTCAGGTGAGTGAGTAAAGAACTTGGAGAGGTTTGCAAAGTGGAAGTACTTTTATTGCATTTCTAGTACCAGGTTTCTGAAACTCTTCATCACAGCTTGGGGAAACATAAATTTTTATTTGACTAAAGAAAAAATAACCATGACATGGCAGTACAAAACATTTCAGAATTAGTAGAAGAGTAATTTCAGTAAAGGAGAATCTGGTGGAGGTAATTTATTACTTTCAACTGACTTTAAGAATAGCCATTCTTGTGGCACCAGCTGATGAATGGATAAAGAAGATGTGGTTTATATACACAATGGAATACTACTTGGCAATGAGAAGGAATTAAATCATGCCATTTGCAGCAATGTGGATGGAACTGGAATGTATTATACTGAGTGTCAGTCAGAGAAGGACAGATATCATATCTGACATATCTGGACAGATATCCACCTTATAAGTGGATCTTGAGAAACTTAACAGAAGACCATGGTGGAAGGGAAGGGAAAAAATAGTTACAAACAGAGAGGGAGGGAGGCAAACCACAAGAGACTCTTAAATACAGAGAACAAACTGAGGGTGGATGGGGGGTGGGGTGGGGGAGAGGGAAAATAGGTGATGGGCATTGAGGAGGGTACTTGTGGGGATGAACACTGGGTGTTGTATGTAAGCCAATTTGACAATAAATTATATTAAAATAAATAAATAAATAAATAAATAGTATGGTTTATATAAGATTTAAGATAAATATAAGAGAATATAATACACATAAAAAAGGAATAGCCATTCTTGAATCCCTCCTAAATAAGGCAGTTATATTTTACATGAAAATATCTATTCTAGTGAAAGAGGTTTTAAAATGTATTTGGTAATGCATTTCCATCACAACTAATTAATAAACAAAGTCTCTTCTGCTTTATTAAAACCTATTTTTACCTTTGTTACTAATGGAATTGATAATCAGGATTCATTGTCTTCTGAATAATTCTACTTTAACAAATACAATTATTAAGTTGTTTTTCAGTTTAATAGGTTTAGTACTTTAACTTTATTCTACAGGTGTAATTTTCTTATATTTTCAATAATCTCTTTGCATCTTTCCCAAGCTTCACTCATGTTAATATAGACCTGGTTTTAGTTAATAAGTTCCAAACTGTTGTTAACAAATAAAAAATTGACATTTCTCCATTACCTGGTAGCAATATCTAGAGTGCTGGGCATGATTTAGGAAGTGCATAATGTCCATGAGCTATGACAGAATAATTGGCTCAAGCAAGGACTAAATTCACAATTGTGGCTTCATTTGTACTGTGTCAAATAAAATCAAGTAGGATAGGGCTTTGCAGGAACAAGAGGGCTTTCAGGAAGAAAGAGGATGGTGGCTCAAAGAAAGAGTTGTTGGAAGAACCTAAATGTTTAGAGAATTCTCACTGGTGGGGCAGAGACTCTGAAAAGTTAATGTGAAACATCAGAACATGTTTCTGTGCTGATTGGAGTGCTCCAGCAGAGAGGGGATAATAACAGAGGCAAAGTGACTGAGCTGTTGAGAGGGTTTAGGATACAGGTGAAGGGATTGGATTTTGATACAGAAATTATACAAATTCAATGTAGCTGAAGAAATGCAGAGTTTGGGTGCTGAATGAAGTTATAATTTAATATTTGATACTGGAAAGCTGATGGTGACTGCTTCTACTGTCTCTACAAATATCATCACTAAGAATGACAGAAAGTTGGGGGTTAGGAGACTTGAAGGTAGAAAAAAAATGTGAGCTAGTAATAATTTAGAATAACAGGAATAAGCTAGGCATGTGTGGTAGGGTTGCCCATTGGAGGTTAGCAGTCATGAATTTAAAGTGAGATCAATCAACACAGTTGTGTTCTGGAATGGTCAGGGAAGTCTCAATTTTAACTGTTAATGCTGTTCATTATAATTAATTGTGAGGGATTACTCTTTGGCCATTGGCTGTTTGGATAACCTCTGGTCTTAGAATGTCCAAGCCCACTGCTCTCTGGAATCACAACCTGGGATAGTATTACAGCTGATAAGAGATAGAAATAGGAGGAGGTGCCTGCAGAAGAGAGATGCAGTTTCCTCCTCACTGGAGTATGCTCCCTATGAGTTGAAGATAAGAGAACTAAGGGAGGCCAAGTTACAGGTCAAGAAGCAGGAAGGAAGGGTCTTAGGATGAATAGCCAACCCCATCTTATCCTAGACAACAAGGCACCATCCCATTGTTGATTCTGGGAGTAAAATGGTTTCCCTGGTTACTGAAGCCTGTTTATTCAGTCAGGCCAAAGCAGCAAGTATGTTCATGCTATGGCAAGCATACCAAAAGCATTTATTAACACCTGCTGTATCATCATATTCTCTTGGGCCTTCTTCCTTCTAGCTGCATTCTGCTTTTTATCCCCCCATGGCTGCTTTTTTTTCCCTCTACATCCAGCCCCATAACTGGGAGGCTTCTCAAAAGCTCATCCTTGGTTCTTTCTTATGATATGTTCACACTTTCACTCCTAGAAAGAAGAAGCATTCTCTTGGTTCTAGTTTGCGCCTAAGCTCCCTCTCTGTGTTTTCAAATAGCATTTGGACATTTTCATAGAGATAAACATTAATTCATCATTTGTCCTAACCAAAACTTAACTTTTCTTCCTCCAGGGTCCCCTACACTGCATCCTAGAGCTACTATTCTTACAATCTTCCAAACTGGGAACTTTGCAGTATCATGACTTTGTACTTTTCTTTCTTCATCATGTCCAATCTATCCCTAAGTCCTACCCATTCCCCTTATACAATGTCATTTTTTTTCCATCCTCTTTTCTCTATCCCCTTTGCTATTTTCCTCAAGACCTATAGCATCTTTCTCAAGGACTAATTCATAGCTTCTTAACCTGTCTCCCAAGATCCAGTCTCTTTGCTCCAAACCTTCACACCACCACCCATGTTATTTCACTGCTGCTGAATAAAGTCTATACTCCTTAACATGGCAGTTAGGATTTTTAGTCATCAGTTTCTAGTCTATCCAGCCTTAATACACATAATACATGTATCCTCATAACGTTAGTGGCACAAAAAACTGTACTTTTGTCAAAGCATGTCTTATTCTGTTTCTTACACGTCTTTTCTCATGCCACTGCTTCCACAATTGTTTTTTTCTTCTCTCACAAGCCTTCCCAAATTAAATATTCCTGACACTCTGGATAAACTGTGGATGGCATTACAACATAATGTTTCTATCTATATCTACAACATAAATATATAAAATATGAAAAATGTAATTAGTTGAAATATAATGTATATAAAATTACATATACATACACATAATGTTTTCAAGTCAATTATGTTTTACTTTTCCATTATAAAAGACACACTAGACCACTGAAAAAAATTTTGGAGATATGGATAGGCAGGACAAAACTATAGCCTATGGAACAAACAGTGAACATAATACAACCACAGTTATGATATTAGTAAGTTTCTTTCTTTAGATGTTTCTAGCTGAAATCATCATGCCAAACATTCCACTAGGTTCCTAGCACAGTGTTGAATGCATCAAGAATTATCCAACTATGAAGGTAATTTTTTATTTGAACTCTTGGAGAACACAGAGTTGTGCTGTCTTAGTGCCATGATATTATTATTTTAGGGGTGCCCGGGTGGCTCAGTTGATTGAGCATCTGACTCTTGATTTTGGCTCAGGTCATGATCCCAGAATCATGGGTTGAGCCCCGAGTCAGACTCCATTCTAGTGTAGGACTTACTTAAGATTCTCTCTCTCCCTCTACCCACTCCTCCTTAAGAAAACAAAAAAAATTTTTTTAAGCATTACCCCACTAATCAGGCAATTTTTTATTTGAACTCTTGGAGAACACAAAGTTGTGCTGTCTTATTGGTGCTAGGATATTTTTATTTTAATAAAATGAATAAATCAGTTTTGTCCAAAACAACCCAATTAAATCCACAGATTCCACAAAAGATAAATTTGTTTCAAATCTTGAAGGCTTGACTTCCTCACTTTTCTCCATTAATTCTTCTGGGGCTGCCATAACAAAATACCACAGGCTGGGTGTCTTAAACAACAGAAATTTATTTTCTCACAGTTTTTGAGAAGGAAGTCCAAGATCAAGTTTCTAACATGTTTCTCCTGAGACCTCTCTTCTTAGCTTGCAGATAGCACTTTTTGCCTTCTCACATAGCCTTTCCCCTGTGTGTATGCATCCTTGGTATCTCTCTTACAAGGACACCAGTCATATTGGTTTAGCCCCAGCCTTATAACCTCGTGTAACCTTAATTACCTCCTTTAAGGCCTGATCTCCAAATACAGTCACAATGGAGGTTAGGGATTCAACATATGAATTTTGAGAGGAAACAATTCAGGCCATAGTACATTTTACCTGGCCTCTTCAACACATGACAACATATACTGATAAGAATCTCATTTTTTTCTTTGCTTTGTTAATAATAGGAGATTTGGAAGGGAAAAAAAAGTAAAATACTGGCCTAAGTCTATATTAATGTCAAATTGGAAAATTCAGAACCATTTGATATGGCTGAACATTTACATTGAAATTTCACGTCAAGTAAGATTGTAAAACTTTTTTTCCTTGTTTTCATCTCTTTTTTTTAAAGTTTACTTATTTATTTTTTTTTTTAGTAATCTCTACACCCAATGTGGTACTTGAACTCATGACCCTGAGATCAAGAGTCTCATGCTCTTTCAACTGAGCCAGCCAGGCACCCCTTATTTTTCCCTGTTTTCAAGGAGAGATGTAAAAGAATCCCAGTTACATTAACTGAATTTGGTCATGATTCAGAATGATACAAAAGGGAGGCAATATCAGGTCTAGTGGTGTGGAGGCAGTCACAGCTTATCCTATCCAGTTTCTAATCCATCTGGAAGAACAATATCTCCCTTCTATGAGATAATTTTATATTGGATTGGACATAGAGATAAAATCCTATTCTGATATGTATAAGGTGTTGACACTTCAAAAAGAAAGTCACAGTGTGTTCTCTCTGTGGGTCACCAATAAGCTCTGAATATGGGATCCAGCAGGACATCTGTTTACCTTTCCTTTGATTTCTCCACACAAGAAAGTGCTCCACACAACAGTGTTGATGAATGTACTTTGCCATCACAAATGGAGGTGTTGATTATGAAGATTAAGGAGAAACAAAGCCATACACTGTCACTGGGAGGAGGAAGCCAGCCAAGAATCCAGGAACAAAGGCTCTCAAAGAGGCCAGAAAACAAGTCAAACACCTTGGTGATCACACTGAAAAAATTAATTTTACAGCACAGAATTTTGTTCTTTTCCTTGCCAGTTTGCACCATGTATGCCCTCAAGTTGGAAGCTTGATTTTGGAAGAATCCAGTAGAGATGACATCAAGGAGGAACAAATATAGGTTGGAGCAGTGATCAACTGTTCATCATTGGTTAATCCTTAGCACTTAGAAAAAGTCTATATTTATGGAATTTGCTTGGAGGATCTAATAAAGGTGCTTAAAATAAAGGTAGTTAAATCAGTGCACTCATAATTGCTATGAGATAAAGACAGGATATGTTATTAAACACCCCAGAGATCTTCAAGTTTCACTTTACAGTTATTCTGGAGCTCTCCCCTTCAAAAATCTTCCATGATTTTTATGTCTATATACATATATGTACATATACATATATGTATATACACACGTACATCTGTGTATATATACATATATGTGTAGATATGCATATATATGTACATGTATATGTATACACACACACACACACACACACACACACACACACATAGAGCAATGTAATTTCATCTCCACTATTTCCTGCCAGCTCTCTTAGAAAGGTACTACCGATCAAAATAGAGGGTCCCCAAGTAGGATTTGGAAAGAGAAATAAGAAAATCCAGGAACCAGGATAACCAAAGCCAGATAATAACCCAGAATCAACTGCAGATAATTATAGTTGGTCTTCCACAACGCTGCCTGAAGTATTAGGTTTTCTTAAGCCACTTGTTAAATGGTATCACAATGATAACATCACTAGGCATTCCTCAGCAGAAACTTTTCTAGGTAATAGCACTTTTTTCTTTTTCTGTTCCTTTCTATAAATGGAAAACATGGAATTCATATTTTCTCTAAAAGATAAACATGTGATTCACTTACTACTGTTCTGCCTCTAAATTAACTCTGGTTAAAGGTGTAAATAGCATTCCAGCCATTGTCATCACAGCATTCTTTAAGTAGTCCCTTTCAGGTGTAGAAAGGCAGAAGCGATAGCAGCCAGGTCACATGGTGGTTTTAGTTTATCTTCCCTAACATGTAATTCCAATTACCAAAAAATAAGGAACTCCTAATGATGGGTTCAATAATAATTGTGTGGAAGTGCTGCTTCACGACCAGGCCAGGTTTGCACTAAGAAATTAAATCATTCAAATATTTTATTCTTAATTGGAATTGGGGAAGTAAAAATGATTCACTGTGTTTTCTAATTGCACTAAGATTTGGCTCTATGTCCTCCCCTCTTCTATTTGGGCAGAAAGTGAGAGGTTGTGGAGACTATGGAATTTGGTGAGTCTTATGAATTTCTCAGCGAGTCAATTTTCTGAAAACAATAGAGCTTGTATTACACAGTTTCACTGTGACATAAAACTAAAGTTATTTACTACTGGCCTTCATAGATCATTAAATCCTGAAGCCAAATGTCTTTTGACTTCATTACAACATCAGTGGGCATTTGGCCAAGTTAAAATTTTATCTTTTGTAATGAGTTATAGGTAAGGCATTTATCCTTCATTCTTAATCACATAAATAGCATGGGGAGTGGAGTTCAAGTGGAGCCAAAACTGTGTAGAATTTGGGGAAGTGGTCACAAGTTAGCCCCAGACATGATAATTGAGATGCATGTACCATTTCCAAATTTATATCTCCATTTTGGGGATCAATTTGGGGAAATCTAAAATCTTTGCAGATGAGAGATTATTAGTTCAAAGAACTCCTACTAAATTTCCACTTTGTCCTTCATAATTCAGCTCAAGTAGCTCTTCCACGAAGTATTCTTTGGGAATTTCCCCCTTTCTTGCATCAAGATATTCCTTCCTTTCTGCATTCATTGTACTCTACACATAAATGAAAATTCATCCCATTTTTAAAAATTATGTGCTTATTTGTCTGTATCTTCCACTTAGACTATGATCTCATGGTAGTCAGGTGTTTTCTCATTTGTCTTTGTACATCTAGAATCTAGCACCAAGTTATGTGCTTTAGGAGACTAACTGAAATCTGATGCTGATGACAACATAGTCAACTTTTTCAGAATAGGGAAACTATGAACATGCTCCTGGTATTTCCTAAGAAAATACTGAATATTCACTATAAATTCATAACATTATAACATACAACATTATAACAATATACTATTAATTATAATAAATGTTTATTTGGAAATTAAGAAAAAGGAATGTGTTTTCAAATAAGGTAGAATAAGATGAGAAATGAAACTGAGAGATGGGGTAAGGTGATATTTTGTAAATAGGTGTTTTCAATATTTATGGGGGGGGACATGCCTTATCTGAATTTCTCATCTGTTACATAGCTGATAAATTATTATGTGAGTACATGGAAGCAACTGGCTTCTTTAGGAAAGCCACCCATTCTTTTAGTCCATTAGGTCCCTGATAACCCTCCCATCTTGGAAGGATCTGGCTACTGAGGCATTAGAAAAGGTCTTCGGAGTTTTCTTGGTATTAAAAAAAAAATCTCACCTCTAGACCAGGTACAACTACACAGTCATCTACTGTGCAAAAGTGGGTTAATTTCACCAAATTTAGGGATCTGTTTGCATCTGTTTGGTTTAATTGTCCTATTTGGAATTAAGAGCTAGCCGTGAATAGCTAATGAAAGGGTTAAAAGAAATATAGCAAAGGGCTAAGTGAAATGAGGGCATGAAGATCATCTGGATACTAAAGAGGCTGCCAAGTTTCAGAGAACAAATGTAGAAACTATGAAAAATGTTCCAAAGAAAGCAAAAGAAAGGGAAGTAAAGGAGAACTATCTAATTTGGAAAAATGTCATTTATTGCTAGATTTCTCATTTCATTTTAGTGAAAGAATAACAAGTAAATAGGATCAATTCTATTTCTTTAATATTTTTCAATTTAAACATTATTTCCTACATATAGTATATTTTACTATTGTGAACTACTAGTCCTTGGATATATCAAAATAAATTTTATTTAGTGTCTCTCATAAGAATGCAAACCCTGTAAGGCAGGAGTTTTGTTCTTATTCACTGCTCTCCTTCTTATGGTTTGAGCAGTGCCTAGCACACATTAGACAGTCAATAAATATTTAATGATGGATACACAAATCTCATTCATTTTAATTTATTACCTCTAATTGATCCTCTACACTACTGTCAAACTAATCTGTCGAGAATATGAATCAGATCATATCATTACCTTGATGAAATCCTTTAATGGCTCTTCATCTTTCTCAGTTGAAAACCCAAGCTCCTTAGCATGTCACATAAAGCCTTTCATGATCTGGCTTTTGCATGACTCTTCATGACTCTTTCATGATTCTTCAGCCTTCTCACTTTTAATTAATTAACTGGCTAATTAATTCATTCAACAAATATTTATTAAGTGCCTACTATGTTCCATGTACCTTGTTAGATACTGAGGACACAATGAAAAGCAAAATCAGGTAGTCCCCTCACTTCTCATTGTACCATTATTGAAGAAACTAGACTTTTACTGTGTTTGAAAATGAATCTGACACATGGGTCAAAGACGAGAACACAACAGAAATTAGAAGATATTTAGAACTGATTGATAATGAAGACAGCAAAACTTGCGGGATTCAGCTAAAGGTGCCTGAAAAAAAGTTTATAGGTTTAAGATGCATATTTTAGAACAGAAGAAAGGCACTCAACTTCATCAGTTATCAGATAGATGAAATCTAAAATGGCAATGAAATATACTTCACACTCACCAGAATATCTAAAATAAAAAAAAAAGGACAATATCCAATTTTGGTCAAGATAAGAAGCAATTTGAATTCTAAGACATTGTCAGTGAAAGTCCGACTTGTTATAACCACTTTGGCAATCTGTTTGGCAGTATCCTCTCAAACTTTGAAACAATCATTGGCCAAGTGTTCTTGCTCTCCTCTTCTTTAGCTAGACCAGACTTCACGTAGGCTTCTCTCCTCCCTGCAGGCCCCTAAACTTTGGCTCACTCCCAAGTTTTAAACAAGCACTAAAGCATTATGGTGCTGAACATCCCTCTCCTTAACAGCTCATTCTGAAAACTGACCAATTACAAAGAAAGATATTTCTTGTTTAAGCACCTTGATATTGCCAATTGCTCCTGTCCACCTGTGCCTGCTTCTCCCACGAAATTCCTGCTAGTCCTTCTCCCTCCATATATATAAATAAACCTTTTTCTGTTTGATTTTGAGATACTTGTAGATTTCTGAGATCACAGAGTCGTCCCTATTGCAGTAATCTTTTTGGATAAAGTCTTTCCTCATCTAAGTCCAGTTTTGTTTTTATTTGCCATCATACAATGGAACACTACATAAAAATGAGAATAAATGAGTCACGGCTATATGCAAGAATGTGGATGAATCTCACACATACAGTGTAGAGCAAAAAAGCAAGACTGAAATGGCTATACACTGTATGGTTTCATTTATATAAAGTTTAAAACAGGAAAAATTTATCTATGTCGTTGGAAGTACTTCCGTTTAGGGAGGCATTTGCTAGAAGGGGACAAAAGGGCAGCTCCTAAGGCATTGATAATATTCTCTTTCTTGATATAGATGCTCATTACAT
This sequence comes from Panthera uncia, assembly GCF_023721935.1. Taxonomy (NCBI): domain Eukaryota; kingdom Metazoa; phylum Chordata; class Mammalia; order Carnivora; family Felidae; genus Panthera; species Panthera uncia. Next base: position 126,529,607 of record NW_026057577.1, on the reverse strand, counting down.
GGAATGTGTTCATTTTGTAAAGTTTCATCTAGTGATGGATTTATAATTTGGGAAATTTTCTATGCATTTTACTTCATAAAATTTTACTTTAAAATTGAGTTATTTAGAATAATCACAATTTATTTATCTCAGATTCGGATGAAGCAAAGACAAAAGGCTCTTAATGTTTTCTAACTAGCAAATAAAAACATATCACTTATATATGTAACTTAAATAGTGATGGAGTTAAGAATAACATAAGTTATCCCACAGTGAGTTAACTGTCAAGATGCTGATGTATTTATTAACACTTACGAGACTAAACTCAATTTCTTATTAAACATAGTTTAATATATTAAAAATGTGAAAGTATTAAATTTTGCAATAATCACAACTTTTTTATGTTCTGTGGAAAAATATAGTTAATAGAAGTATATCATGAGAAATCTTATCATTATAAGAAAAAAAGAAAAAAAGAAACAATTTCATGATGACAAAATATGACAGTACAGATATGTACATATTTAACTTTAATAAGAACAGCATCTCCCCTGGTTGGTTTTCTGGTACTTGTGTTTTATGGTCAAAGGAATGTAAATATCCTCTGACTTTTATTTCCTTATGTTGTATAGTAACAAAGAATAATAACCAGTTCAATTACTTTTTCTAGAAACTTGTCTTAATGGTTTTATTTTTTTTAATGGAATGTTTTATTTAAATTCTAGTTGGTTAACATAAATGGTAACATTGGTTTCAGGTGTAGAACTTAGTGATTCATTACTTACATATAACACACAACAAGTGCCCTCTTTAATACTCATCACCCATTTAGCCCATCCCCCACCCATCTCCTTCCATCAACCCTCACTTTGTTCTCTATAGTTAACAGTATCTTATGGTTTGCTTCCCTCTCTGTTTTTTTTTTCCTTCCCCTGTGTTCCCCTATGTTTCCTTCTCCTATATTTTGTTTCTTACATTCCACCTATGAGTGAAATCAGATGTTATTTTTCTTTCCCTGGCTTATTTCACTCAGCATAATGTGCTCTAGCTCCATCCACCTCATTGCAAGGGGCAAGATTTCATTCTTTTTGATGGCTGAATAATATTCCTGTGTGTGTGTGTGTGTGTGTGTGTGTGTGTGTGTGTGTGTGTATACTTCTTCTTCTTTACCTGTTCATCATTTAATGGACATTTGGGTTCTTTCCATAACATGGCTATTATAGATAATGCTATAAACATCACAGTGTATGTGCCCCTTTGAATCAGTATTTTTGTGTCCTTTAGGTAAATACCTAGTGGTGCAATTGCTGGATTATAGGGTAGTTCTATGTTTAACTTTTTGAGGAACATCCATACTGTTCTCCAGAGTATCTGCATCAGTTTGCATTTCCAACAGTGCAAGAGGGTTCCCCTTTCTCCACATCCTTGCCAACAACTCTTCGTTTCCTGTGTTAATTTTAGCCATTCTGACAAGTCTGAGGTGGTATCTCATTATGATTTTGATTTGTATTTCCCGGATGATGAGTGATGTTGAGCATCTTTTCATGTATCTGTTGACCATCTGGATACCTTCTTTGGGAGACTAGTTCATGTCTTCTGCCCATTTGATAACTAGATTATTTATTTTGGGCGTGTTGAGTTTGATAAATTCTTTATAGATTTTGGATACCAACCCTTTACCAGATATGTCACTTGAAAATATCTTCTCCCATTCTGTAGGTTGTCTTTTAGTTTTGTTGATTATTTCTTTTGCTATGCATAAGCTTTTTATCTTGATGAAGTCCCAGTAGTTCATTTTTGCTTTTGTTTCCCTTGCCTCCAGAGAAGTGTCTACTAAGAAGTTGTTACGGCCAAGGTCAAAGAGGTTGCTGCCTCTAAAGGTTTTATTCCTTATCAAAGCTTCTCATTAGGTAATGTTTTAACTTACAACTTAAGGTTTTAGTCACAGTTTTAACCAAGGCTTTACAAAACACACAGGGCTTAAAATTTTCCATTCCCATACATCCCACTTGAAGGATAAGATATAATTAAATAATAATTATAAAATTAAACTCATTTTCAAACTATGACAAATACTATGAAGGAAGAGCATGCAAGTCCTACAAGAATATGTAACTGGGTATTGAATTTCTATATTTAAAAAATTATTTCAGCTTCAATATGGGGATTGTATCATAAAGTGAGGAGAAATGAATGTAGGAAGACAAGGTGGGAGTCCTGTGCAGTAGTGTAGGCAAGAGATCATAATAACTTACAAAAAGGTTGAGCATTGGAGATGGAGATGGTGGATAAATTACAGGCATTTGGGAGGTAAAAATCTTTCATCACACCTCACACTATAGCTATGTAAAACTCTTTGCAGGTCCCAGCATATGTCAGCTTTGTCTTGCTTTGTATCTGTTTCTTCTGTGGTTTATCTTTTCTTTAATGTTTCATCTAGCTACATGCCACTCATCTTTCAAAACTCTGCTCTTTCAAGCACTCCCATGACTCCACTTTTTTTTTTTTTT